>NW_026623056.1:92211255-92557577 GCF_023065955.2 Ursus arctos | reverse complement strand
CTCAGCCGCAGTTCGGGACTCCACAGGGCCCTGGACACGACGGTTTCTGGGCTGGGAGAGACACTTGGGTCCCCAGCCGCCTACAGGAAAATGAGGCAAGGACAAGCCCTACCCGGAGTGTTAGTTGGCGCACATTGGCAGAGAAGGGCTTTCTGCATGACTGAGAAGGGAAGGGTATCTGAGTGCCCTCCACGAGTGTGAGTTAGGTCCTGAGACAGGACTCCCCATTCATTATTTGCTCTAAATCTCAAACCAACTTGCTTGATCCCATTTCACAGGTAAGTAAACCAGAGCCTGGAGGTGGTCCTAAGATCAAAGGGCAGACAGCTACCTACCTCCAAACCTAGAAGCAGTCTTTCCAGTTTGGAGATTCTGTCTCATTGGAGAACTTCCCCGGTCAAGCCCTACCCAAGGCCTGCTCGAGGGCACGGATGCCAGTATGGGTGGGCGCCAGGTGGGTCTGGACTGAGGAAGGCTTCCCGGGGCAGCTGGACACGGACGTCAGGTTGTTGTCCCTCCTGGGGAACTGAGACCCAAGGCTGGGAGCTTAGCCTGTGATCTTGGTCAGGGACATGACCCATTTGGGTCTTCGTTCCCTTTCCTATAAAACAAGGTTCCCACCCCCAGACTTCCCTGATTCCCAGGAGTGTGCCAAGAGAGCCATGGCCGTAGGGCTAACTCAGGCCTTTCTAAAAGTCTAAAGTTTAGGGGTGCCTGGGTGGCTCAGTCGTTAAGTGTCTGCCTTCGGCTCAGGTCATGACCCCAGGGTCCTGAGATCGAGTCCCACATCGGGCTCCTCGGCTGGGAGCCTGCTTCTTCCTCTCCCACTCCCCTGCTGTGTTCCCTCTCTCTCTGGCTGTCTCTCTGTCACATAAATAAAAAATAAAATCTTTAAAAAAAAATAAAAAATAAAAATAATAAATAAATAAAAAGAAGTCTAAAGTTTATATTTACCCAAGATGTAGAAATTTACCAAAACTGAAGATAATAACTTTCCTAGAAATTAACTCCAGCAGGTTAGCCCTGGCCTCAAATGGACAGATGTTACATGTTTTTAATTAATACATAGCAGGAAAACAATGGTTACAGGTGCAAGGTTTTCAGGAGACAAATGACTGGTAGTAGTAGTAGTAGCACTATTATTAGTATTCTAAGTGGGCTCCATGCTGAGCTTGGAGCCCAACACGGGGCTTGAACTCACGACCTCAAGATCAAGACCTGAGCTGGGATCTGGAGTCAGACGCTTAACCAACGGAGCCCCACAGGAGACAAATTATTTTAGAAATGGGCTCTCTAGGGGTAAAAACTCTAAAAGGGATTTTTCACGGCTCAGGACACACTAGCACCCTGTCCCGAGGTGGTATTGAGAGACGTGTTCAGCCAGCAGGTCCTGAGTCACATAAGACGGTAAGGGCACATGCTGGTGGAGAACACAAGGCCTAAGCCACCTGGAGGTCAAAGTCAAGGTCACGGGAGTGGGTGAAGCCAGCGCCCTGCTGAGGACAGACCTCGGGCAAACGTCCACACGTGGGGAGTCCCCTGTGCAGGGATAAAGCACTGGGTTTGCATCCGGACTCATACTAGCTATGCAGGTGGGTGCCCCACCCCGCCACGTGAGGATAAAAGTAACTTCTGGATGCAGCGGCCGAACCGTGGGGATCGAGGGCCTGTGACCTGAGCGCGGGACCTATTTTGACGAGAGCCACCCAGCTGATAGCGGTGGACTGTCCTCAGCATCCCTTAGTGAGTCCCTGGGTAGAGTCAGGGGTAGAGGAGGACGGCAGCTGAGCCAGAGGGAGGGCAGGGAGCAAAGACAGGGGAGCAGAACCAGGCTGTGAGGCCCCTCCCTGCACAGCCCAGCACATCGGAGCGGGTGGGGAACCGCGTCTGCTCAGGGCCTGGCGCCTCCAACAGGCAATCTGAGCTCCAAGCCTTGGGCAGCTGCCTCAAGGTCTGAGACTCTGCCTGCCCAGTCCTGCCCCCCTTTATGTTTTGCAGGCATCCTCACTCCCTCAAGCCCCTTATGCCCTAAACCCCACTGCTTGTGTTCTGCCTTGAGGCCCCACGTGACACAGACGCTGCCAAAGAGGCCTCGCCCCCCCCCCCCCATTAGAAATGCTGCCTGACCAGGGCACTTCCTGGGGCTGTGGCCAGCCCTGCAGGCACGGGTGGGCATTCTGTGCACGTGCGGGTCCTGACCTGAAGGCCCCCAGGTCCCTAAATCAGTCATGTGCTCCGGGCTCCTCATAAAGGCAGGAGCCTCTGCCCTGGGCTGGCTGTCCACAGGGTGGGTGGGCAGGAAACACACTGTAAGTGTGATCGCTCAGAGGAAGCTCTCCCTCCCTCCCACACCCCACCCAGACTCACAAAAACTGCAATTTTTTTCTTTGCACCAAATCAGCTTTCAGATTGTTCTCTGGCATTCAAAAAAAAAAAAAACACATGCTATTTCTACAAGTTCACCTGTTCAAATTCGGCATTTCTGCTGCATGCGGGAGAGCCCGAGCCCAGCTCACAGACCTACCGTGCCGTCCCACTCCTGAGAAGTAGGAAAGGGACTCATCAGTACTGTTGTCGGTGGGCTCCAGGAAATCCTCCCAGAAGAAACAACCCAGTGTCTTAGCATGAAGGGGAGGAGAACCCCCAGAGTTTGGGGGGAAGTTATTACCTGCCTTAGGCACTGACACAGATGGTGACACGATGTGATGGGGAATAAAATACTCTAAAACCCAAATACTCGGAATAACAGAATAAGAGTTGTTTCTGGAAAAAGAGGCATGGAGACGTGCCCTTGGACCGCGCTTTGCTGGCCGCCGGAAGGACCCAGCCTGCACACCAGCGGGGCATTAAGAGCAAGCTCACTGTCACTTCCTGGGGACATGTAGAGGAGGAGGGACGTGAGGGTCACGTCATGACCCACAAAAGAAGTGCATTCTTTTGCCAGGACGGGCTATGGATGGGAATGGTGTCCATACGAAGTGAGTGTGCACGCTCCCTTTCCTCAGGGCTGGGCAGGGCTTGGGGGTGGAGGCCAGGCTGGCGGGTGCCCTCCGCCCTGTGAGATAGAATGACTTCTATTGTGTGGACCCGGAACTGGTGGGAGTGGTCATCCCGGAAGGAAGGACCCCTGGACTTGCTGTTGCAGGGCTGGTTTGGTGGGGGGACGGGGTTCTCGCCTGGCTGAGCTGATCATCTTGCTGTTCTGTGCCTCAGTTCCCCGTATGGTCCAAGGGGCGTAATGGCGCCGCCCCACCTGCCCCACGAGGTTTCTGGGAGGACCAGGTGAAGGCAGGTGGAGAAGCCGTGCTAGAGGTTTCTGACATCCCTGTCCTGGTGCCTCAGCAGCCAGGTGGCCTCCCAGGGGCCCTTCCCCGCCCCACCGCCCTGCCAACTCCCAGTCTCCCCAGCAGCACCCTCAGTGTCCTCATGGCTCTTGTCGCTGTCTGACCTCGGCTGCTTGTTTCCACCCTGGGACCCTAACAGGGCCCGGGCCCGGGCGCTTCGTGAGAACAGCGCCCCACCCGGCCCCGCTGCCCCCCAGCCCCTGGGCACTGTCCGAGGCTCTGCCACCGAGGGCAACCTGGAAACGCTGGAGGGCCCCAGGGACAAGCGGTCTCTTCACCGTACGTGGTGTGTTGGTCTGCGAGCCACAGTAACAAAACCCCACAGCGTGCACGGCTCAAACTGCAGTTCCCCTCTCATCTGGAGGCTCGAAGCCCAAGCTCACGGTGTGGGCAGCGTTGGCTCCTGCTGACGCCTCTTCCCTGGACGTGTGGATGCCACTTTCTCCCGTGTCCTCCCGTGTCCTCACGTGGTCATCCCCTGAGCATGTCTGTCCTCATCTCCTCTTCTTGTAAGGACACCAGTCCTGCTACAGTAGGGCCACCTACTGTGACCTCCTTAAAGACCCCCTCTCCAAATACAGTACACTTAACACAGGTTGAATGCTAGACTTAACAAGAATTTGGGGGTGACAGCCCCTAAACACTTGGCCCATACATACATATTCTGTCTCTCTCATTATGTTTATTTTTTGCAATCAACATGTATTACTTATGTAACGCTGAAAAGCATTTCAAAGTCCTATAAGTCTTATTGGGTCAAGGGTGCGGGCAGGGGGGCTGCAACAGCACGCTGTCGGAGAAGGGGGAGCAGGCTCACGTGGGGAACAGAGATGCCGGTCGGCTGGGTCAGTGAGCGGCTCTGCTCTGTTCCCTCTGTCCCTGCCACCCACCTCAGCCAGGGCTCAGCGGGGACTTCCCCCTTTGGGGAACAAGATCTAAAGGGAACCTGGGATCTGGCAGGAAAGAGAAACAACAGCAAAAGGAACAACTGTCCAGGGACCGTCCTCAACAGCGAGAGTGTCAGACCTGCCGACCCAGAGCATCAGAACCGGGGCCGGGAGTAGAGAGATGGTAACGACAGGGACGACGACGGAGGTAACAGGAGGCAGCACCTGCTGCTGGCCCTCCACAGGCAACGCCGTTCTAACAACTCCAAGACGTAGGGACCGTTGACCCGCTTTCAAGGGAGGAAACTGAAGCACGGGGAGGCTAAGTAACTTGCCTGAGGCCACACAGCCTGGGTCCCTTTGGCTGGAGAGCTTCTTTGCCCAACTCCTTGGGAAGAACTTGAATAAAAGTAGGAGGGGCAGAACCTCCATCCCTTGGCAGAAAAAATGTCCCCCCCGGAAGCTGGCCAAGCACTTGTCATTCATGGAGAATTTGGGCAGAGAGCTGCTGCTGAGTTGGGGACAGGAGCGGACGCTCCCAGCAGGTGGGAGGGTGGCCTGGATGGTCTGCACACCCCTCTGGGCCTAGCGGCTGCAGCTCAAACTCATTCCTAGGGCATCAGGAGGATGCCTACTTGGGATGTGGTGCCGACCCATCTCTGACCTCTCCTGGGGACACACAGGCTTCTGGCTCCTTCTGCAGCCCCTCCCACCATGGCCAGATCCCTGCAACTCCCAACTTCACAGCTTGTGACCTTGGCACATGTGACCTCTGGAGCAACACAGGAATCAGAATTCCTGGTGCAAAACTATCTTACAGGTGAAATGAGAGGCTAGATGTGACACATCTGCCACTGTCGCTACCAAGAGACCTGACCACACAGAGCTCCCCCCCAGCTTCTCCGCCCTCGAGCCCCCCCATACCCCCTCGAATGGAAGTGGGCTGTCTGTCTGCAAAGGAAGCTCCCTCCTGGGGGCCCACCAGCCCCAGGCGTGTACCCCACGCAAGCACCGCTCCAACACCACACAATCTAGACTTGAACTCCCGCTAACTGAAGAGCAGGTGGACTGCTGAAAGTCGAGCCTTCTCATGGCAAACCTACAGTCGTTGATTTTATAGCCTGGGTCATGCTAGCGTTGTGGTCTCAAGGACGTTTTTTCCCTGATGAAGACTCAGTTTGAATTTGTAAGATCTCCCTGTGAACAGGGAATGCGGACTCTGCCCACGAGGCAGGACTCTTACCTCCATGTTGGGGAGTGGCGGTGCACCCTCCACCCCCACTCTGACCCCTGCCTGGACCCCCAGGGGGATCTGCTCAGCGGCTGCCTTCTGCCCACCTCCTTCCACTCACCCAGCACATGCCTGGGCTTTTGCGGTCGGCTTTGACTCTCATTACTCAAGAAAACATGGGCTGAACAGACATTTCTCCAAAGCAGACATCCAGCTGGCCCACAGACACACGAAAACATGCTCCACATCACTGGGCATCAGGGAAATGCAGATCAGAACCACGATGAGATACCACCTCACACCTGGCAGCATGGCTGAAATTAAACACACACATGAAACAACAAGTGTTGGCGAGGATGTGGAGAAAAAAGGAAGCCTCGTGCACTGTTGGTGGGAATGCAAGCTGGTGCAGCCACTCTGGAAAACAGTGTGGAGGGTCCTCAGGAAGTTGAAAATAGAGCTATCCTATGACCCGGTAATTCCACTACTGGGTATTTACCCAAAGAAAATGAAAACGCTGATTTGAAAAGAACCCCTGTGTTTATAGTGGCATTATCTGCAACAGCCAGGATACGGAAGCAGCCCGATGTCCACCGAGTGATGAATGGAGAAGGGACGTCATATATACACAATGGACTATCACTCAGTCATGAAACAGTAGAAAATCTTGCCATTTGCATCAACATGGATGGAACTAGAGGGTATTATGCTGAGTGAAATAAGTCAGTCAGAGAAAGACGACAGTCATATGATTTCGCTCACACGTAGAATGTAAAAAACCAAAAGGAACCAGAAGCAGACTCATAAGTACAGAGAGCAAACTGGTGGCTGCCAGAGGGGATGGGGAATAGGGGAAGGGGGTGAAGAGGCCCAAACTTCCAGGGATAAAGTGAAGGAGTCACGGGGATGAGAAGCCCAGCGTGGGGACACAGTCAACAATACCGCACCAACGTTGTGTCTCAGGGTGAGCAACGATCCATGTACAGCATTGTCACCTCACTGTGCTGTGCACCTGTCCTAACACCACATTGTTTCCCAGCCACACGTGGATGATTTCACAACGACAGCGAGGACCAGCGTCTATGCAGTGCGAATGAGTGTCTGCTCCCAGACGGGCTGGGGCACCCTTCTGAGCTCCAGGCCAGTCGGTGGCACCAGGACCCTCGCCTGGCTGGGCCTATTCACCAGGACACGGGCGCAGGGTCTGTGCCTCCAGCCGCTGGTTGAAGCACCTGTAGCCAAGTGCCTACCACTCACCTGCCACTCGCCTGCCATCCACCTGCCACTCACCAGGGCCCCTGCTGCCCTGTGTCATCAGACATCTTTCTGTGCAAAATAATACAGTGAAGGCCACCACCTGTGCCACGTTTCCTCAATGGTGTCCTTCAGGCACCTGACCCCCCCCAGCCCCCCCCGGCCAATGGCACAAATAGCCCCAATAATGCTCAGCTCCTCCCGCCAAGAGGTGGGCTTCTCCTTTACCTCCTCGAACCTGGGCTGCTCTCACAGTTCGCGCTGGCCAACGGGACTATACCAAAGGTCGTACAAGATGTGGCACTGAATGCTGCCACTGGGTGCCCCCTTAAATGTGGCTAGAATGATCCATTTTATGTCATGTATATTTGACCACAAAAACAAATGAATCCACTGTCTATGAGAAGAAGTTGCTTTAAAAGGACTTGCCCGTGTGTTGTCCTGCTGTTCTTGGAGACCCTGTGGTCCCACCGTATGAACGGCTAGCCCATGGATGCCGAGAGGCATACAGCCCAGCCCAGTCCCCCAGCCCCCCAGTGACTGCCAGCCAGCCACATCAGGAGAGCGAGGCCACTGACCACCATTGGGGTTCAGATGTTGGCCACCCAGCCAAAACCAGCAGAAGAACTGCTCAGCCAACCCAGCCACATTGCCAACACACAGAATCACGGGCAACATGCGTGGTTATCCTCAGCCATGAGGTTTTGTGTCACGGCCATAGGTCCCTGGCACACCAGCCAATTCCCCGCTCTCCACCAGCTCACCCTGGGCGAGGTCACCACACACTCCCCTTCCAAAATCCTCGAGGGAGACGAAACACTGTGTTTCCGTGAATAAAGAAGCACTCCTTGTTAGGCTGCCGCCCGGACGACGTGCGCCGGGAAGAACAGAGTACACGCTAGCCGGTCATGTGCGTCTGCCCGGCAGCAACCAGGGGCGGGGACAGGACATCACCTCAATGTGGCATCTGCCCCCACGGAGGCCCAGTCCCATCCCCAGGGCACTGCTCCATTGGTCAACGTGCGCGGGGCACAGAGGAGCACAGAGAGCCACGACGGAAACACGCGGGGAAGAGGAAAACCAGCGCCCTGCGCAGGTCAGACCCTCTTGTAAAGGGCGGCTGAGACGCACCAGGACGCAGAGCATCCACAGAGGACGGCGGGTGCAGGGCCACTGCCCGCGCCACCCCGCACCTGCCACCCGGGCCCTACACACGCACACATGCACGCACACACACAAACACACACGGACATACATCACATCACCCACACAACACAGACACACACGGACACACACATACACATGCATCACACACACACGCAAATTGCTCTCACAGAAGGTGCAAGAAACATGCCTGGAGCCAAAGCCGCAGGCACCGTCTGGTCCCGACCGAGGTGGGTCCTAGGCCCTCACGGACACTCACAGCTCTAGCGGTGGCTGCCGCACACTGGGCGTGGGTGACACCCCGGGTCCCCTGCCAGGCCCCAGCCCTGCCCGCACCTCCCTCGTGCCCGCAGGCCTGTGAGGTGGTGATGCCGTGCCCATCTCACAGGTGGGAAAAACCAGACCGGCGGAGACTGACAAGCGCGTTCCCGCCCTCACAGCCAAGGACGAGGTTGGAAGCCTCATGGGAGATGAGCGCTAACTGCCTTGGCGGGTGGGAAATCGGACCAAGTGCTTTCCCTGCGAGTCACACCGTCTGAGCTTAGAGTCTGGGATGGACACGGGCCGCCGTCGTTGTGGAGACGTCCCAGAGCACACAGTCGGCGCACGAGGCCCCCACTGCCCCGGCTCCACGGTTGGTAACAGATCCCCGGGGCGCGCGGCCAGCACAACGCAGGACGTCTCTGCCGCCCCCACCGGATCCTTCCCACGTGTTCACCAGCCACCCTGCTGGCCCCCAGCGCCACCCCCAGGCAACTTCGAATCCACCTCCTGTCTCTGCACACGGGCTCTCGGAACAGCCCGCGACCCGCTGCGTGGAGAAGCCACCTCCCTTCCCTCCCTCTCTTGTCCTTGTGGGGCCTCGTTCACCGGCCGCCGGGGAAGCCCTGGCCGGGCAGTGACCATGGGAAGGAAGGGAACCAGTCCTCTGTGCCCCCGCCACCTCCCAAGCTGCTCGGGCTTCGTGAGTGTGCGTTGAGCTCCGCGGCCCCTCTGGTCGAGCCATGTTCTCTGGGAGGCAGTGGTCTGGGGACTCCTGGTATCTGTGTCCAGAGCACGGGGAGCACTTCAGGAGCACAGGATGGAGGAGGCCAGCTGTCCCTCCTGAGCACCTCCCCGTGGCTGACGTGGCTCCAAGGGACGCCCAATGACTGCAGGTCCCCTCCCCCCCCCGCCTTTTTGGGCAACAGGACAACAGCCTGGAGCCCTGTACCCTGCACGCAATCAGACCTCAGCTGTGAACCTACCCTACCACCGAGAAGGAGGCATTTGGAGCAGTGTGATCTGCTTGGACTTTATCTAAAGATAAGCTCCCCCTGGCTGATAATGCCCCTCGAGATGCACCATGGGTGTCATCCGGTCTGTGACTGCCACAGAGGAGTGGACAGAGAGCGTCCAGGACACCGGAATGGCCCAGGCAGCCCACTCAAAATCCATCTGAGGTCAGCGCAGGCCCTTCTTCTGTTTCAGATGATAAATCACAGGCTACTTCCCTGCACTGCATCTCCACCCGCCCCTCTGTCCCCTCCCGGCAGCCATCACTCCAACCTGGTTTCTGTAATGGCCATCTGGGCCTCCCTGTGCCGTGCACTCCGACGGGCAGCGTCCACTCTGTGCGCTGAGCCAGCGAAGGCGAGGGTTGGCTATGTCTCCACGCCCAAAGCCATGACCCCACTGCTGCCAGAGGTTCGGAACCCCCAGCCCGGTGACCAGAGCTGGTCTTGCTGGAGGTCCCAGAACATGGAAGCTGACGGAGGCTCAAACCCCACGCTTTATTTGGCAATTTCCATCCCAGGACAGCTGGACGGAGGGAAGACACAGGCCAGGAGGGGTGGGGGGTGGTGGGGGAGTGGGGATGAGCGGACAAGGAAAACAGGAAGGGGCAAGGGGACAGGAGGGACGGGGGGACAGAGGGATGGGGGACAGGGGGACAAGACGATGGGTTGGGGAGACAGGAGGACAGGAGGGGCAGGGGGGCAGGGGGTGGGGGACAAGGGGACAGGAGGGCAGGAAGAATGTGGGGTGCAGCCCACACTGGCCTCTCTGTCCCAACTCCTGGGTCAGGTGGCCTCAGAGGCCATCTGTGAGGCGGGGAGGAGAGGAATTTGCCCGCTGGACTCCTCCGTGTCCCCCAAAGCCGCTGTTGTGCTGCCAGCTCCTCGGGGCCACCGCAGCCGCAGACAGCGTCCCTTGGCTCCTGAGGGTGGGCGAGTGCATGAGTCAGCCATCCTGAGGACACGGGGCGGAGGGGGTGGCGTCCACACGTCCTGGCCACGCCTGGGTCTCAGACCTGGCCCCCAGAGCAGGAGGGGAGGAAGGTCTGTTGCTGAAGCCCCATTGGCAGGATCTTGGTAGGCAGCCCAGGCAGACGTCCGAGGTCTGTCCTCCCGCCCCCACAGCCCCGCCTGTCCTGCACCCCGGCTCTGCCCCCCCGACGCGCAGCCAGCCCACCTTCCCTCCGCAGTGGTCCAGGGCGACGGCCCCCACTGTCCCTCATGTGTCCTCTGAGCGCCTGCTTGCTGAGCCTCTCCTGGGGGCGGGACCCTCACAGGCAAGGCCGTGGCCAGCAGCCCCTCGGGCCCCTCCGTCTGACCTAAAGATTACAGGGAGGCCCCCAAACGCGCTCCCCACCTAGAGCCCCCCCTTCACGGCTCAGCCCTGCAGCCTGACACCAAGAGCTGGCGCTGGAGGACTCGGGCTTCGCGGCTGCACAGGCAGGTCCCGGCCAGCGGCCGGCACTCTGGCCCCATCCGTGCAGTGGCACGGCTTACTGCGCGTGAATGCAGTGCACCTGCGGAGGGGATCGCGGAGATACGCAGGACTGTTTTCAAGCAACGTAGAAGCAATCTTCTCGCAGAAACTGAATTGCTAATTATAAATAATTACGATCTATTTACTAAGACAATCAACACCATTATACTGGTGGAGCTTCCGCTGGTGTCTGAGTAAGAAATCTGCACTCTCCAGACGCCAGCAGCACACCCAGCTGGCCCGTCTCCAGCCGACCCGCCCATCTCACTGCTCTTCCCACACCTCAGCCCTGTCTCCTCCGCCTCCCGGCTTCGACCAGAACAAACGTGGCCCCCCCTGCATTGGGCTCCAGACACATCCAGCAACCCGCCCCCATCCTCGCTGGGCCCATCTCCTGGCTTCGATCCTGGCTCTGCCGCTTACAGCTGTGTGACCTGAGGCAAGTTTCTTAACCTTGCTGTGCCTCCGTTTCCCCATTTCAAATGGGGTAGTGAAAGGGCCTACCTCTCGGGAGTGCTGTGAGGATGGGAAGGCATCAGTCAACAAGGCCTTACGGGAAGCCTGCCGCGGGCGCTGCATGAAATCAGCTGCGTGGCAGGGCTCAGGTGGGCTCGATGACACCGCGATCAGCTCTTCCTCCCTCCCCACAAGGGCAGGCCGGGGATTATACTTTAAGATTTAAGTTATTTATGCATTTATCTGCTCAACTCCATAAAGCAGTCGTTCTAAGAAGGTGACCCCGGACCTGCCCCGGGCAAGATGTGAGCGTCAGGAAGCAGGTTTTCCGAGCTCACCCCAGACCTGCCAACTCAACAACTCAGGGTCGGGGCCCCTCCATCTGTGTTCTAAGATGCCCTCCTGGGGCTCCGACACACGCTGAGTCTGAGAACCACTGCTACAAAGGCTTTATCTTTAAAAATCAGTCAAAATAAATCCAGCAACCCAGGCTGCAGGGTGCCCAAGGAAAGGAAACAGAAACGTCCCTGCATCTCCTCCTGCACAGAACACGGTCCGTACTTCTCCCCACCGGCGCACTCAGCCCTGCCCTGACGCGGAGCCCCAGTCCAGCCCGGGGTGCGTGCCCTGGGGCGCGTGCCCTGGGGCTGCCACTACCAAGTACAGACCGGGGCAGAGACAGCAAATGAGATTTTCCCACAGGCCTGGAGGCCAGGAGTCCAAGGTCGAGGTGTGGGCAGCCGTGGTTTCCTCTGGAGATGCCTGGAGATGATTTGGCCCCAGCCCCTCCCACAGCTCCTGGGGGTCCTGGCAATTCTTGGGGTCCTTTGGCTGGTTGTTCAGACTCTCTGACCCCGTTGCTGAGCACGAGGCTCACACTGCCCCACAGGGAAGGGGTCCAGCCCCTCGGCCCGGGTTCGAGCCCCACATGCCGCCCCTACGGCCCTGCCCAGGCACAGGGCCTGGAGCAAGCTGACCTCCATCCCCACTCGGCTGTCCTGGGAGCAGGTCACAGCACACGCCTCTGCCTTGTGGGGCCGTCCCTGACCCAGGACTCGCCTGCCACCAGCTCTTGCGCCACGCCTCACGCAGCCCACAGCGAGTGTGTCATCCCCGTGGGAGTGCGCGTCTCATTTCATTATGGAATCTGATATGAAAATGGGGTTTGTTTTCCAGAACTTTGAATCCAAACAATTTACAAACTGCCTTTAGCAAAATAAAATTACAGCAAAATAATATTTGCTCTCGCAAACATCATTATCTTTAAAGTGATGAATGCCGCTTGTCAAATCAGAGAAGGAACCTGGTACAGAAGAAACTAGCACGCGTCTCCCTACGGTTGTGCTCCATGCAGGCTCCACGATAAAATGTTTGGATAAAGAAAGTGAAGTGGGCTCTGCTCTCACCGGAGTGTGCGTTCCTGGCACCTGTGGGTGTGAGCAGCGGAGAGGGCCGGCACCTGAATCTCTGGACGTGAGCTCTGCGGGGCTGCCCTGGGACCATGTCAGGGTCATGGCCTGTGGAGGAGGGGAGGGGGCTGAGTTGCATGTTCCACCTGAGGGTCTGTTCCAGGAGGCAAGAGGCCCTGGTTCGTAGGCTCACAGGGAGGGGGTGCTCCCTGAGCCAGGGCAAAGGCACCCCATCTCTGCTTCGGGTTGACTCTGCATCCCCTCCCTCACACCCTCAGGCCACGTGACCCCGGTCTCCCTCCCAGAGCCCCCCCGGGGGACTGGAGCCTTGGCCCCACCGTGGGAGGCCTCCAGGGGCCCGGTCCACCTGCGGGCACGTGGCACGCTCACCTCGAGGCCAAGGCAAACATGAACCAGCTAGGCCTCAGCTTTGTGCCAGTGGGGCCAAGACCCGGCCCGAGACGACCCAGGGCAGGGTCCGAGGTTTGGCTTTGATAGGGCCCCCGGGGGCACCAGGGGGAAAGATGGCAGGCAGCCCCTGGGGTAGACGAAGGGGAAGCCTCAGACAGGGAGAGAACATCAAGGTGCCCCTTCCCCCGAGCTGGGAGGTGTGTGCGCCAGGCTTCCAGGAGCTTCGAGGAGACGTGCAGAGCAGAGTGGCATCCATGGAGTCCAGGCCCACCTGAGGCTCAAGAAGGTCACCAAGCAGGAGGGCCCTCAGGAGCCCCGTAGCCCAAGCCAGGAGGAAGGCCTCCACGGGGCCCGTTCTGCCGGAAATGTGTTTATGTCTACACTGCCGGGTCCATACTTCCTTAGCTGCTTCCAGTGCCCTCTGTAGATCCGGGTGGCCTTGGGGTAAGGACAGGTTTATGGGATATGCTCATCCGGTGCTCTCCGTTCCCGGGAATGTTTGGGGGATGGGCACGGGATCAGGATGTAGCCAGAAGAGCCATTCCATGAGACAAATTACCTGAGGCACGGGCTTCCTGGGGCCGCTGGACAAAGGAACGCACGCGGGGCAGCTTAGAACAATGGACATCTGTCCTCCCACATTGTGGAGGCCGGAAGTCCCAGATCACGGCCTCGCTGGGCCCTGCCCGTTCTGAAGGCCCTGGGGGGAGGATCTGTCCTGCCTCGTCCAGCTCCGGGCGCTCCAGGGTCCCCTGGCTTGTGCCCCATCAGCCCACGCTGTGTCTCCATCGTCACGTGGCTTCTCCCTGTCGGCGTCTCCGCTCGGCCTCCACGTACGGATGCAGCCTTTGGATGAGGGTTCACCCCGCTCCAGTCTGAAATCATCTGAACTAATTACGTCTGCGATGACCCAGTCTCCAAAGAAGGTCACATGTGCAGGAACTGGGGGTTAGGACTCCAACATATCTTTTTGGGGGACACCATTCAACACATAACACCCGACAAATCGCAGACTCAGCCCAGGCCTGGGCTTCGTAATCGGGGTGCAGTCTCTGCTCGGGGGTGATGACAAGCACGAGGGTCAGGAAATCCCAGGCTTTGGGGCCTGTTCTAGGTCTGGGGGCCAAGCAGCTGGAACAATTCTCAACCGGGGGAGGGGCTGGATGGGAGACAGCCCATCAGAGGCCCCGCGTGTCACCCCTGAACCGCCCGGCGACAGCCTGCACAGGCCGGGGTGCTCAGGACACCCCGTCTCACTGTGCCTCCCTGAAAAGGGGGGTTCCACATCTGGCTCCACCCTCCTGCTCAGGGCCGGGGCCTGGCAGCATGCCACGGGGCCAGGCGGTCCCCCGCCCCTCCTCGTCTGGCCCCCGAGGCCTCTGGCTTGCCGAGTGTCAACCGTCTGGGCCCCACAGTCCGCTCGCGGCGCCCAAGTGTGGACATCCTGAGTCACCATCAGACGCAGGCTCCGTGAACAGAGATGGCCAGCGAGCGCCAGCCCAATGGTGCGCACCTCGGGGCCCAGAGGGACACAGCAGCGGCAAGACGGGGACGGGCCTTCCGTGAAGCCCTTCGACTTCAACCCTGAATTTCGTAGTAAGTGCTGGCTTGCTGTGACCCAACACTCCTTCCGGATCCAAGCAGAGCTCCTGGATGTAGCGGGAATCCCGGGTCTCCAGACAGCATGATCCCGTGAGAAGGCACACAGGGCGACAAGCAGAATAGCAACACTGGCTGGGCTACAGCCCCCCCAAGCTACCCCACCCATGTAACAGAAGCAGGGCAGCAGGAGGGGCCGGTGACTCTGCATTAAATCCGCTGGTATCACTTCGAACACCATCATATACGATAGTTGACGTTTCGAAAGCTCTCCAAGGCATGGAGTTGAACACAGAGACAGTACATGGAGCGTGTCATATGATGCCACGTACGGGAAGAACGCAAGCCGCAGAGCAGGCCACGCACTGTGTACACACGTCCTGGGGACCCGGAGAGGCACGCCCACGCTCCCAAGTGCCGGAGGGAGTAGAGCCCGGAGTGGGGCAGTGAAGGGACCTGAGGTGGCCCTGGGACTGTGGGCCACGGTGGGGGCTCCTTCACGTCGACCACGCTCTTACAAAGGCTGCAGACGAGCAGCCAAAGGAGCAGCGCTCAGGCGAGGCCTGAAGGGACCTGAGTGTGGAGCTGGGTGCATGTGGACGCAGTCACCAACCAGAAGCTCCCTGGTCTGTGATTTCTCTCTTTTTTTTTTAAGATTTTATTTACTTATTTGAGGGAGAGAGCGCACGCGCACACACAAGCAGGGGCAGAGGCAGAGGGAGAAGCAGACTCCCTGCTGAGCAGGGAGCCCGAAGCGGTACTCGATCCCAAGACCCCGGGATCATGACCTGAGCCGAAGGCAGACGCTTCACCGACTGAGCCACCCAGACGCCCCTCTGATTTTTCGTTTTTAACTTTTCACAAGAAGAATACATTTCTGTATCACTTGGGTAATTAAAAAATCGGTTTTGTTCTCAAAGCCGCAGCATGTTCAAAAGCACAATAAACCAACAACCACACAGCCAAAAAGGAAAGGCGCAAGATAAGCGTACGAAGGGTTTCTGTTAAAGAAAGCATAAGCCATCGGAGCTGAAAGGTCAGGCATGAATTTGGCTGTTTTCTGGAGGCTGCGGTAGAATGGCTGGATGAGTCTGGATTCTAGGAACATAGGGGAAATACATTTACCTAAAGAGGAAAACAACGCTCTTCTTCTGGGTTGAACCGGCAAGCACTCATCACGGGGGTCCTGGATGCAGGAGGGGCTGCTCCGGACGCTGAGGACCGCCCCCCCCACGGTAACAGTGACCGTGGCCGCTTCTCCCTCGGGCCCCGGGCATGCTGTGACAGCAGGAGGCTCAGAACGTGGCCGCAGGAGTGGGGCGGCTGAGGCCCCGCGAGGACAGCACCACGTCTCCCCATGCCCAGCAGGAACAGGCACCTGTCGCAGGAGCTCTGGGAGTGGACGTTCTCAGATTATTACTATCCTATTCCCGTTTTACATTTGAGGAAACCAAGGCTCAAAAAGTTCACATAACTTGCCTACAATCTCAGGCGCGTGAGTGGTGAAACCAGGATCACTTGAACCCACGACTCAGGAGGTTTTCCCACGAATGCACCTGCACACCCCGTGTCTCTCCTCCCCACCCTGGGCGCTCGGGACCTTGTGTCTGCGGGGCACAAGTCCTGTGGGGGACCCACCGCAGGGCACGTGGTGGCTGCGTACGCTCACCCTGTCACACCGCAGATCCGGACGGGCGGTGCCTGTCCTGGTCCTCACCGCCATGTCTACACCAGGGCGACCTGGTGATTGTCAAGCACTGTTCAGCCACCGGCATCCTGCAGGTAAAGGAAGTCTCTCACACCCCCGATGGAAGACAAAGACCGGAGGCTTGCCCACGATGCCCCAACGACAGCTACGGGAGGAATCCGGGAGGAGCAAACCCACGCCAACAGGAGGAGGGTCTCACGAGCAAACACGGTGTGCGGCCGCTGGGGCAGCTGCTCACGTCCCAGTGAGAGGGTCCCAGAGAGGGGGTTCTTCCCCACGGGGAGGCACCGCCATGGCCTGCCCCCCCCCGCCGGCCTCACCGCCAGGAGCGAGGGATGCAGCAAATAAATGCTGTGCTCCGCGGGGGCGTGAGGGGCGCGGGCTACTCTGAGCCCGGTGCCAGCAGAGCCTCCACCCCAGGGACGGTGCTCATGGTGTGAAATACGGGTAACATTTGCCATTTGAATCATTTCAAGGTGTGCAGGTCAGTGACGCACGAGCGCTCACAGGGCCGTGCAAACGTCCCCACCGCCCAGCTCCAGAATTCTCTCCTTAAGCTGTCACGCCCCACTCCCTCCTGCCCTCAGTCCTCGGCAGCCGCCCCTGTGCTCCCCGCGTCTGTGCGCCTGCCTGTCCCACACAATTCACGTGAGCGAAACCACACAGAGCATAACGTCCCAGAGGCCCATGCGAGTCCTTTTCAGGGCCAAGAGCTCTTCCCCTGTGTGGACGGACCCCAGTGGGTTGTTCCACCTGTCCGCCCGCGGACATGTGGGTCATTTCCACCTTCTGGGCGCCGAGAACGGTGCTGCTGTGCCCGGGCTCATGCAGCTTCTGTCTGGACACCTGTGTTCGGTTCCCTGGGGCACGTGCAGGGGTGGAGTGGCTGGGTCATCTGGTAGCTCTGTGTCTGCCACCCCCGCCCCCTTCCCCCCTCCCCACAGCAGCTGCACCGTACCAGCTCCCAGCCCCACAGGAACTGCGCTTCCTTGCTCAGATAGAAACACATGCCTCACCCTCTCACGTGGCCAGCACCCCCCACTCAGGATGCCGGCTCGCTGCCACACTCCAGCCAGGCCACCGGGCCCACCCTGCGCCCTGGGGTGGACAGGGTGGACCCTGGGGAGGAATTGAGGACAGACTTTGAAGCGGGCTTTCCAGCCCAGCCCCAGGTCCTGATGACCCAAAGCAGGTCCTCTCAGAGTTGGGTTCAGTGGTTGTAGTGGGTCAAGGCCACACGTCCACAGACATGGAACAGGATCTCAGGGACACTATGCTAGGGGGTGACCAATGCCCAGGGTTGCCCAAGGACTGCCCACATTAGGCTCCTGTCCCTGCGTCATTGATCACAGTGCCCCCTTCCCTTCTCAGAGCTGTCCCAACCGGGACCGTAACTATAAGGTCACCTTGCCTCTGACCCCCAGGCCCTGACCTCAAGCCAGCTGGCGTCTCCTGATTCCCCACGTGTGTGCCTGTGTGTCCTGAGGACAACCATGCTTCCAACCAAATCTGCTTTCAGGTTTGCTCGGGGTTGACATAACCCAACGTCTCCCCACGCCCCAAGCCGGCCTGCTGATCCTTTGACATGAGTCAGGCTACGGGTGCCAGTGTGTGATAGACTGTTCTAGAAAGAAAACCTCTGCAGACTCCATGGGCCAGGAGCTGGTTCTCCCTCAGCGCTACAGACCGCTATCCCTGGGGTCACGTTGTCGCCGGGAGCCATCTCCACCCAGCTAGAAGTATAGTGGAGTTCACAAAATAAAATCCACCCACGTGCTCTTGCTTATGTGTGTGCATGCGTGTTTCTGTGTGTGCGTGTGTTCCTGTGTGTGCATATGTGTATGTTCCTGTCTGTGTGTTCCTGTGTGTGCATGTGTGTTTGTTTGCACGCGTGTTTCCATGTATGCATGCATGTTTCTGTGTGTGTTCCTGAGCGTGCATGTGTTTCTGTGCACGTTCCCATGTGTGCATGCATTTCCATGTGTGTGTGTGTTCCTGTGTGTATGTTTCTATGTGTTCCTGTGTGTGCATGCCTGTTTCCATGTGTGCACGCGTATGTCCGTGTGCACACAGATGTGTGCATTCATGTCCATACATACGCACGTGAATCCCAGCGCCCTTGATGGAAAGGCCAGTAAAATTAATCCAACAATGGTAGACGTATATCCAGAATGACTGGAATCAGGACCCCATGTGGAAAGTATACAAATCGCTGGCCTTAGGAACCCAAGTGAGGAACCACCCAGGAGCGTTCTCTGTAACTCCCTCTGGGGTGTTGGGTCTCATCCTGGGGATGTTCTCCCTCGGGCCAGCCTGCCCCCACCCCTGCTGGTGCCTGTGTTTGGATCCTGGCACACGGGGCTCCATCCCTGGGGCCAGCTCCGTCCCTGGGGTAGCAGCCAGGTAAAGCCTGCCCCCCCAAGACGGTGTCTGCAGACAGGATCTTTGGGACCTTACTCTGCTGCCTGGGGGCTGCGGGGGCTGTGCTCACCTCTCTTCCAGCTGCACTGTGTGGCTGGAGGTCCAAGACAGGATCCCCTAACGGTTCCAGCCATTTGGAAGCATTCACCTGTTTTCCCAGGGACAGGAGCTCCCTGCTATTCCTACAGCAGTATGCACATTTTCCCACTGGACTCCACACAAGGCTTGATTTTTTAACCCAAAGCGAGTAAAGCAATAATTTTCATAATGGAAATATTTTGTTATTAATGAGAGCAATACTAGATTATTTTTTAAAATCCTGCCAAAGATACACGAAGTCTGACACTAGTGACTATTACAGAGACGGATTTCATTTGTAATCCCCAGTAATGATGCAATTTCAGAAGAGCTGAGCCCATTGGCTATGCCCACAGGGCACAGCAGCGACATTCCCAACGGAGAATAAGGGAGGAGGGAGGAGGGAGGAGGGGATTGTCAGGCTGGGACTCCACTCCTTCTGCAGGGCTCCATGCAAGGAACGGCCTGCAGGTCCTCGAGAAAGAGGAGCCTGGCTTGTAGGGCACGCATGCACGGACGCCTCGTGCGGCAGGGCAAGCATTCACAAATGTGAGCCCCTCAGTAATGCTCCAAGGAGGGAGGGCAGGGGCTTTTCCAGGCAGGAACCCACAGAGGGCCGGGTGGTCCTGGGACATGGCCCGGGGCTGCTGGGGGCTGAGCGGGAGCTGGCCACGTCCCTCGGTGCGGGGGACTGAGCGGAGCCTGCCCAGAGCCCCCGCTGCTCTCAATTCCAATCCCAGGAATTCAGGCGTGCATGAAATAACACGTCTCCCCATAATCAACCCGAAAATATAACCCCTGTAATACGTTGATATTGAGTCTTCAGACCTTTTAGGTACTATTTTATATGTACTTTTGTCTTTAACGTCGATACAATAGGATTACACTGTACATGTCCCTTTGTTGGTCTGACAACACATTGTAGACCTATTTCAAGGCAATGTCTCTCACTGGTGAGATATTCCCGTGCATGAATATCCCACAGGACAGCTGGAGGGAGACCCTACCCGCAGACGAGCACACCACCAGCGACACCTCAATGTCAGCTCGGGGAGACAGACCCTGGGCAGGGGCCCGGTGGGGGCCCCGAGGCCTGATGTCACTGTGCTTCTGCCTGCAATGGGGAGTCGTGTGTGGTGTCCGCTGCCGGCTTCCGTGCAGAGCTTCGAACAATGCAAGCCCCTGGCCCCGCGTGGGCGCCCTCCCCCCAGCCCCTCAGGGAGGACTCAGCCAGCCCCTTCCCACTCTCCAGCCTTGCACAGACCTGCCGAGGAGCCCTCTGCCCACCTCCAGAAGCCCCGCTGTGTAAGAAACAACCTTCCCGTTCCTTCTTGGTGCACGTGGGACGCCATTAGTCCCCACCTCAGAACTGAATTTGGGTGGGGGTCCAACTGGCCTCTGGGGAGTGACTGCAACACCAGCATTCCCAGCAGGCATGCTGAGCTGCACCATCTGGAAGATTCTCCACCTGGGATGGCACCAGGAGGCAGGCCCCGCCAGGCAGCAGGCCTTGGCGTTGGAACACCTTCAAGCTACTGTCCCAGGGCAGGTGGGAGAAGCCCCATGGGCCCTGGCGCTGCCCGCCTCCCAGGTCCCGGGCGCTGAGAGCTCCAGCCATGCAGGGCTGTGAGGAGTGGTCTAAACCACAGGGCTTTGGGCTCAAAACCTCTATCCGCTTCCTTTTCGCCTGGGGTGGCTTTGGGCCACTGTAGGCCCTAAGTCTAGTCCGTCAGTCAGAGACAATAAGGAGGAGAGGTCAGAGCTGCCACTGAGGCCCCCATCCCAGCCCGGAGCCCATGGCCCCGGCCAGTCCTCAGCCACAGCAGATGGGCAGCAGGCCGGCTTGGCCGTCTGCGTGACCCCTGCCCAGAGGCCGATCAGCAACAGCTCTCCTGTCCCTCTGCGGAGCAGGAGAGGAGCGGGTCTAGCCTGAGGCAAGAGTCACTGCCCTGAAGCAGGAAGCGGCTCCGCGAGGCCGTGGGAGCTGCCCCTGCAGGACACCAGCTGTGCATGCCGCAGGGACCACTGAGAGGTTAGAGACTCATGCTCCAGGGGCAGGTGGGCCGGCCCGCTCTAGGCCTCAGTCCCCTCGTCTGTAGAATGGGATGAAACAGCACTGCCTCCATGGGTTGTTGTTAGGAGGAAACAAGTTGACTCAAATAAAGGCTCAGCAAGGGGCTCGCGCACACGCTTGGCACCGTCACTCCGTCACTCCGGCCCCATAGGGCTTTCTCAGACTGGCACTTCATTCAAGACCCAGACAAAGCCCTCCAGCACTGCCAGGCCCTGGAGCCTGGTCACGTCCCAATTGCTCCTACTGACCCACAGGGCCCCGGGCTTGTCATTGTCATCTCACTTCTCCAAGGTTGCGAGGGGTATGGACCCGGGGGTGCCGAGGTCCAGTCCAACTCCAATGAGCTCGGGGTCGGGGGTCCAGGTGTCAGTTGGAAAGAGGGAATGAGATACTGAGATACACCCTCGGTCGGCCTCCCCATCCTGTCCAGATGCCTGGAGCACTGGCGGCTCCTCTGGCCTTCCACACACTCCTCTTCAGGGGAGTCTCTCCCTTCCCATCCTGGGGGCCTGTGCTGGCGGGCTGTACCATCTGTCCGTAGACCCTCCCCACCTGGCCTTTCCAGGGCCTCCCTGTGGACAGAATGAACACCCCTACCTTGTGGGCCCGGGCTTGGCCGTGAGACCTGCCGATGGAACGTGGGGAGAAGTGCCAGCGAACCGGTTCTGAGCTGAGGCAGCCAAGTCTGCACCCCTGATGGTGAGGAGGTGCCCTGGGGGCCACTGCTCCTCTGCCTGGGTCAGGAACGAACGCAAGTGGAACAGAGCCGAATCCCAAGCCCACAGAGCCAGGCCAATATCAGCCACTCCTGCGAAATGTTTCTGCAAAACGTTTTTTTTTGCAGATGTATGCAGCAAAGACTGACTAGTCAGTACAAGACTGTATCCGCTTTACCCACCGGGGAGTAGCACACAGGGGATGGTAGGGCAGCCTCTCTACTCGAGATAGGCTCCACGTGGGGGAGGCAGCACTCCCAGACCAGATGTTCACAAGAACCCTCACGCCTGCTCTTCCTACACCACCTATAGGCCACAGGACTGAGAAGGATGCGGGTAAGTGGTAGGGATGTGGGCAGGAGAAGGTGTCGTTCATGGTCAGGACTAACTTTCCCAGGGCCAAACGTGGCTGTCTAAGGACTTTGGACAACTGATCACTCAAGCAGCACCCAGCCCCGGGGCTACGGCAGGGAGCAAAGAGCACGGAACCCGAGCCCACACCAGCGGAGCCAGCCTCTCCCGGGGGAGAGTCAGCTGACAAATATGTACACCAGTAAAATACATAGAACATCAGGCAGTGATTATCTTTCCAGGGAGGACTGTGCACTGGGGAGGTGGGTGCGCCCCTGGTGAGTTCGGGGCGCAGCAAGGAGGCTAGCGTGGCTGGTCCAGGCAAGGTCACATGGGTGCAGGGCCTCGTGGGTCAGGAAGAGCCTCTGACCTTTACACTGCGTGAGCCAGGAGCTGCCGGAAGGTTCTGAGCAGCAGAGTGGTCTGGGTTGGATCTCTGAAAACGCGCACCCCAGGATGAGGCCTCCCTAAGTCAGTCCCTGTCATTCGTCATTCCCTCCCCACGTGAAAGGTTGTAGGCCAGCTGAGTGCAGGAGGCCACACACTGCGCCTCTCCACTTAAATCAAAAGTGCAGAACAGGCCCACCCATAGAAGCAGAGAGAGGATCGGGGTTTCCTGGGGTGGCGCTGGGGTGGGGTGGGAGGACAAGACGGTCAAGAGCTGAAAGGTATGAGGTTTCTTTTTTTATTCCTTGAAAAATTTCCCCCTTTATTTCCCCTTGTTCGCTGTGTTAATTTGGTCCTTTATTACCTCCAAATATGACAGTGTTTTTTAGTATAATGAAAAAATACAGGATCTTCCCACAGTTAAACCTTTTCAAACATTAGTCTGATGTTGAAAATGACTCCTAGTTGTCCACAGAAGGGGTTTGTTTGCGGGTGATGAAAATGTTCTAAAATTGAGAGTGGGGATGTTTAGATGTATCTGTGAATACATGAAAACCCCCTGAATTGTACACAGTAAGCTGATGATCAAATGGCACGAGAGTTGTAAGCCAAGACAGCTCTTTATTTTTTTGTTATTTTTGAAAGATTTGGGGCACCTGGGTGGCTCAGTTGGTGAAATCTCTGCCTTCAGCTCAGGTCATGATCTTGCGGTCCTGGGATTGAGCCCCAGGTTGTCGGGTTCCCTGCTCAGTGGGGAATCTTCTTCTCCCTCTCCCGTTCCCTCTGCTTGGCTCTGTGTGTGTGTGTGTGTCAAATAAATAAAATCTAAAGAAAAAAATTTACTTATTTATTTGAGAAAGAGAGAGCACATGATCGGGGGGAGGGGCAGAGGGAGAGGGAGAAGCAGACTCCCCGCTGAGCAGGGAGCCCAATGCAGGGCTCCATCCCAGGACCCCAAGATCATGACCTGAGCTGAAGGCAGATGCTTCACCAGCTGAGCTAGCCAGGCTTCCAATAAAGGCATTAAAAAGTTGGGGCATAATTTAATGATCAAAGCTGCAGAGTTAAAATCCATGCTCCTCAGACACACTGTGACATTCTGTCTCTCCCGCGACTGTGGTCCTGGCCCTGGGTCCAAGTACCCTCCTGGCCCCCTCCCAGTGGGCATAGGATGGGACTAACCAAAAGGCGTTGCTCTCAGTCCTGGGAGAACCCCACAAGAGAGGTTAACTCCGGGGGGGGGGGGTGCCAAGGGGTCTGCAGACCACCCCCTGAGGCTCAAGGCACAGCAGAAATGATTCTGTACGACAAAACAGATTTTATGGCTGCTTTAAGCTTTACCTTCCCTTTTATTCAATCCTTTATAATTTGGCAGGCTTGGAAAATCAGGTGTCAAGAACACGGGGGTGCTTCTGAGCTGTTCCCCAAATTGCTGTGTAACTCAGGAAAGTTTAACTAGTTTGGTTAATTTCATGTGATGCTCTGCGCTCCTTGAAGGGAAGCTGGGAAGGTGCTATTTAAATCTGAGGTCTAATTTCTGTCCTTATCTGAAAGAAGCAGCTGTGAACAGTACCTGCTTCAGACAGCTGCTATTAAATTTAATTGTTTCCTACCTAGCTTGTGAGTTTTCCTGTAGTGAGATTTGCTGCCAGCACTTGTGATAGAAGTAAATATGTAAAAACCTACCAGGATGTCAGCAGGAGGGAAGAAGACAAGGCTCCCATCTATTGACTGCTTCCTCGGGGCTGAAAACATTCGAGATGCTTCTCGTTCCCCTGGCCAGTCCTGCTGCAGACGCTACTACACTCTGCTGCTCCCAGTGGCCTTCCCACCCAAGCCCTGATCTTCAGCACCACGGCCAGCTCTGGATATTCACATCTGAAAACGGAGCTTCCTGCCCAGCTCAGCCCAGATTTTTTTGTTCCATTCCCATGTTTTTTTTCTAACTCACACTCTTAGATCCTGGCCCAACCACATTTTTATGGGCTCCCAATGACCACCGTCCACCGGCTGAGATGACATGGCCAGGAGGTGCCAGAAGAACCTATGGCCTCTAGACACACAGTGTGTCCATGGATCATTTTCTTTCCTGGGCCCCTAAACCCCAAATCCACCAGAATGACCATAAATAATCACACAGATCTGAGGGTTTAGCACCCCACCAGAGCTGGACTAGGGACAGGGAGAGCCAGCCACACATCAAAATTATATATATATAGAGAGATATAGATATATATATAGAAAGAAATATATAGAAATATATATAGATATAGATATAGATAGATAGATAGATAGATAGATATAGAGAGAGAATATTTTAGACAGAATTTAATACTGCATTTGATGTTTAAAGACCTCGATGTGAGACAGGAATCCATCAAAATCCTAGAGGAGAACATAGGCAGCAACCTCTACGACATCGGCCACAGCAACCTTTTTCATGACACGTCTCCAAAGGCAAGAGAAACAAAAGATAAAATGAACTTGTGGGACTTCATCAAGATAAAAAGCTTCTTTTTTTTTTTTTTTAAAGATTTTATTTATTTGACAGAGACAGCCAGCGAGAGAGGGAACACAGCAGGGGGAGTGGGAGAGGAAGAAACAGGCTCCCAGCGGAGGAGCCCGATGTGGGACTCGATCCCGGAACGCTGGGATCACGCCCTGAGCCGAAGGCAGACGCTTTAACGACTGCGCTACCCAGGCGCCCAAGATAAAAAGCTTCTTCTGCACAGCCAAGGAAATAGTCAAAAAAACTAAGAGGCAGCCCACGGAATGGGAGAATATATTTGCAAATGATACTACAGATAAAAGACTGGTATCCAAGATCTACAAAGAACTTCTCAAACTCAATACACGAGAAACAAACAAACCATAAAATGGGCAGAAGATATGAACAGACGCTTTTCCAATGAAGACATACAAATGGCTAACAGACACATGAAAAAATGTTCAAAATCATTAGCCATCAGGGAAATTCAAATCAAAACCACACTAATATACCACCTTACTCCAGTTAGAATGGCAAAAATTGACAAAGCAAGAAACAACAATTGTTGGAGAGGATGTGGAGAAAGGTGATCCCTCCTACATTGTTGGTGGGAATGCAAGTTGGTACAGCCACTCTGGAAAACAGTGTGGAGGTCCCTTAAAAAGTTAAAAATTGAGCTACCCTATGACCCAGCCATTACACTACTGGGTATTTACCCCAAAGATACAGACGTAGTGAAGAGAAGGGCCATATGCACCCCAATGTTCATAGCAGCTCTGTCCACAATAGCTAAATCGTGGAAGGAGCCGAGATGCCCTTCAACAGATGACTGGATTAAGAAGTTGTGGTCCATATATACAATGGAATATTATTCAGCTATCAAAAAGAACGAGTTCTCAACATTTGCTGCAACATGGACGGCACTGGAGGAGATAATGCTAAGTGAAATAAGTCAAGCAGAGAAAGACAATTATCATATGGTTTCTCTCATCTATGGAACATAAGAACTAGGATGATCGGTAGGAGAAGAAAGGGGTAAAGAAAGGGGGGTAATCAGAAGGGGGAATGAAGCATGAGAGACTATGGACTCTGAGAAACAAACTGCAGGCTTCAGAGGGGAGGGGGGTGGGGGAATGGGATAGGCTGGTGGTGGGTAGTAAGGAGGGCATGTATTGCATGGTGCACTGGGTATTATACACAACTAATGAATCATCGAACTTTACATAAAAAACCAGGGATGCACTGTATGGTGACTAACATAATATAATAAAAAAATATTTAAAAAAATAAAAAAATAAACATAAAAAGCTAGCTTCGGGGATAACCACTTTCGGAATGCAGGATAAGGACCTCTGAAAATCTGTTTCTCCACAAAAGCAATGAGAATGTTGGCAAAATTTATTTAAATTAATTTTCAAAACTCTGGAATTTTACCAAAGGCTTGCAATAAGAAACTCAAGAAATTCAAGAAAAACAGCTAAATCTCAGAGAGAAGAATGAGCTTTGAGGGCATTTTAGCTTGCTCCATTCCCATCCACCTCTTCATCTCTGCAGTGGTCTTGAAAACCAACAACTTCCCAATCCCAAGAACCATAAAAACCAGCAGCCTAGCACCCACTGGAGAGGTCAGAATGTTTTGGGGGCTTGCCAAAAGCCCCAGCTCCTGATAATTGTCATTATTTCGCCTATTTGGTAGCTCCCTGGAAACCCAGAGATAAAGACAAGCAGGGATTATCTTTATTTGACCTGACTCAAACCTTACTTCTTGTGAACAGCTTTTTCCCTAGGATGATTGTTGAAAACAATCCGTGGCCACTGTTTAACATCACAGCTGTCTGAAGCAGCATTACCTCAACTGAGGTGAACAAGTTGACCAAAAACTTAAAAGGAAAGCTGAGGAATGAGATATCCACAGGGGGCCTTGAAACACCCTCATCTTCTCCTGGGTATCTAACAATTAGAAATCATTACTAGAAAGAAATGTGGGAAACTCACAGATACGTGATAATTAAATAACCAATTCCTAAATCACCAATGGGTCAAAGAAGAAATCACAAGATAAATTAGAAGATACTTTATGATCAATGAAAATGAAAATACAACATACCAAAATGTAGGAGGTGCAGTGAAGTAGTGCTTGGAGGGGAATTTATGACTGTAAATACCTACAAGAGAGATCTCAAATCAGTAACCTAAACTTCCACCTTAAGAAACAAGAAATAGAAAAGCAAACTAAACCCAAAGCAAGCAAAAAGAGGAAATAATAAATATTAGAGCAGAAATAAATGAAATAGAGAATAGTACCGTAATACAGAAAATCAGTGAAACAAAAGTTAGTCCCTTAAAAAGATCAACAAAATAGATAAACTTTTAGTTAGACTGACTAAGACAAAAAATTTTTAAAAATCCAGAAGACTCAAATTACTAGAATAAGAAAGAGGAGACATTCCTACTGACCTTATAGAAATAAAAAGGATTATAAGGAAACTATGAACAATCATATACCAAAAAGTTAAATAACCTAGATGAAATGAACAAATTCTTAAAAAAGACAAAACTACCAAAACTGACTCAAGAAGAAAGAAAATTTCAATAGACTTATAACAAGTAAAGATATTGAACTGGTAACTTTTTAAAAAAACTACCCACAAAAAAAAAAAAAAAAAAAAAAATCCAGGCCAAGATAACTACACTGGTAAATTCTATCAAACACTTAAGTAAAAAAGAACACCAATCTTTTACAAACTCTTCCAAAAAATAGAGGAGAAGTGAACACTTCGCAGATCATTCTATGAAGCCAGTTGTACCCAGATGTCAAACCAGCCAAAGACATCATAATCAAAGAAAACTACAGACGAACATCCCTTATGAATATACACACAAAAATCCTCAACAAAATACTAATGCACCAAGTCCAGCAACATATAAAAATAATTATATACCATGACCAAGTGGGGTTCATTCCAGGAATGCATGTTCAGTTCAAACTATGGAAATCTATCAGTGTAAGATGCCATATTAATAAAAAATGTGATCTTCTCAGTAGATGAAGGAAAAGTATTTGGCTAAATTTAACACTCTCCCATGATAAAAAAAACAAACAAACAAAACAAAACAAAAACCTCTAAGGAACCAGGAATAGAACTTCCTCAATATGACAATGGACATATGTGAAAACTCACAACCAAAATCATATTTAATGATGAAAGACTGACTGCTTTCTCCCTAAGATCAGGAATAAGACAAGGATGTC
The DNA here is from genome assembly GCF_023065955.2 of Ursus arctos. Taxonomy (NCBI): domain Eukaryota; kingdom Metazoa; phylum Chordata; class Mammalia; order Carnivora; family Ursidae; genus Ursus; species Ursus arctos. The sequence continues at coordinate 92,529,595 of NW_026623056.1, read as the reverse complement.
CATGCTTCCCAATTCTATTCAGCACTATACTAGAGATTCTAGCCAGGGCAATTAGGTAAGAAAAAAAAATAAAAAGTACTAAGTTGGAGGCACCTGGGTGGTTCACAGTCAGTTAAGCATCTGACTCTTGATTTCAGCTCAGGTCATGATCTCAGGGTTATGAGATGGAGCCCTGCCTTGTACTCTATGCTAGGTGTGGAGCTTGCTTAAGATTCTCTTCCTCCCTCTCCCTCTGCCCCTCCACCACCCCCTCTAAAAAAAAAAAAAAAGCACTTATTTGCAGATGATATGATCTTGTATATTGAAAATCCTAAGAAATCCACAAAAACTATTAAAACTAATAAACAAGTTCAGCAGAGTTGCAAGATACAAGGTCAATACACAAAAATCAATTGTATGTGTATGCACTAGCAATGAACAATCAGAAAACAAGATTAAGGGTACAATTCCATTTATAATAGGATCACAAAGAATAAAATAGGAATAAATTTAACAAAAGACACGTAAGACCTATACACTGAAAACTACAAAATATTAGTGAAAGAAATTAAATAAGTGGAAAGATATCCATGTTCATGGATCAAAACACTTAATATCAAGATGACAATACTCCCCAATTGATCCACAGATTCAATTCAATCCCTATCAAAATCCCAGTTGTCTTTTTTTGCATAAATCAACATGCTGATCCTAAAATTATATGGAAATACAAAGGACTCAGAATAGCCAAACCATCTTGAAAAAGAAAAACAAAGTTGGGGGACCCATACCTCTTGATTTCAAAACTTACTCCAAGCTACAATAAACAAAATGGTATATTTGGGCATAAGGATAGACAGATTTATCAACAGAATAGATTTGAAAGTCCAGAAATAAACTCTTACATTTATGGTCAACTGATTTTCAAAAAGCATTCTGAGTCCATTAAATTAGAATAGTCTTTTCAACAAATGGTGCTGAGACAACTTAAGCAAAGGATAAAGGATAAAGTTAGATCCCTACCTCACACCATATACAAAACTTTACTCAATAGGGACCAAACACCTAACTAGAAGAGCTAAAACTATAAAAACTTAAGAAGGAAACATAAGTGCACACCTTTATAACTTTGGATTATATAATGGCTTTTTTAGATATGACACCAATAGCACAAGCAATCGAAGAAAAAAATTAGACTTTATTAAAAAACTTTTGTCCTTTAAAGGGCACCACCAAAAAAGTCAAAAAACAACCCACAGAATGAGAGAAAATATTTTCAAGTCATACATCTGATAAGGGACTTGTATCTTCTAAGGGACTTGTATCCAGAAGACACAAGTCAACAATAAAATGACAAACAACCCCATAAAAAATGAGCTAAGGATAGAAATACACATTTCTCCAAAGAAGACATACAAATGTCCAAGAATCACATGAAAATATGTTCAACATCATTAGTCAGAAGAGAAATGCAAATCAAAACCATGATGAGATATAATTTCACACCCACTAGGATGGTTATAATGAAAAAGACAGACATCTACCAATGCAGATACAAATGTTGGTAAGGCTGGAGAAAAATCGGAACTCTCATTCATTGCTGCTTGGACTGTAAAATGGTAGAGATAGGCAATTTCTCAAAAGATTAAGTGCACAGTTACTATATGACCCAATTTCACTCCTGGGTATATACCCAAAGGAAATGAACACACGTTCACAAAATACTTGTGCATGAATGTTCTTAGCAGCATTATTTGTAATAGCCAAAAAGTAGTCAAGTGCCTACCATCTGATGAACAGATAACAAAATCTGGAATACGTGCAACGGGCCATGACTCCACCATGAAAGGAACAGAGTCCTGACGCATGCCACCACATGTAGCAAAGTGATGGAAGGGGGAGCCCAGCATGGACATGCCATGTTGCTGGACAAGGCCAGCTGGATCTGTGAACAGGCCATGTATGGGGAAAGGTCTTTCTACAGAACACAACCTACTTTCCTGAGAATTGATAGGAGGTGAGGTTACCTGCATCACATTCCCACTAGAGAGGCAGGCATGGTCCCCAGGTCTCAGCCAGAGCACGGTGGGCTGTGTGAGGGCACCTCGTCACTGCACTCCACGGGCAGAGACTCAGGAGAGTCGTTCCCAAGCAAGGAGTCTCCTTCGTGCAGATTGGTCCCTGGACCTCTTGGTGGCTGCTTTTGGGGTTAGTGCTGTTTGTCTGCAGCATGGAGGCAGAAGGCCTGTGTGGAGGAGGCATTCACCCAGTGTTCTGGAGCAGGGGAGACACTCAGTGAGGCCAGTGTTGCGTGCCCACGGAGACACTAAAGGAGACGTGTGGGCCAGCTTGGCTTGAAGAAGGTGCCCTCCAGGCCTGCTCTTCCAGAGTGGCAGCATGGCCTGGAGCAGCCTCCAGGGGCCTGGCTACCCCAGGGACTGTCTGCAGCCCTGCTCTGCCCCAGGGGCACACACTGTGGCCCACCCGTGAAGGCCCACGGACTACTGGCTGAGCGACAGGGAAGGCCGGCCCAGCACTTCGAGAGACTGTCCAACATCACAGGGCTGGCCACTTATCCACATCTCGAAAGGAAGGACACACACACTTGCACACACATGCGTGCACACATACACAAAGACGCACTTAAAAAATAATTTACTGGCATGCAATTCACAGGACACAAAACTACCCGTCTTAAGTGAATGATCAGTTGCACGCCGCACCTGTGCCACGTTGTACAACCACCAGCACGGCTGAGCTTCACGTCTCCATCCCTGCAGCTTGCACCCCGACCCAGTAGCAGTTTCTCCCCGCCCCTCCCTGGCCCCTGATGATCACCAACCTGCCTGTTGTTTCTGTGGATTTCCCCGTTCTGATGGCTCCCATAAATGGAATCGTACTACACGTGTCTTTCCGTGTCTGGCTCCTTTCACTGGGTGTGGCGTGTTATACGGCATGTGTCCGTATTCAGTCCTTTCCATGGCGGAGTGAGATTCCATTCATTGAATGCATGTCCACATCGTGTTTATCCCTCCACCCAGCAGTGAGCGCTTGGGTTGTTTCCTCCTCTGGCCACGGTGAACAGGGCTGCTGGGAACACCCGTGAACAGGCATTCATTGGAGTCCCTGCTTTTGGTTCTTTGGGCACATACCCACTCTTTGCAGGAAGTGAGCTCCCTCCCGAGTCGCTGGGAAGCCACTGGAGGTTGCAGAGGGAGTGACCTCTGAGCTGTGTTTTCCAGGATCCCTCTGACCTTGGGGGGGTGGCGGGCGTCAGGTTGCATGGGTCAGACCTGGTCAAAGGAAGGGAAGCCACTCGTGTGTCTCAGGGTCAAGGGGAAGCCAGGGAGCAGGGGTGGCTCTTGGGCACCCACTCTGCAACCTCGGGACGTCCCTGCCACGGGGACTCCCTGGAAACTACTGCCGACTCGCACCGTGTGCCATCCCCTGCCTGCACAGCCGCCGGAAGCCAGGCCGCCTGTCTCCCACGGCACCAGTGGCTGCCTTGCCGGTGGATCGGACCCAGACCCAGGGAAACGTGGCCTGAGCTCCTCCTTTGCAAAGTCACGGAACTGTTCAGGAGCCATCTACACAAAGAACAAGGGAGGGACAGGGGTCCGTGCAGGCCTGGGAAAGGGAGGGCACCGTCATGTGTGGAAATGTCTTCGTCCCAGCTGGGGCTGGTACAGCCTGCTGATGGATGAAGTGTGGGGGCAGAGGGCAAGGGAAAGAGAAGAATCTGGTGTTTTATCACAGATACGAAAAGCAAAATCTAGAGCAGTTCCAAAAGTCCAAAGGATCACACCACATTGGAAACCTGTGGCTTCGTTTCAAGTGCCCCAGAAGCCGTCATATAGCACAGTTAGAAAAAAGCCTTAAAAACAAAAGCACATGACCCCGGATAGCCCAGAAGTTTCCATGCCTGGGAGGCCTGGCAAGAGGGAAGCAGAGTGGCAGCACATAGTACGGCGTGGGACACCAGCAGGAAGGGCTGTGCCATCATATGTCCGGCCCCACGTGAGGGCACGAGGAGAAGCCAGCAGTCGGCAACCAGGAAGAGGCCCTCACAGACCCCGGCCGAGGCTCAGCCTCCCAGCCTCCAGAACAGGGAGGAATGAACGGCGCTCTGATACCAAGCCAGGACAAGCAGGGTTGCTTGTCAAAGTCTTTTTGTGAACACATCTTCTCATTCCTCTGTAAAGACTGAAGGGCGCGTTGCTGGGTTACAGGGCCTTGTGCGTGTACTTTCATTCACCAAAGTGTTCTGACGTTTTGCACGCCCCTCAACAGTGCTAGGAGCTCCCGTCGCTCCATGCCGGGGCTAACCACACCATCCTTGTAATCTTAGCCATTCTGACGAGTGCCGTGCTGGGAGCTCCCTGCGGGTGATCTCTACTAAAGGGGAGCATGTCGTGTGCCCGTCGGCCACTGGTGGGTCTTCTCTGGTGAGGTGTCTGTCCAAATCACTGGCCTGTTTCTTAACTGAGTTGTCTTCCTATGTTGAGCCCGGGCAGTTCTTACATATACTGGACTTCAGTCCTTTGACAGATACGTCTTTTGAAAATATTTCCTCCCAATCCGTTGCTTGCCTGTTTATTTCTTAATGATGTCTTTTGATGAGCGGAAGTTCCTGATTTTGATGAAACCCAATACATCAGATTTTCTCTTACAGTTATGGCTGTGTGCTTTCTAAGTAGTCTTCATCTACCCTCAAGTCAAAAAGACATTCCCCTATGCTTGCTTTCAGGTTTTTAGTTGTAGCTTTTACATTCAGGTCTGGGATCCATCTCCATTTAATTTCTGAGTAGGGTGTGAGGTAGGGATGAAGGTGCATTATTTTCCACGTGGGTCTCTAGTTTCAGAAATACTTACTGAGAAGAACTTCTTACCCCCATTAGATTGCTTTAGTGGCTTTACTGAAAATCAAATGATAGCACGAGTGGAGGTCTATTTCTGGGCTGTCTATGCTGCCCATCCATTGATGTACTTGACTTTCTTTGCCAATACTACACTGTCTCGATTACTGTGGTTTTATAGTGATAACCTGAAATCTGGTAACGTGTCCTCCAATCGTTCTTTGTCAAGATAGCTTTAGGTATTCTAGGTCCTTTGCAATCCTATACAAATATCAGAGCCAGTTTGTCAATGTCTCCAACAAAAGTCTGCTGGGACTAGTGTTGCGATTTTTCATTAAATCACTGGATTGATTTGGGAAGAATTGATTTTTTGACAATATTAAGTCTTCCAAAACACCAAATAGGGTCTATCACTCTGATTATTTGTGTCTTCTTTAATTTCTCTCACCACATCATTTTTTTACATGTGTGTGGTTTATTCATTACTAAAATCATAAAATTTTATTCCAAAAAGCTGGGCAATGCAGCAAGGTAGATATAATAAACCGAAAAGGAAGAACTCCACAGTCTTCCCCACCCATGGGAGGGCGTCCCTGCTAACATCTCAGCATACTTTCTTCCAGTCCCTTTGCCATGCACAGTTGGTGTGTTTTGCGTAGCCATGCTGATGGTGTGTATGAAATCGTGCACCTTGCATTTACGACCTAAGTATGTTGTGGCAAACCCTGTTGGTGCCTGGCCCACGTGTCCTCAGGCTTCTCCAAAGGCAGTTCCAACACCTGTTTCTTGCATCTCTGCCCATGGGTGGCTCAGGCCACGGGGCCTGTGTGGGGCGGCGCACGGAGCTGCTGGAAACGCTGGGGAGTTGCTGTCACAGGAGCAACCGTCAACCACAGAGCTCTGCTGCCCGGCTCCTCTGTGGGAGCATTTTGAGGGTGTTCTTGAAGCTCCTGACGGCCTCTCCGGGTTCCCACTTGGCCCCCTGCTCACAAGAGAAAGCACTCTGTTCCCCTCCCTTTCTCCCTTCCCATCTCACACCTCGAAGGGGTCCAACACCTCTACGCCCTGAGGTGGATTTGGCGGGAACCCACACGAAGACACATCCCCTCCCCGCGGTTACCGTAATTCCTTGGAAAATCATGATTCATGGCATAATATCCCATCCAATATATTTACGATTGCTTTCCCAAGCCTTCCCTCTTTCTGGTGAGCTTTCTACTCTCAGAGAAGTGCCATGAAGACCCAGAGTCACGCATGATGCGTTTTTGGTGTCTGGAGTAAATTTCCGCAGGCTCGTTTCCCAGAACAGGAATGTTTTTAAGGCTCTGAATCTGTGCCGCCAACATGCTCTTCTGAAAGAATTAAACCAACTTAGAGCCCCCCCAGCAGGAGATATTTATCACATGCCAGGTGGCCCATATTTCCTAAGAGGAATTAAGCATGTGCTCTGTAGTGGGAAAATAAAGTCTGAGAGATTTTTTTTCCTGAGAGATTTTTTTTCCTGAGTGATTTTTTTTCCATTTCAGGAAAAGAAATCTTCCCCTTTGGGAAGAAAACAGGCACGCCACTGATTTTCATGGGGTCCTTCCATGTTTCTCCTGTGTGGCGACTAGCTGTAATTTCTATCAAAAAGGCTGATCAGAACGCGCACTGAAGGGGAAGCAGCACTGCCCGCAAAGACGACTTTCTGGGCCGTGAGCTGGGTCTGTCCTATATGCGGAGCCGCTCAAGAACACGTCACCGAGGGCCGGGATTGGGGAACAAATTGCTTTTTCGTTTGCAAGTGTTTTTTCATTTGGCTGAAGAAATGTAGTAAGGTGAGCAGGTGCGTGTAGGTCAGAAATGCGGTTAACGAAAACTAGGTTATCAAAAACTAGCTTTTTATCTTGGTATCCAAATAGTTCCACCAGCGACAGTCTCCCGGCATCTACCTCCCCCTGGAAGAGCAAGACCCGAGGGCGTCATTTGTCTCTCGTTGGTTCCCGTGGTGAGGAGAGTAAGGACCACCCAGAGAGGTCCACCTGCCAGTCCCCGGAACCTGTGAATCTGTCACTCTCCAGGGCAAAGGGCGCTTTGGCAACGGGATGAGGTTAAAGGAGGGGAGAGGTCCTGGACAGGCCGTGTGGACTCAGTGTAATCACAGGGTCCTTGCGGGGGGGGAGGCTGAGGGTGCAGTCAGAGGAGGTGTGGCTCAGAAGCTGAGGGCAGGGGGTTGCCGTCCGTGCTGCCGGCGGTGAGGCTGGAGGAGGGCGGTGAGCCAAGGAGTCAAGGCGGCTGGTCTGGAAAAGGCGAGGAGGGATTTTCCTGGAGGAGCCGCCAGGAGAACAGCCTTGTCAAAGCCCCCATGTGAGTAAGGATAAATGTGTGGTCAGCTGTTATGGGAGCCGCGGGAAACCAAGAGTTACTTTCTGCTCGCATCTGCTTATCAGACTCTCACAAATATTTCTCAATGGGAAAATCTCTTGGACAAACACCACTTTCTTAAAGTGTCCACCTATTTATAATTAATTTTTAAATAAATCCGCCAGCTTCCCAAAGGCTGCAACCCCGCAGAACGTGTCCAGAGACAGCTGACCCTGGACAGTCCATGCTGTCCGTGGGGACGCGAGGCAGCAGCTGTAAGCCTGGAGACAAAGCCAGGGAGGGGGAGATGGTGCCAGGTAGTGACACCTAGCCAAAAACTTAAAAGAAGAGTTGATTCTATTACATATTAGACTTACATAAAATGGACATCTTTACAGAATTGCCCCCTGGTTCCCTTACTGGGCTTTACTTGTGCAACAGGCCTGCACCACATGTCGGCGGGAGCGGCGTAGACGACACCCCCTCCCAGACGGCCATCCACAGAGGCACCACCTGCCCGCTCCCCTCGGGAGGAGGAGAAAGGTCCTTCGATGGATCTCAATGCCATCTCATGCCCATGAGGTCGCGTTTGCCAGAAACTTCCACTCTCAGTTCCAAGTTTAATGCCTTTAAACATCCAATAAACTGACATTAAGTGCCTACTGTGTACACGTAGATCCCTCCCTATTCCTTCTGGCTCAGGGGCATTCAGGGGAGACTGGAATGTGGGTCACACGGCCAATCCTGTGACTTCATTTGTTCTTTTCTTTAAAAAATATGCTCTAAATTGCCACGCAGTCCCATCCCTTGCGCCCCGCACCTGTACCCACGCTAACACAGGCAAATGTTTCATGTCTTTTAACTGCCGTGTCAGAGTAAGCTGCCGTTAGTGTCACGGCTCCTGACTCCGGGCGCCCCGTTATGCTCGGGCTGCCCCAGGTGTCTCTGAGCGTGTCCCCACCCCTGATGTCAGTCGGCGCTGCCTGCCAAGCCAGCTGAGTCCAAGTCTCGTCGCTCGGTCTGCTTTCACGTTCCGACTTTGCCGTCCGCTTGTGAACTACAGAGCCCATCTCTTTGACGGTTCTCGGTGTTTCCAGAGCTTTTCTTCCTTTTGTACCAATTCTGGCAAATCTTGGTTTTAGATTTTTAGGAACCGGTCTTTTGTCCAAAATTTTTAATATATTGGTATGAAGTTGTTCATAAAGTTCTCTTGTGATGTCTGTCTGCTAAGTAGGTCTCTTTTTTGGTTCATATCATTTATTCAAAACTTCGGGGGGGGGTTTCTTGGTCATTCTTGCCAAAGGATTACCATTTTTTCTTGAATGGTTTCCTGAGAGCCAGGTATTGGTGGCACTGATCGGTCTCGCTAAGTTTTCTGACTTTCTGGTGTCCGGTGGGCCCAGCCAGCCTCAGGGCCGTCCCTCACCAATCAGAAGATGAACAGTCAGAAAATGATTTTAATTGATGCAAATTGACTCACTGGTTTAAATTGTAAGGTGAACATGGCCTTTTGTGTTTTAACTTTTTTTTAAAGATTTATTTATTTGAGAGAGAGAGCACGAGCAGGGGAGGGGCGGAGGGAGAGAGAATCTCAAGTAGACTCCCGGCTGAGCGAGGAGCCTGACGCAGGGGCTCCATCCCACGACCCTGAGATCACGACCTGAGCCGAAACCAAGCGTCGGACCCCTAACCGACGGAGCCCCCCAGGCACCCCTGTATCTTAACTTTGTTAATGTTCCATCAGTGTGGACAGTGTCCGTGGTAGGGCTTCTGCCAGCAGAAGCTGGAATGACTGACGAGAGAGTGAAACACAAGATGGTACCTGCTAGTACTCCGACGGACAGTCTGTGCAAGGAGACCCCCCTCCCCCCGCACTTTCAGATCTCTTACACGGGTGGCCCAGCTATTGCCTTTTTGAGGAAACCTTGGAGAACACTCACAAAGCGCCTGCAACAACGCGGATGGGGCCATGGTGACGCCGAACAAAGCGTGCAAACTGAGGGGCGGTGGTGGGAGCACGGGCTGCGGTGGGCATGGCCTGGGTGCCTTCCCCAGTCCCCACAGAGTGCCCGCCCCGGGGCGCCCCTGCAGACCCCGCTCCTCCAGGCTCATGTGCCTTTTGCTCGTGGGGTCAGGGGTTGGACTTGGAGTCGGGGAGCGCGTGGCTTGCAGCTGGGCTGTGCCTGCAGCAGCCGGTGCACACACACACCCGCGTACACACACACACACGTGCACGCACACACATGCGTGCGCACACACACACACACACACCGAGGCCCTGACCCACCGCAGGTTCCCATTTGGAGCCTGGACACCACCTTCGTGGGAGTTCGTCGGGCAGGGACGCCCAGTGCACCTGGAATCTCAGATTAACTACGAATAAGTTTTCCGTACGAGTATGTCCCAAATATTGCATGGGACAAACTTACACTAAAAAGTCACTTGTGGGGGGCGGGGCGCCTGGGTGGCTCAGTCCGGTGCATCAGCCTTCAGCTCAGGCCATGATCCCGGGAGGCTCAGAGCTCCTGCTCAGCAGAGAGTCTGCTCCTCCCTCTCCCTCTGCCCCTCCCCCTAACTCATGCCCGCTCACTCTCTCGCACTCTCTCACTCTCTCTCTCAAGTAAATAAAATCTTTTTAAAAAGAAGAAGTTACCCGTGTTTGCCTGAAGTTCCGCATGCACTGAGTGCCCTGCATGTTCCCCGGCGACCCTCCCCACAGGGGCAGCCCCACTAAGGCCCACGGCGGGCTCAGCTGCGGATCACAGCGGGGCCTGTGCACACTGTCCATCTCTCACGCATGGGGCCTGGAAGCCTTAGGCTGCTTGAGCCTGGGGCCTGGGGGCAGGTCCGGGGAGGGAGCCGCGCACGGAAGGGTGCGGGACTGGGGGGCCCCTCTCTCCTGCCCCCACCACACCACAGAGGTGGGAAATCCACTTTCCCATTCAAAGGGTCTCTGTATCACTCAAAAACAGATGAACGGGGAAAGCTCCCCAAGGGCCCAGCCACGCAGCACGACCCTGCCACATCTCCAGCGCCGGCTGCCATGCCAGACTGAGCAGGGCGCGTTCCCGGGGTCCTCCTGCTTCTGGGTGGCGGCTTTGGCGGTGTCTCCAGGTGCCGGATCGACTCGGTCGGGCACAGGCACAGACCGGCCGGCCGTGGGAAGGGCTGACCCGGCCGCCTCTCCTGGGCCTCTCAGGCTCTCGTGTGTACTCGCAAGCAGAATGTTCCAGAGGATCCTCGGGCCTCTGTGGGATCCCGGGCCTGGCGATGTGTCTACCTTTGCATCTACAATGGGGACTGTGAATGGGGCCGCAGTGCAGGCCCCTGCCAAACCCTCAATTCACTCTCACCCCCCGGGCAAGTCCAAAGTAGACTCGACAGACGCAGACAGAGCAAATCCCATTAAGGAACAGGGTGGTTATTCTTACGCTGAAATAGAGGAATGTTCTTAAACACCCGTCCGCTCTCCAACCGGAGCATTTCCTGTGGGTTAGAGCTGTCGTGGTGCCAGAGCGGAGCCAGGGAGGAGAGAGACAGAGGGGACTGCCTCACTGCCCCACTGCCTTTCCCCCTGCCCCGTGTGACAGAGGAACGACCCGGGAGCCACTGGACAAAGCTTCTGCTTGAGGTCCAGAGGCAGGGGCTCAGGTCCTGTGGGCAGGACTGCTCAGCCACAGCATCCCGAGAGGGGAGGGTCCTGGCGCCCCCGATGTTGCTGGTCCTTGGGTGGCAGGCTGTTAACCCTTGAGCCATCACGTTCCACAAGAGCCCACCGCTGTTGGGATCGCCTTCACTGAGCACTCAGGAGGCCCTGAGCTGGGGGCTCACACATTTCACCATCTAGTTGCTGGAAGTCTCCTCACTCTCACATGACAGGTGGGGACACTGTGCTGTGACCAGGACAAAGGCTGGTGTCTCTATCTATAGAAATGAAGGGGCCGTGCTGCCTGGAAGAGCCGGCTACCCTTCAAGCCAAGGCCCCAGGACGGCACTTTGCCCAGGTGACAGAATGTGCTAGGAGGGACCGTCCGGCCCGGGACAGAGCACCTTCCAAGTTAGTGCATCCATAGGGGACATCTGGGAGCCCCTCAGCCAGCGTCCAGCAGGCTCAGAAGTCTTCAGAGCCCCAAGGGGCAGGGCAAAGTGCGTGTTTCCAGTGCAGGGAGGGGATGAGCTCAGACCCAGAGGACAGGGGAGTCCCTGTTCCGTAGCAAAAACACCCAGAGAGGGAGAGAGGCCAGTCCAGACACAAGCCACACATCCCAGACAGCAGTCAAGGGCGTGCGTTTCTGAACGTGGGTCACAGCATTCCATAGAGGCAATGGCCTTCTGCTTCCTCCAGAGTCCAGGAAGCCTGGGCCTTGGGGCTGGCCTGTGAAACGCACAGTAGCCCAGTGAGGACGGCCCCATGCAGCGCATCCTGGAGGAGGTGGCTGCTGCTGCCCTTCCTTGCCTGGACCAGCTCCCTCCTCCCTAATCTCACTCACTCCTCCCTGCACTGCCCCAGCGCTGGCACCTTGAACTCCTCTGGAGTCCTGGCAGCCCCAGCACATCCCAGACTGCCAGGGGTGCCCCCCAGCCCTGAGAGCCCCCTGCGGCAGGGGCCACTGGCACCCCAGGCCTCTGTCCAGGCCTCAACTCCTTTATGTTTTTTTTTTTTCTTAAGATTTTATTTATTTGAGAAAGAGAATGAGAGAGAGAGAGACAGAGAGAGCATGAGGGGGGAGGGTCAGAGGGAGAAGCAGACTCCCTGCCAAGCAGGGATCCCAAGGATGCGGGATTTGATCCTGGGACTCCAGGATCATGACCTGAGCCGCAGGCAGTTGCTCAACCAACTGAGCCACCCAGGCGCCCCTCCTTTATGTGTTTTGAATAAGGGCCCCGCAGACGGCGCACGTGCCCCGACTACACCTGGTAAAGGACGGGTCAGGTCTTGTCCCTGCAGTCCGCTGTCATGGAACCCAGGCCAGCCCTAGAGGAACCGCCGGGTGCAGAAGACTCCCCACTCGGGCCCAGTGTCCTCCCCCTCAGCCCTGTCCTCCCTGTCCTCTGGAGAAGGTTAGCCGGGCCCCGCAGGTCTGTGCCCTGTGGGGGCACCACTGGACCACTCCGGCATTGCTCAGTGACCATCCTGAGCCACTGTACACTGACGCACCGCCTTTCCTTCTCTCTGGGCCCTCAGGCACCTCCAATCATCCAGGACCTCGGCACCTCCACCGCCACCCTGGGTCTCCCTGGGCTCGGACCTTCACACATGGGCAGTGGAGAAACGAAGTCACCTATCTGGGAAGTCTTCAATTTCCTTAGCGTTTCCTCCACTGTGAGGGGCACACAGCACCAACGCCCAGAATACGGGGTCTTGAATCGAAGCAGCCGTAGAAGGTAAGTATGATCGAGCACGTACCACGTATGGGGACACGATAGAATTTAGTTTCTTTACCACCCACCACAGAGGGTTCTTAGTGATCAGAGCGGGTGTGAGCCCCAGTGGAGCAGGCTGGCCGGGGAAGGAGGAGGCTGACCGGGGCCAGGCCTGGAAGCAGCCCCCATGTGGGGGCTGTAACCTCCGACTCCCAGTTCCCAAATGACAAAGTTCTGCCCTGACCCGCTGGACCATGTACTCTGGGGGCCTCCCAGAGGGTCTCCTGGCCTCCAGAGCAGAGGGGCAGGCATGGGGCAGGGCTGCTTTTGCAGAGCTGGTCTCTGTGTGGCCACTGGGAGGTGGAGAGCAAGTGGCCAAAGGTCCAGAGACAGCGAAGCCAAGAAGCTCCGAGAGGGCACGAGATGTCATGACTCCCCAGACTGGGCAAGGAGGCCCCCTGTCAAGAGGCTGAGACCCACCCCAGAGGACAAGATGCTTGCAGGGCCAAGGGGAGGACCTGACCCCACCCTGGCCTTCTAGACCCCATTCTAGGACCAGGACCTGGACTTCTTGCCCAGTGACCCCCCCCCCCCGCCCCCAGTGTCTGCACCCTTTGAGGGCCCGAGGGGCTGCCTGGGCAATGGGGAGAGGACGGAGGACCAGGGCTAGGAAGAGGAGGGACAGCAGGGAACAGGGTCGGTGCTCCCCACATCATCGCCTTCCAGAACCCACCTTAGAGCAGCCAGTGTCCAAGGCCTGAGCCGCTCTGGGTCTCGGTGGAAATGTGTCAGGTGGGAGGACGGAGCAGACCCATCATCCGTCAACAGACGGACTGGTAGCCTGTTTATGGCTTTCAAATACCGAGGCACAGCCACGTGGCCTCGCTTGTCCTGCGAGCTGCAGAATGGACTGTCGGGGTGGGCGGAGGCTCAGAGTCACCCCCCGCAAAGAGCTGGGCTCTGAGGGGCGGTCCCAGGGCCGCAGTCCCAGCAGTGCGCACCCCGGCGCAGGTACCTGGGAGACATCCACAGATGCAAGGAGGGCCACACACGGTGAGCGCCTGCTGTGCCTACGGAGTCACCTCCAGAATAATCTCTCCAAAGCAACCCCTGAAGATAAGCGACATCGCCTCAAGGGGTCATCCTCTTCGCCTGACGGGCAACAAAATCGGAGTCGCCTGAATAAAAGAACTGGAAGACACCCTGCTCTCTAACCCAGATGACCACTCTGACCCTCAGTGTCCTCGCCTTTAGGACAGGAATGACGACAGCCACTGCGGCCCTTCTGAAGGCGTGAGGGCTCACATGCGCGTACCTCCGAAAGCAGGGCACCGACGTAACATGCTGCTGGTACCCCTGCTTCAGACTCCAAACGCCCGTCTCAAACTCAGGCCACAGATGAACACACATAAATGTGACAGCGAACTACGCCGGACATGAACATGCCTTGGTCGGCAGGCACATCGGCCTTCCGGGACCGGGCCACAAACAGCCCACCTCGAACTCAGGACGAACCAGCAGATGGACCCCCTGGTTACGAAGGTGACGCTGGCTAACGGGTTTTCTGAACACCGCATGCAACCCAGCAGCTAGAAATAGGCCCAGTGGCGTGGGCGCCAAGGAGGGAGACATTGGCTGAGACGTGAGTCATCTATAGCTCTTGAATGCCAACTTCTAGAAACAGATATTTTGGGTTCCTTTGGAAAGTGCACCATGGATGGAGAGGAAAAACCCTCTGGGCCTGAGGCTCCGGCAGGGCTGGGGACATGCTCACAGGAGAGGACAGAGGGCAGTGGGCGAGGGGTCCCAGGAGCACAGGCTGCTGGAAGGGGAAAGGGTGCAGCCCTGAGACGCTGCTCCCCACTCAACCACTTTGGGCCAGTTTCGTCTTGAGTCTCACGACAGGATTGGCCAAGAGTCCCAGGAGAGAGCAGACCCTCGTGGGCAAGGAAGGCCTAAGGGCTCTGAGGGGCTGACGTGGATGCACCCCCAGCGGGAGTCTCCACAAGCCTCCCAACCCATCCCAGCACGTCGCCCCAGATGAGGCAGAGGCCAAGGTCACCTGGGGACAGACACACACAGTCAGGAAGCCTCGGGGGGCAGTGGATCCACTCTGGCCCCTGTGGGTGGCAGACCCAGGCCGGAGTCAACGGGGAGCACCTGCCCCTCCGCTGTGGGGGGGGGCAGCTCATGCGCCCGACGGCCTGAGAGACCTTGGACAGCTCAGCACCTCTCTCTGAGCTGCTTCGTCATTTGCACAGGAGAGCAGAAACAGGACCTTGAGAGAATTCCGGAAGCCCAACAACAAGACCCCGTCTGAGATCAAGGTCTTGGGGCGGGGGGCAGCAGACCTGATGCTCCGGGCTGGAGCATGCACCCCTTGTGGGTCCTACGTGCTTAGACTCCTCAGTTAGGAGAGCAAGCCATTTCCTGGTGCCTGCCTTCCCGATAACGAGAGAGTTCATTCCACCCAAAACCAGCTAAGAACAGAGCAGCCAGGGACAGGGGGTTCTGGACAGGTACTCCTCCCAGGGTCTGAAAGCGGGGAGAAAACTACTTCCAGCAGTCGGTAGACGGTGTCACCGCGTGTGGGAACGTGGGCACAGCCAGGGCAGAAGGCAGCAGGCCCATGAGCCTCTGAGGACAAGCCTGGGGCCTTGAGGGAGGCGCGGACTCCCACAGCCATCAGATCCATCCTAGCTCCTGTCGGGGCCACGGCAAGGTAAGGTTCTAGAAGCCTTCTCCTAGCAGAAACTGCTGCTGGGCCATGCCGTTTTCTGTGTTTTTGACTACAGCGTGATCACCCCGGAGCTCACTGCAGAGGATGCCCGGCCTGCGGGCATTCGGGGCTATCCGACACCAGAAGCCTGGGGGACACTTGGCAGCAGGTGGGAACAGCACCCCCCCCCCCACCGGGGCCTATGCTGGGAGAGCTGGGCCACTCCCTTGTTGCCTGCTGGAGTGCCAGGTCCCTCTGCCTCCGGGACTCTGACCCATTAGGGAAATGCTGTGGTTCACCTGCTCCGTTCACAGAGATCTGCCAGGTTTCAGTCCACACCTCAGCTTTCCCCGCCCCCACCCTTCCCAGATGCAGCAGCTTGCTGGTGCCACTGGGCGGTCCCGAGGGCCCTTCTGTGCCCTGAAGATGGAGCTCCATCCCATTCCAGCATCCCTAGCACCCAATCTGAGCCAGGTCAAGGCTTGGACAGGAGCAAACGGATGATTAAGGCAAAAATTTTAGTCTATTAAAAAAAATGGTTACTTTTAGAAATTGAAAAGAGGGATGGGGAGGAGTTCTTTCCCCAACAAACACAATTCGGTAATTAAAAAACCCCCCATGCCTTCCACTGACATTATTTGAAACACAAAGTTCAATTTCACAACTAAAGACAAACTAAAGCTGTAAACACAGGCTGCTTATTTCCAGACCATGTGTGCTGGGGGTCACCCCCCCCCCCAGGGCCACAGCCTGGTCAGCGGTGATGGGTCCCCACTTCACTCCAGCCCCTTCCTCCTTATCAGCTGTGATAACGGACCAGATACACGTTTTTGCACAGGTGTGAGTTTGGGGTGGTCGATGGGTTTCGGTGAGTCCTGTACTCCTCCACATGGGGGCTTGATTCGGTGGGGCAGGGGGGGTCACTTCACAGGCTCAGGGAGACAGGGCTTAGACCACCCCTCTCAGCAAACACCCACACTGCACTCTTCTGTGGACCAACGCCCGGCCAGGGTAGGGGGGATCAATCAGCTGGGACCCCACACTCATGCAGCTTGCATCCTTATGGGGACACAGACAACCCATAGTTACAAACTGTGCTGAGTGCCACGAACAAAATCAACAGGGGCTAAGGTAAGCGGGCTGAGCAGGGGAGCCTCCTTCAGCAAGAGACTGCTGACCACATGCCCCACATCCACTCTCCCCTCCTCCCTCCTAACACAACCCCCGTATTGGCCGTGCAGCTCTAGAAAAGTTTCTCAGCTCCCCTGGCTCAGAGGGACTGGTGAACAAATTATAAGTGATGGGCTGGGACTTCTAGAAGAGTTCCTTAAAGAGGGCTGCCTCTACTGAGAGAGGAGTCCGTTCTCTCTCGTCCCTACTTCATCCTCCTTGTTCCTGCCCAGAATATGGTTGTGATTGTTGGACCTCGGTAGCTATTTTGTGACATGAAGTGATGTTAAGTTTGGGAAGCCCAAGTTTAAACAGTAGGTAAGTCCTAGAGACAAGTGTTGGACTTCTCATTCTAAAACCTATATTCCTCACCCTTTACAACCCCTTCCTTCTCAATACACACATATACACACGCACAGGCACACAAAGCTGAGATGGAAAACCAGGCAGTGTTTTGGTGTCGAGTAGAGCTTCTCGTGAGACGCAAGGCCCCAGTGAGTGCAGGGAAACCTCTTGCCATGTAGGCTCGGCCCCAAGCACAGGGAGCAGACAGACCAGAGGGCAGCAATACTTGTTCTACTGATGGTTCTAAAATCAAATTCTCAATTCCTCTCTGTGACTGCAACCAGATAAAATTACACAGTGCCAGCGACTTATAAATAGAAGACAATTTAGGGGGAGAAATGTGCAGATTAAGCCATGAGCCACCAGGACAGATCAGAGGAGGGAGTTCGCTTTGCTCGTATTTCATTCTGTCAGCGCCGTGGCTAAAACTCTCTGTGCTCTGTGTCTGCTGTGCGGGGTCCCCGGTGAGTCTCTGGCTCCGACCCTCTCTCACATCAGCTAAATCTGAAGTGAAAATGCAGAGCATCTCACGCTGGAGCCTCTGCACTTGGGACGGTCTGCCTGGGATGCTGGGTCCATGGAGCAAGGCACAAATCGGGAGACACGTGGTCCCCTTGCTGGTCTGTATGTGGTGGGCACCACATGCCTGCCAGTGAGGACACAGGCGAGATCCCACAGAGAGCAGCCCCCCAGCCAAGCCGCGGAGCAGGACACCAGGTCCACGGCCAAAGTCGGCAAGGGGATGCACTCTCTCTGCCAGCGCTGCTCCCCCATCTTGCTGCTGGCCCAGTCACGTGCTCACTCCTCTTTGGAAACTTGCTCAAAGTCCAATTGAAGTTGACACGAAACACTGGCAAACCGAAGGAAAGAAAAGATCAAACATAAAAGATTCGGTGTATTGTCTCTGGAGCCGCCAGACTTCTTGGGTGTAAAAGGAGGCATGGCTATGATTTCTTCTGATTGCTGTGTTCTGCCACAGAGAAGACAGCAATGTTGAAATACACCAGAGGGGTGGCCGGTGTCACAGGGAAAGCCAGGGAGAGGGAGGTGGTGTCAAACACCTGGGCTCACCTTCCCAATCTCTGGCCAGAAGACATCTGTTATGGGGGGGGGCACATCTCAGCAAGTAAGCAAGCCCATGTCTCCAGCCGGCAAGTTTTGGAGCAGAACAAAGAGCCTGCCCCAGGGAAGCCGCTGGGCCCTGGTGCAAGGGAGGGTCTAGAGCACCTAGCACACAGTCGCATCTGCCCTGGTCCTGCCTGCGTTCTTTAGTGTTAAACTTCTCATTCTGAGGGGTACCTGGGTGGCTCAGTCGGTTGAGCATCTGACTCTTGATTTAGGCTCAGGTTACGATCTCAGGGTTGTGGGATCGAGCCCCATGCTGGTCTCCACGCTGGCCTTGCAGCCTACTTAAGATTCTCCCTCGGCCTCTCCCCGCCCCCTAAAAATAAATAAAAACAAACTTTTCATTTTGAAAGAGTGGAAGATTCACATGCCATAATCCTGGGCCCCCCAATGGTAACACCTGCAGAACCATCGTACAGGATCACACTCAGGATGCCGACCTCGGTGCGGCCGTCCTCCCACAGCCACACCCACTTTGCTCCCCAACCACCAGCCACCCATCCTTTCTGGCTCCATAATTTCCCATTTTAAGGATGTTTTCTCGAAGGAATCATACGTATGCAATTTTGGGAGGTTGACTATTTTTTTTTTAACTTAGCTTAATTCTCTGGAGACTTGTCCAGCTGGCTGTGTGTGTCACACACACACATTTACACATTCGTGCTCACACTTGCTTGCACACTTGCTCACACTCACATGTGTACACACACCCCCAAGGCCACATGCTCAGGCTCACACTTCCACACATACACACCTGCACGTGCTCACATACTCACACTCACACACTCACATTAGGGTCTGAGCTCACACCTTGGGCCCTTTAATTCTCCTTGGCTTTTGACACTCAAAGATGAGCCTGAGGCAGGAAAAAACAAAAACAAAATCTGTTGTCCGCCTGCTGTTTCCCTGCTTAGTCTCTGCTTCTTCTGCTTGCTGCTTCAGTGAGGCATTCCTCTGGTTTTTGTTTTGCTTTATTTTTACTTCTTAGGCAATCAAACTCATTAGCTCAGCACTGAAGCGGGGACAGGCATCTGAGGACAGGGATCTTGGCCGCTCCCCAGGGGGATCGGGTGACTGCAGGCCTCCCCTCCTGCCTGTCCAGGTGCTCCTCATGCCGGCAGGGTTGAGGCCCCACTGGAGGGTCCTCTCTTCCTGTCCCTCCTGCTCCACTAAGCCCAAGGGCACGGCCACGTCCAGGGCAGGCTGGCCCCGGGGTCCTCTAGGGTCCAGTGAGGCCCTGGGGATCCTGCAGACAGGGTAGGGCAGGGCAGGAGAGCCTTGCTCATTGGAACAAGAAGTTTAAGGTGGTGCCAAAAACTCAGACGTTGAGATGAGTAATACTTTATTTCAATAATTTAATAAGTCAAATAGATGCCAAAAAAACTAATGAACAAAATATTAAAATTTTAAAGGCAGGATCTGGCCCTGGCCTAGCTGTTTCTTCTCACTCACCTCCCCCTGACCCCAGTCCTGCCCATGGGCACTGCTACCATTAATAAGGGGGAAACCCATTTAGAATGAAGTCTGGAGGCCGGCTCACCTCCTACCACTGTCTTCACCTGCAGACCTGACAACAAAAGACACACCTTGCAGGCGGCTACCAATTCAGCTAGTACTTCACTATCCCCGCAGAAAGGAAGTTTCCTCTTGCCCTGGCAACAGCCCAGCCAATGAGAGACAGTCACAGCCCAGCCAAAGAGTTGTGTCATGGCTCACCCAGCCAATGAGAGACAGTCCAGACCCAGCCAATGAGAGGCCACTACACTTCCAGGTCCCAGTTTACCCCAATGGACTTTTTGTTTACAACAGCCCGAGCCCCACCCCCTCCGGTCCTCTATAAAAGAGCCTCCTCTGTGCTCTTCTCCTGATTTGTCTATAGTGTTGCCTTGCCTAGCTGCTTCTAGGCTGCAATTCTGTTATTCCCAAATAAACCCATTTTTGCTGGTAAGTTAACTGGCAGTTGTATCTCAAGGTCATCAGCAGCTTGACCCCCAAAGCAAGGGTGGAAGGACGGGTCGTGGCTCCCAATGCCTGCAGCCAGTGAAATCCTCCGGTGCTGCGCGGCAGGGTCTTTGGAAAGTATGAGTCGGAGCGTCCCCCGGATCCCTGCAGCCCTTTCGCTGTGAGCACCCCCAGCACACACACACATGCAGCCGCTGCAAGGGAGCTCCCTGCAGGCTGCCCGTAGTGCAGAGCAGCACAGGGAGAGGTCCTCACATGGGCAAGAACAGGCAGAAGCCAAAGCCCCCTCTGGGCCTGGGCGGGATGGCACTCCCCCGACACCAGGCATCTGCTGTGGGCAGCACTGATGCCCCGGGGCAGCTTCCCCTCCGTGTGTGTGTGTGTGTGTGTGTGTGTGTGTGTGTGTGTGGCGTGTGTGAAAGAGAGAGAGAGCGAGCACCCGGGGCTCTCTGGTCTGGGGCCAGGACTGCCCCCTACCCAGAAATGGCCCAAGGCCCAGGACGGTTTAGAGAGCAGAGGGGGCTCCATGGGGGCATCCAGAGGACCGGAGGACACAGCGTCTGGCCCTTGCCTGTCCCTTCCCGCAATCACTGCACTCTCCTAGGCGAGTTAATTGCTATTCCAAGCACCTTCATCGCTCCTCGATGCTCCCAGCTCAGTCTGTCCCACTATTTATAGTTGACTACTTAAGAGACACAAATTACTATTGTAATGCTGCCTTTACATCTCAGAGCCTGAAGAACACAATGGGCTGAAACGTTTGCTAATGGACTTCAAGTCTCTGGCGGCTTTGCAATAAAACTGCCTCTTTTCTCTTAAGCGATGAGTGTACTTTCAAGGCCTCTCCAAAAATACAACTTCCTTTCAATAAACTGCTCGATCGCATTTCCCTAAGGGCGGGCACAACTCTCCTCTCTGTTAAGCGTTGTCGCCAGGGAAGGAGGGCGGCTCTCACACACAGGCTCAGAAAGCTTCCGGACCTCCCCACTTGGCTCCAATCTCTGACTCCACGGCCACCTGCTGACTTCCTCCCAAAGCTTGGAGGTCGGCCTCCGGTCTGCACAGCAGGCTGGAAAAGAAGACAGAACGTCCAGTCGCTGACACATGCCCACAGTTGCTCTGTGCCACACACCTGTCAATACTTTACACGCATTAACTTAGTCCTCAAACAACCTGAGGCAGATGCTACTGTCAATCCCCACGCGGCAGACCCGGCGGGGGGGGGGGGGGGGGCTGGCTCTCCAGCTCCCTCCGACTGCCTGGCGCCCCATAGGGCCGGCACCCCACCAGCAGGGCAGCCACCCTGCTTGGGCCTGAGTGCTGTTTTACCCTTAAGTCACTTGCCAGGAAGGGCCAGGGTCAGTGGAGTCACCACAGAGAGAAGGCCATGAAGCCTGCGTGGGCATGCCTCGTCCTCCCAGGGGTGAGGGGGCCCTCCAGACGGGGGACCACCAGGAGGCAGCCTGAGGGGAGGAAGCTTGAGTCGGAGGGGGCTGTGGGGGTCCTGAGCCCCTGGAGGGGCCTTTGGAGAGTACACAGGCCGGCCCTCGGGGACACCACCTTGCGTGGGTCCAGACCTGGGACAGAGGCTGCTGTGGGAAGGGGGGCGGTGTGCCAGGTGACATGGACGGAGCACGAGCTGACACAGGCCACAGCTGCACTGCCACCTTGCTGCCACGCTGGGCCCCGTGAGGCTGGTCCCAGACAGCGCTTCCGCCGGAACCTCGAGACGTCTCCCGTCTGTGGGTGGGAGGAGAGTCCAGGCCAGCCAGCAGCTGAGGACACGATACAAGTTTTCATCAACACCCCCAAGCGCCCAGGCTCCGGCTGTCTCGGGTGAGCCCTGAGGGACACCCCGAGCTGGCCCCGGGGGTGTGCAGTCCTGAAGGCCAAGCCCGAGACCCTGCACCTCCGGTCCCAGGCCGGAGCCTTTCATCAGCCTTCCTAGGTTCTCAAGGAGCCACCCGAGGGGCCGCATCACTTCACCCGGACGCGCTCCACACCCCAATGCTGGGTTGCGGCTCCTTTCTAGCCCACCCCCACCCGGGGCTTCCAGGCCCTTCCGCAGTGGCCACGCGTGAGCGGGAGCACTCCCGTACGTGGAGCCCCTTTCCGGAACTCCGCTAGATGTCTCAGCAGTCTGTTCTGACTCCACCTGAACGTCACTGTGACTGCACACACGCCCACTCCCGCTGACGTGTCTCCAGCAAAACCTCCTTTCTTGGGGGTTCTGTCCTGGGTGCTGGGACAGCCCTGAGAACTGCAGGCCCCAGGGAACCAGCAGGTGGCAGCTCTGTGGCCCCCCACCACATCGACCCCAACTTGGGTGACTTTTCGGGCCACCCCCGGGGAAACCCAAGGCAGAGCTGGTGGCTGCCCCTCAGCCCGGGCCACACATCTCTGGGTCACGGGGGCTGCAGGATACTGCCTCTAACGTGTGCCCTCGGGCAGGTGCAGCCGCTTCAGGCTCCTGTACAATGTGAGGAGGAGGGAGGGGCTCCCGTGCACGTGACGAAGGCTCCGCTTCCCTCGCAACGTAGGACCTCCCGGAGGCCCACCCACGCGTCCCTGGCCGGCCAGGGGCCAGCACCCGCTGACCACCAGGCTGACGGGGCCCTCGCCTGTGCTGGGCGTCAGCAGGATGGCTTCCCTGCAGGGCACCGGCCAGGTCTGCCGTCCTGGAATCTCTGACGGAACCTCACTGCAGGAAGGGACTGGCAGACGCCAGGCACAGGGACAGCAAGTGTCGGAGTCGGGGGAGAGGGCAAGCCACATTCACACGGCGGAGCCTCAGCATGCTGCCGGGAGACAGGGCCGTCCGGCTGCCACCTGCCGCCATGACAGGCGGGCAGGCCCGGTACAGGGAGGCCAGCTGTCCTGCACACACGTGCACTCGCGTACACACAGCACATTCCTTCTGCGCTTCAACCGTGTACGTGTTCCCACAGACCCACGGACCCAAGCAGAGTACGTACATGCATTTGTACAAGAGTCACGGTGCCCTCCAAACCATGGTCACCCTGTGAGGACCCTGGGACCACAGCCCTGTGTCTGCCAGGCCCCAGGATCCCCCAGGTAGAGGCCCTGATGCCGCCCACACCCTTGCTGGTCCCAAGGAGGATGTGTCCCAGGATGTTTGTGGCAGCACGGATGGGGTATGGGCAATCTGGGCCGTCCAGGCGGCTCTCCAGCGAGGGGAGGAGTGTGTGAACCCATGGGGGTTCCGCGTGGCTATAAGCCACGGACCAGACATACCTATGGCACACAGGCAATGGGACTCGACAGATGCCTCTGCACCCCAAGGACACAGCCAGCCAGGCCCGGCTGTGGGACACCCTGAGGCCAAGGGCCCAGGCTTCACGAGATAAACGGTAAGAAGAGCAGGATGGAGCTACCGCCCTAAGAGAAGCTACGCACTTTGAAGCTAACAGTCACGGAGCCAGTTTGGTGGTTCCCGGTAAGTTCCGCGGAGTCACCATGGAGCACAGGAACCCACTTGGTGAACACCAGATGAAGTGAGAGCTTTCCACATTCACAGCAGCGAGTGTCACCAACAGACAAAAGGACAAACACAGCTCGGTCCAGCCGCACGGTGTTGTGTCACTAGACCACGAGCAGGGGGGAAGCACTAACCCCGCCACGACGTGCGTGGGCTTCGAGGACACGACACTGCGTGAGAGAAGCCAGGCACAAAAGGCCACGGAGCGTGCGCTTCCATTTACAAGCATGTGCAACAGAGACAAGGCCGTGGAGACAGAGAGAGGATCGGGGATGCCAGGGGCTGGGGTGGGGGTGAGGGGCGAGCGCCGAAGGCTGAGGGTTCCTCTGGGATGATGGACACACTCGAACCAGACGCGATGACCATGCAGGCGAGTGCCCTCGGGGCCACTAATGGTGACTCGCGGGTGGTTTTCCCAGCGCAAGACGGTTTGAACTACTACGGGGTGACTACACCGCAGGCTCTAGGAGGCATGCTTGGGCGGTGACCCTATTCAAACACACAGGCGGTGATAACTGTACAGGTCAGGATGGTCGTTACTTGGTGGGTGGCACACGGGGGGCACTTCTGGGGGCTGCAGGGTGCTACGGACTGGGCTGGGGTCCCCTCGTGACCAGGCAGGAAGCCACATGCTGCCTTTGAGTAGTTTTCTCTACCTGGCTTCTGGGGCGGACAGACTCGAACACACACCCCATGTGACATCCCAAAGAGTCAGGTGCACAGCTACCATCTCGGCCACGACCGGGGTGCTGGTGCTGATGCTGACCGTGGGGGAAGAGGGGGTGAAAGTCCTCTCCAGGTCAGCTCTGGAAGAAGCGGGCTGCCAGGCAGGCTCCAACCCTCCTTCCGGACTCTGTCCCGGGGGCCCCCTCAGCCTGCATCCCCAGGAGAGCACCAGGAGCGTGCAAGGAGCACGGGTAAGTTAACTAGGGCCCGGCCCCAGTGCAAGACTACATTGCATGTAGATCTGGACTCTCTGTTTGCATAAACTAGAACAGGATGACGTACAGTTGAAATGATTTCAACTTCACAAAATAACCTAACAATCTACTTTGGTCTCACGTAAATGCTTGGCTTTTTAAACAACTCATTTCTAAATCCCTACAAGGTGATCTAAATCCCTATAAGGTGAAAATCATGAAAATAGGATTTTCACCTTCCCCCTTTTCACAGAGGTTCTCTGAAGAACCAGGTTGCCCGCTCCGTGGCGTTTCCCGCCTCGTGTCATGGAACACGTCCTTCTGTCCCCAGTGTCTGTGAACTGGTCCTAGCTCTGCAGGCTTAACCTGATTCGGGTCCTTCCCTCTCCCTCTTGGCAAGGTGCCCTCACACGCAGTGGTGCGTTCCTCCAGCAGGAGCCACATGCCTGCTTGTTTCTGTTCTGTGGGGGCAGCACCCCTGCTTTCATCACCTGGCTCCCTTCCCTCAGTCGGAGCTGCACGATGGAGCCCAGCCTTCCTTCCTCATTTACTCTTTCTCTGAAGAGTCACCCTCATCGCCTCTGGACCATCGTCCTGCAGGAGTGCATCCGGGAGCATCTGGATGGGAAAGGCAGGGTCGGGGTGTGGCTCCTGCCCTTCTTAATCATTTTCCAAAGGACAAACGGGGTCCCCAGCACCCTCCAAAAGTCCTCAGTGACGTGCTTCCTCCCACATCATGGCAAGACGCGCATCTGACAGCAGCTCGTGCCCTCATGACGCCCCCTCACTGATGGTCCGAGTGGTGGCCAGAGCCCGGCGCCACACTACCAACATGGCCGCCGTGACTGGAAGGACGCCACCGCCACCCTCGGCGCCAAAGCTCCCACGCGCACCTGCCCACGGGCGTGGCGGGACACAAATGGCGGGAGAGAGCGTGGGGTGGGCGGGGGCTGCACAGGGGAGGGGTGGGGACCATCCTGTCCGAGAGGGGAGCATTTGGCTTGCCCCACCTCTTCCTTTCTATCCTGACCCTGAGATGAAGCTAATTCCTGGTGACATTTCGTCTCCTGCTGTCTTTGCTCTGGGACACAGGGCTGTTCGGGGGGTTCGAATGCGGGGAGACCCACCCCCCTCCATCTGCCCCATGCACACAGACACTGCCCGGTGTTTTCCAATAAAAGGTTGAGGGGCACCTGGGTGGCTCAGTGGGCTAAGCGTCTGACGCTTGCTTTCAGCTCAAGGCATGATCTCAGGG
Organism: Ursus arctos; assembly: GCF_023065955.2. Classification (NCBI taxonomy): domain Eukaryota; kingdom Metazoa; phylum Chordata; class Mammalia; order Carnivora; family Ursidae; genus Ursus; species Ursus arctos. Next base: position 92,504,058 of record NW_026623056.1, on the reverse strand, counting down.
TTGTGGGATCGAGCCCTGGGTCAGGCTCTGTGCTCAGCGGGGAGTCTGCTTGGGATTCTCTCTCTCCCTCTGCCCCTCCCCCGCTTCAGGCACACATGCTCTCACTCTAAAAAGGAAAAAGAATTGTTGAGCTTTGCAGAGAGCAAACCATGGCGCGAGTTATGTAAGCTGTGTTGTGGTTTGGGGACACAGAGTTTCACAAAATAAACTGCCTTCCATTCTATGTTAGAATCTGCAAGTGTCCATCTGGTCACTGTTAGAGGAAAACAACCCCAGAAGGACGCTGAGAAATACATTAGTATTTTCATGGTCACTGCCATGGCAGAAGGCACTTTAGGGCTCATGAAATAACTCTCGGTCTGCAGACCTCTGGGCACGCTCCTCAGACCTCAGTGCCTGCTGGGGACTGAACTGTGTGCCCCCTGAATCCACAGGCCCGAGTCCTGACCCCCAGCACTTCAGAATGCGACTGCACTTGGAGGTAGGGGTGATTCAGTTACAACAAGGTCATAGGGTGGGTTTCGCCCCGATCTGACCGGCGTCCCCATGAGAAGAAGGGATGGGAACACAGACACACAGAGGGACGGACACATGAGGACGCAGAAGACGGTGTCCACGCGCCCAGGCGAGGTCTCAGGAGGAGCCGGCCCCACCCACGGTGGACCTCCGGCCTCCAGCCCGCAGCCCGCAGCCCTGGGGGAAAGCACACTGCTGCTGTTGGAGCCTGGGTCTGTGCGTTGCTTACGACAGCCCAAGCAGACGGACATGTTCCTCCCTGCCAGCTGCCCCAAACATCTGCTTGGCTCCCGGTTCTGCCCCCTCCAGTCCTTGTGCAAAGGTGACCTCCCCGGACCACCCCTCGCCGGCCACACCCGACCCCTCGCCCGCTCTATGTTCCCCAAACCCCAGCTCTTCCTGCACTGGAACGGGAGTCCCCAGACAGTGGAGCCCAGCGCATGGCAGGCCCTCCGTGGAAGCACGGACGGGGACTCCACCCCCCGGGAGGGCCCACAGCACAGCCGGCGTGGAGCTCCCGTCCCAGGGCACAGAGGACCTCCGCCTGGGCTAACACTCGGCTATCGCCGGCCCAAGATCCTTCGTGATTTTAAAGAGAGACCCCGTAAGTTACTTTTGCACAGGGCCCCACAAATCCTGCAGGCGGTACTGCCTCTGGGATCCCCACCCCGTTCCAGATACGGGCCCCACACTATGAACATTCTCACCAAGGTCTTACCCCACTTCACGGCCAGCAACTGATTCCAGAGAGGGGTGAGGGGACCCAGCCTTGGGATGGGCCCGGCTCTGTGGCTCACTGGTGCTCCGGTGCTCTGGGGTGCCAGGCAGAAGCTGTGCCAGCCAAGCCCATGTCCCGGCTACTCCTCACTGCCCTCCTCACTGCCCTCCCACCTTCTGGGGGCAGCGGGATGAGAATCCCCAACTCAGGCTCTGCTTCCAAGAGCGACCTCACTGATGATTGCCCCAACCCGCTGCAGGCCAATGCCGGGGCCACGTCCACCCTGGGCTGCAGGCTTCGGCCCCAGTTCATAAAGACAGCGGGACCCTCCCACAGAAACCAGAAACTTGGGCAGGGCCGCTGGACGCCTCGCCACTCGTCACAGGTCCCAGTCCTGACTGGAAGCTGGCCTCCAGCTGAGAGCAGCTCCCGGTTCCTCCCCTCCCAGGACTCCTCAGAAGCCCCAGAGAACGCCAGCCTCCAGCTCCTTTAGAGACACACGCAGGTGCCTCGAGCAGACCAGAGAACCGGCGGGAGTCCTGGGGCTGGGAGCCTGTCAGCACCGTGCAGCCAGGCATCAGGCACGCTTCCGCTCGTCAGCCGCCCTGCTTACGACTCCTCAACTTTGTCAGGCGTTCACCCTAAGTAAAGGGAAAGACTTTGCTTCCTGCTTTGAAACCTCATGTCGGGGAGACTGGACTGGACGAGCCGCCCCATCCGGTACCTCCTGTTCACATGTCGAGGGCCAGGAAGTTTCGTAAGAGGGCCTGGGTGGGCCAGATAGTCCAGAGACAGTGTCTCCAAGCCAGCAAGCGAGAGCCAGCAGAGCCCCAGCACTGCCACTTGGTGAAGGGACAGCAGCCACACGGGGCTGAGCAGGGAAAGGGACCTGACCAGCAGTGACCTCAGCTGAGGCCTTCACCACTTCCAGAATTCCCCCAGGTGAGGGCCAGTGAATCCCCTCTCCTGTTTCAGCCAGCATGAGTCTGGCTTCAGTAGACACATTCTGAATCAACATGTCCCTTCTGAAACCCAAGCACATCACCAATTCACGTCAAGGCAGAACATATTACATAAATAATTATGAAATGAAAAGAGCGCAATGACATCCAGCAAGCTGCCACAGACACGGGGCTGGGAAGCAGAGGGTAGGGCTGTCGCACCCCCCAGAAGCCCCCACACGACACAAATTCAGGGACCCCCAAGGCCCAATCCACCCAACACTGAAACAGCCGAGTCTGCTTCCTGCCCAGGAAGGATCTGGAAGACAGGGTTCAGGGACAGTCTGAATGAGGCACCATTCAGACTGGTGCAGAGCAAAGGGGCTCTGAGAAAAGGCATCAAGTCCGGGCTGATCTGGAAGCCCCGTTTCCTTGGGAACACAGGGCTGAGAGAGGCAAAGGCCTGCCCTGGGGGGCAGGGGGCCCTCGGGAGCAGAGCTGTGGGTGTGCAGGGCTCAGGCCTCAGCAGGGAGAATGGGCGGGGGTGGCTCCTCCGTGTCTCGGTGACCCGGAGCCTTCAGGCAGGACAGGGCCTTCTGTTCCTCAGCAGGAGGGCCGCCAAGAGCGACATGACTAGACAGTCCTCCCCCACCCTCCCTCCCAGGGTGCAAGGGCAGACACACCCCAGGGCAAGGCCCATGCCTCTCAAGTGCCACGAAGAAAATGGGGTTCTGTGGTGTGCCTGAGGGATGAGCCAACCTGAGGACTGCTGGCTCAGCCCCTGGGAGTGGTCCGGCCCCCCAGCATGGAAGGCAGGTTCCACTCCCCAGAAAGCTAAGCTCAAAGTCCGTGGTGGGAAAGGAGCCCACCCAGAAACTAACTCACCACAGGAACAGACAGGGCCAGCCATAGGCACTCAGTTACACGCTCGTCTCCCGTCCCCCAGGTGGCCCAGGCACCATGTGTCAGGAGCTCCTAGGGCTCCCTGACACACTGAGGGCTGGTGACCCCGAGCTCAGTCAACCCTGTCCCCGGACACAGGGAGCTCTGCGTTGCAGGGTGAGGACACACAGAGAAACACAGATGGTGGGGCGGGGCGACTGGGCTGTGGACAAGGTGGGGTGATAAGGTGACCAAGAATGCCCCCTCCCCGCCCCCTGCCCTGTTGCCCAGAGCCACAACCCCTGGACCCTGGCCAGGGAAATCTGCAGCTCTGCCAGGCAAGGCGGAGCAGCTGGGATGTCCAGGGACTTTGGGGCCACTTTCTGGCTTAGTCAGTCCTAACTGACCCCCCCGCAACATTCCAGTGTTTTTGTTCCCTTTCACTCTGGCAAACCTCCCAGAGCAGGGCATTTTCCAGGAGCAGGAAAGGAACGGGGCCAAGCTCCAAAGTGTAAGACTCGGGAGAGAGAAGGCCAGGACATGGGGGATCGTGGGGGGCAGGGTGCTCAGTCAGCCCCAGTGGGTGGGCCTGTCCTAATCAGGCAGCCTGGCGTGCAGAGAAGAGGACGCAGGGGTGGATGGGACCACAGTGGCTTTGGGCACCCAGCTGGGAGCTGTAGACAGCCAGCAAGAACAGAGGCCTCAGGCCCCCAGCTGCCAAGAACCGAATTCTGCCGGCAGCCAGTGAGCTGGGACGGGGACCCCGCGCCTCACCTCAAAGTCAGCCCGTGAGACCCTGAGCAGGAAACCGGGGGGCCGCGCCCTGGAGCCCAACCTCAGCAGTGCTGGTCCCGATCCCGCGTGTGCAGGACTGAATGAGCGTTTACGGAGAAAAGCAGAGAGACCACAGGGAGGGGCAGTGAGCCAGGCTGCTGGGGGCTCAGGACACCCCAAGATCCAGGGCACCACCAGGGAGCATGGGCCACTGCAAAGAACCAAATGCCACGGCACAGGTTCCTAAGTGAGGCGAGGACACGTGCGGAAGAGAGGAGGTGTCCACAGTGCCCTCCCAGTGGGCGGGAACGCAGCACGGCCACCCAGGGCCCCCCTCAAACTATGCAAAGGAGCCGAGGCACGCAGGCAGGCTGGGTGCACCATCTGCTGGCCGCTGACATGCCCCTCAGGCTGACTCGCCTTTCTTCCCGTCCTGTGCATGGCTTGACAAACACATCAGGCATCCCCAGTTGTGCAAAGGAGCAGCGGGGGCAGGAGTTGTGACACACTGGCAAACCCTACAGTTCAGGTGCTCCACCACCCCACCCTGGGAAAGGAGGGCAGGGGTAAGGCTTGTCCCCCACAGCTTTCTGCCTGGGGCTCTACCCACAGTCCTGCGTTTCCAGAAATGGGGTGCTGGCAGCAGTAGGGTCACCCCCATGGAGCCATCAGAGATCCCACCCAAATGCAGACAAGGCGGTCAGGGACGCACCCGAGGAGGGACCAGGGCACCTTTCCCGCTGCCCGCCTCAGACAGGAGGGCACTGGCTACGTGAGCACCCACACCCACCACCCCCAAACCTGCCTTCCCACAGGTCCTGGGGGCCACACTTCTCCTTTGCCTGCACTGCCAGCCTCTGGCCCTACGAATCCAGAGACTTCCGAGGGGTAGGCAGGGCTACAAGCCTTGGGACAGCAGCCCCACAGATCTGTCCAGGCCCCCCGCCAAGTGTGTAGGGCCGCCCGCCCTCACGCCCCACCTTTGAGGTCTGCAGTGCCAGCCAAGGGGGTCCCAGGGCAGGGACACAGCTTCCTCCTGGGGCCTGTTTCCCAGCCATCGGCACTAAGAAGTCCGCAGGCTCCAGGAGAGAGAAAAGCGTGGACTACAGTGCCTGGAGCTCTGCCAGCCACCCCTGGAGGGAGGGGCCCATGCAGCTGAGGCGGCGGCCCCGGGGCCCTGAGGCCCCTCAGAAAGGAAGCCCCCACGTTGGCGTCACCTGTGGGGCCAGCCAGGCCGGAGGTGAGAAGCCAGGCTCGAAGGACCCCAACCCGTGTGCAGCCTGGTGCCTGGAGGACAAGATAGGCTATTGGGCCGACCCGGCTGGATGAGGATCCATGCCACCATCCCCATCGGACAGACCCAGAGCCCTGTTCACCCACCCGGGGCACAGGGGACAGCGCCAAGGCCACAGCTGCTGGGTCTATCCCTGAGAGGCATCTTTGGGGCTGCACTCAAGGAAAAGAACAAGATGGGGCTTTAGCCACTGGCCAAAGGGAGAGGTGGGACAGCACTCCTGATGACCTGGCCACAAGGGACTAGAGCTACCCATCCAAGGACCAAGGGCACCCCCAGAGGCAGCTGATGAGACTACATCCGGTCCCCATGGCAGGTCCCGGAGGGACTGGAGGGGATGAGGGAGAGGACGTGGGGAGAAGCGGGGGAAGGTGACATCCCCAGGGGCCATCCAAGGGGGCTGGGCTGCCCTCCCTGGACCTCCACCCTGCTCTTCACCCACACAAGGATGGAGGGCTCCATGCAAACAAGGCTATTCCACGGAGGATGCTGCCATGGGGGAGGATGCCGTGGAGAGAGGACACCATGGGGCGATAACACATGAGGGGACAGGTTACTTTACAGATAGAATTGCCACGGTTCTTCACCGTCTCTTCCGCAAAGGGAGGGCGACGGACAGGATGAAAACAAGTACATGGGTGTACAGAAAGGAGACGACAGGACTGGTAGGTAGGTAAGTGGGGACGACAGGTAGTTAGACGTACGTAGGTAAGTAGGAAGCTCAAGAGGTGGACAGACGGAGACGTGAGTGTGCCTTTGCACACGTGTCCATGTGCAACCCCGCAGGAACAGAGCCATCTGTGGTGCAACCTCAGAGTGGACACGTCCGGCTGATCGGCAACTCAGAGCAAAGAAAACTCCACTCGGAGAGGGACGTGCCATGGCAGCCGCCAGCGCGCCATGAGCCTGGGCTTCGGGGGGAGTCTCGGGACGCCCGGGAACGGCTGCTGTGGGGAGACAAGGCACCGCCTGACACAGCTCCCTCCAGCCAAATCCGGTCTGGGAAATAAAAGCCCAGCTTACAAGCTAAGTGGCCCCTTTCAGTAGAGTTTCCAAGCCTGCCCACTGCTGGGGTCAGCTGGCTGGCGCGTTCTCTTCACAGTAGAAAGGTCATTTGAGGAAACATTCCCATCTGGGATTTAACTGGCTCTTACAGGCTGCAGGCTGGGACCTGGAACCTCAGTCCTTCCCACACTGATGGGGGAGGGGGGCGGGCAGCACGTGGATGCCCTGAGGCCCTCCTCTTTCTTCTGCGGGGTACGTGCCACAGGATGGGGCCTCCCCTGTATCCGCCCCTCAGCCCACCCAGCTGTCCATCAACCACCACAGTCGGGTCCTCTCTCTGCATCCTGCCACCCATTTGGGGAACTTCTGGGCTGAGGATGAGGACAGTCCTTTGCTGCCAGGTCCCCCAGTGATTAAGAGGCTATTTTTATAAGGCTGAGTGTGAAAAGGCTGGAACTACCCAAGCCATCAGTCAGAGAGTGTCCCAACCTGGGGCTCCTGGCAGGACTGTCCCCAAGTCCACCCTCTATCCTACTACCAAACGGACAGGTGCAAAACCGCCCTGGCCGGTCACTCCCCTGCGTGAACCTTCAGCACACCGGCCCCGCCTCACCTGCTGGCCCTCACCTCCAACAAGACCCCCTCCCTTGTCTCCCTGATGTCTCTTTGGCCTGGGCAAAAGCTGCCCCCTGCCTTGCCCCCGGGCCTGACTCCCTCCTGGTCATGGCTAAAATGGAAGGGAGTTCCAGGTCACAGTAGTGCTTGATGAGAAGCCAACTCAGAGGATCCCCGGGCTGACACGAGCCCTCTGGTGATTCAAGGCTGCATTGTCCTTGTCCCCTCTCAGCAAGCCAAGGTCAAGGCTTGAACTCGGGTGACCCAGGGTTGGTGGCCGAGAGCCCACGGCACAGGGGCAGTCTCTGGGCACCAGGACGCAGGCTCCAGTCCCGCCTCTGTGTGCTAACACAGAGGTGGCACTGGGGTCCCCAGATGCCCCCTACATAACCGCTGAACTCCAGAGCTCATGTGTCCAGGAGAAGCCCTGAAACAGAGCTAGTAATAACCACAGAGCTGTGCATCACGTTTACTACTGGGATTTCTCAAGTCACTTCAGACACAAGCCTTATTTGTTCTAGACCTTTTAGTTGTTCAAGAAAACGATCAATTAACCCATTAGTCTTGTGATCAGTAACCCACCACCACCCCACAGTGGGGGCTCCTGCTGGTCCAAAGGCTTCACACAGGCTTTCTCCCCAAGCTAAAGGAGGCCCCCGGGATTCAGCTTCTTTTGGGGATGAGTGAAAATGTCCTAACTGGGCTGTGGCAACAGGCCCACAGAGGACCCCTGAACCACGTGCTTTAAATGGGTGAACCGAACAGCCTATAAAGCACGTGTCGCTAAAGCTGTTTCAGCACAAGACAAAAGGACCCCAGAAGACCCTCACCCAAGCCAGCCCCTCCTGAGCCGGGCAGGGCTGTGCCCTCCACCACATCAGCGCCCCATGGGGAAGCAGCTGGTCCCAGGGCTGAGGACTCTTACCGTAACGAAGGTGGCAGACGGCGGGCGCTCCCCACCAAGAAGCCGGCCTGGCGTCTCCCACTGGCCCATTAAAACGTGGCGATTAACACAAGTGACAGTAACGGATTATAACCCACTGGATAAAACCAGAAACCACAAGTCACCAACGCAAGTCACTCCAGGAGTAAATGGAGAGTTTGAGGAGAAACCAGGTACTGGGGCTCCAGAGCCCCTCACCACATACGCCGTCAACCACCAAGGGAAGGGGCCACAGTCACAACTGCCCTCCGTCCCAGGGCCAGTGGGACGCCGAGGCTCAGGCAGGACACAGAACCAGCACTGCTTCTGACTCCTGCTGAGAGCCATCACCTGAGTCTAGACGAGAGGAGCCATAACGCCCACGGTGGGGACGACATCCAAGATGGCCAGCCCAAGACCCACCCGGCATCCGGGTCCTGGATGTGAGGCAAAGAGGGAGGATCCAGTTCCAGGGGCTGAAGAGCCAGGAGAGTCCGATGCAGGCGACTCTGGGTTGGGGTCCCGGGGCCGCAGAGCGTCACTGCACAGACCAGAGGGCTGGGTGGCACTGAGCTGCCCATGCTAATTCTGACTCGATGGCTGTGCCGTGGTGGAGAGACTGCTTGTTGTAGAAAATGTACCCTACGTTATTCCCAGTGATGGGCATCAGATTAGCACATAACTCCCAAATGGTTCGGGTCAAAAAATACACCGTATTTATAACTCCTCTAAGTTTTTGGTTGTTTGGGGGGAAAAAGCCACATAATCCTCAGTGCAGCCATGTTATTCCCATTCTACAGGTAGTTAAGTGAAGGCTCAGAGTGGTTGTCACCTGCCCAGCATCACACAGGTAGAATGGCTGAGCCAGTCTCCTGGAAGTCACCTCCTGGGGCCTGTCAGCCAGGTCCACGAGGGACCAGTCAGGGGCGGGGGGCCCGGCCCAGCGTTGTGCACCCCTGCGCAGAGGCCGGACGAGCTCTCCACGGCCACGAGCAGACAGCACTCTCGGTCCATCAGTCTGCTTGGACCAGCTGCACCGCTATGGCGACAAAGGCATGCTACAGGCTCACGGGTTAAGTGGCACAGGGAGCCCTCGCCTGAAGCCACACCCCCACCCCAAGGTGGGAACCGTCTGCTACCGCAGTCACCCGCCGTCCGACCCCGCATTCTGTGCCTGGTCCATACCTGGGGAGGGAGGGCGCGTCTGCACACGAGCCTGCACGCGGGGGTCTGCAGCGGCACCACTCCCAGGAGCCCAAACGTGGGGAAGCGCCCCCGGACAGGCAGATAAACCGGTGGTACGGGCGCCCCTGCTTTGTCAAAGTTCGCGTTACGCCACTTCACTCTTGGGAATCACCTACGTCACTACCTGTTTTTGCTGATCTGAATATTTCCACTTTTAGGGGGAAAAAGGAGAAAAGCAACAACAGCGTCCAGCGGTGAGTTTGCACTGAGCTGCCGTGGAGGCGGCGGCTTGCACCCGAGCCGCGAGCCCGGCCCCCCACCTCCTGCCCCATGAACCACCCGCACATCTCAGGCTCCAGCCTCCAGGGCTCGGAACTGCGTCCCTGAGCATCTGAGCTTGATCTCAACCAATTCTGTGCACCCGTTAACTGAACATGTCCTGGGGATCAAAAAGCTAAAATAGATGATTTTCGGGATCTGGGAACGCTCAAGTTTTCCCTGTCAACTAACGGTATCAGCTCCTTCACTGCAGGTCATCTTGGCTTACGGAGGGCTTCACAGGAGCGCGGTGCCTTCGGATGGGGGGGCAGGGGGGCCTGAGTATGCACACAAGAGTACCACTCAGCCACACGGGGAATGAAATCCTGATGTGCACGACGAACACGGATGAACACTGGAAACGCGCTACGTGAGGGAAGCTGCCCTAGGAAGACCCACGTGGTGGGATTCCACCTACATGAGCGCCCAGAACTGGGCCGTCTGCACAGACGCAAAGTGGGTTAGTGTCGGGCAGGGTCAGGGGCCAGGAGGGAACAGCTCCAGGACGGCAGTCTCCTTCAGGATGCAATGCTAGAACGCGGAATCTGGCGACGGCTACACAGCTCTGATGTACTGAGAACCGTGGACCTGTTTCGCGTGACACAGAGGACTTGTGAGGTGCATGAACAACAGCTCAGTAAAATGGCTTTAGAAAAAGAACACACGGGGAAATAAACACAACATCCACTCCTGGACACAGGCTCTCCTGGGCGCAAGGGCTGGCGGTCACCCTCCATTGCCTCTTGAGGTTTCTCTGCTCCGCCCAAGGAGAGCGCTTGCTGACGGGGGGACACTGCCAGTCAGACATAGGGGCGGCCACAAGCCGTCCCAGCCTGCCAGCGTGCCAAGTCACGGTGTCCACACAGCACGCTAGATGAGGGAAGGACCACAGCGTGGCCTGAGAATGGCCTAGAAACCAGTGCTCGGGAAGCCACACTCTGGTTTGAGGACGGCAATCAGGTAGGACTTCTGTTTTTTCAGAAACTTCTACAGTGTGCTTGTTTCTTTAATTTTTGACCAAAAAAATTTCAACCAAGACAATAAAGCATCCCCTGTCCCCGCCACACACAAAATGGCAGGAACAGCAGTGGGACCCCGGGCCTGGGGCACCAGTGGCAAAGACAGGGGGGCTCAGGAGTGTCCGCCAGGCCGCCTGCCTGGGAGCCTTACCAAGCTCGGCCCACCAGCTGTGCTGGGCCTGCCAGTCCTGCCAAGCCACTTTGGAGAACGGGAACTGTGACCTCCAGGAGAGGAGTACCTCCACCCCCAAGCCCTAGCCAGCCCCAGCAGCCCCCGCCTCTGTCCACCCAGCTGAACTGACGGAAAGGAGGTCACCGAGTGCCACCTGCCCCAGCGTGCCACAAGGCATCAGGAACGAGGGTTCAGCTGAAGCCTGGATGGGCTCACCCACACACCTTGGCCCAGCAGTGACCGGGCTGGCTGACCCAGACGGCACCCACCTGCCACCTGTGCAGCCCTGACCACCCACCCGGAAGGCACCAGGAACCCACACCTACAGTTCTTCTAATCTGCACTCTCGGGCCAGCGCTCTGCTCAGGGTCCAGCAAACGTGCAGCTGCCTCGGGCCATCCCGGACGAGCAGCAGGGCTGACGGAGTTAGAGGCACTGAGGGGAGACGTGAGGGGCACAGTGGGGCTGCCCACTGGGGTCTCTGCTCTAAGTCACACAAGCCGACCTCCCTGCCTCGTGCACGTCAACCAGGAACCATGCGGTAGACACAACGAACAGGTTCACAGTCAGCTCCAAAAGCAGTTTATGAAGAGCACACCCAGACGACCACAGCTAACTCCTGTCACCCTCTCCCGAATTTTGAGATGTGAATAAACACTTTTTCCTACACAGTGGCTGTAAGATATAGACACTACTCAGGAACCAGCACCTGTCAATTCACACCGCTGGAAATCCTCCAGCATCGACGCACCAGAAGCAGGACCTCGTTCTTAAGAACTACACAGCGTTTTATTCACAGACATCCCCCGTGTGTGGCCAGTCCCCGGCCCAGGGAGGGCTGTCTGCCAGGCAGTGCGGGTTCTCAGGGGGCTTCCTGGCCCGACCAAGGTCAGCATGGCATCCACGCTCTCTGGGGCACAGGCACTGAGCAAGGGGCCTGACCCTCTGTCAACACGGTACATCAGGGAGCCAGGGTGTCCGTGTCCACAGTCTTGAGAGCAGGGCCCTAGGGTCCTGTTCCCCAGTTCAACTCGGCACAAAACGGAGGAGCCACGGGGAAGGCGCCTCCCTGCATGTGCTGGGCCTGTGGGGTCACTTCCGGCGCTGTGGCGGCCGCTGCTTGCTCTGAGGCTCCTGGCAACCGGCCACCTTCACTCTGGCCCCCGCCCGAAGCTGCCGCCTCTTCTTTCGAGCCCCTCTCCCACCTGGGCCCCTGGGCTGCTCCTGGGGCCCAGTGGGCTCAGGCCCAGGGCCCCGCCGCCGCCGCGGCCGCCTCCTTATCCTCCTCTCAGATCCGGAGCTCGGGTCTGGACGTGAGTCCTCCTTCCCGCCTTTCCCTAAAACAGCAAGGCCACGTGACCGAGGCACCGTGAGGGCCTGGTTACCCCACTTCCATTCTGACTGAAGATGCTGGCTCCAGGGCCGCACAAAGGGCACACAAGAGAACCCGACAGCCTCAGGAGCAGACCCGCCACAGCCAACCAGAGGGTCCTGCCAGTGTGGAGTCACGTTCCACGGCCATCCACATTATAATAATGTGAGACAATGCTGGCTCCTGGCCGGGCAGGATGACCAGAGGCAGGCCTTCAGGAAAACCAGCAGGCAGGCAGACTCAGGAGAAAGAAGGCTGCAAAGGTGTGACTCGGGGGGTGGGCAGGCTCCAACCCAGGCTGGAGTGGACCCAACCTGGTGCACGACAGAGCCACGAGACAGGCCAGTGACTGCAGCGAGGGCCCAGGCGGAAGCCAACATGGCCAGAGGCAGCCCGTGCAGGAGAACTGGGGCGAATCAGGAGACCCTTCAAAGAGCAGAGCCTAGCACCCGAGACAATTTAGCACACGTGGGTGAACACAGGAGGGCTCTCAGCCCGGGGTGGGGCCACCAGCTGGCCCTCTTCTGGAGCCCTTCCCAGCCACCTGTGTCTGGCCCATCCTGGGCACAGAGCCCATCTCCACAGCAACGGGCAGCTCCAGGCCCCACTGGGGCAGTGGCTGCAGGACATGGGGCGCAAGAGGAGCACAGAGCAGCCCCCAGCAGGGGCCTAACCATAGTCCATGCAAGGGACACAGACAGCAGATCCAAAGCCCCATCACCGGCAGACACTGCCAATCCTACCTGGCTGGTTTTGTGACCTGGATTTGAGCAAACGCTTCTTTGTCCTCCTCTCCTGCCCATCTTCCTGCAGCTTCCTGTAGGCTTTTTCCGGCACGTCATCCTCTGGAAAGAGGCCTAGGGACCAAGGCAGGCCATCAGGAGGCTGAGGGCAGGCTGGGGTGTTTTCAGGGTGCACGTCCAGGGCCGCGCAGACCACGCAGGCACCATCTCCACGCACTGCGTGCCAGAAAGCCCCGTGCTCAGGCCCGCACAGCTGCCACCGGCTCCAGACCATGCGGGAGGTGAGGCGCCAGCCAGAGCCAGGCCCCGGAGCGGTCACACTACAGCGTCGATTCCCTAAAAAGCTTAGGCTGAGAGGGGACCAACGGTGGCGCGCTCCGCGTCAATGGGGGTCTGCGTGTGGAAACCCTACCGCACGAGCACGGTATTCACGCACGTCACCGCATGAAAACGTTACCCACAAACGCCAAGCTTGAGCTCACGAGGAGCACGACGTACTCAGCAGTACGGAGGGAGGGAGGACACACGACAACACGAGGACAGTAAAACGCCGATGGCAGAGCCAAGGTGGCGGCCGTGCGCGCATTCACCGTAGACCCCCGACGCTGCTCTACATCTAAAACCTCTCAGAGTGAACGGGGGAGAGGCCTGTACTCGCTCTTACGCCTTATTAACGGCTGCACCAGGCGCACGGGGAAGCGCTCAGGTCCGCTGCACCGCAGACCAGCTACGGGGCAGGCCAGGGAACTCACGAGACATGCAGGTTCTCGGGCCGCCCTGGCCTCCCGGGGCTTCCGGCACACACCGGGATCCGAGAGCCACTGAGCGGGGCGAAGACGAGCTGCAGAACCCCTCAGGCCCCCTCTCCCAGAGACAAAGCCCCGCCTCTGCCGCGACTAGTCCTGCTGGGAGGGCGACCGCGGGCGCAGTGCGCCCAGGAGGACGGCATCCCAGGCCAGGGTCTCAGCAGGAGACGCTCACCTTCCGCAAGGTCCTGCAACCTGAAAGGAGAGACAGGCGCTCACCACGGCCGTAGCTTCCGCTCGAGGGGGACGCGGCCCTCCCGTCGGCTGCCCGCGGGCCACCCTTGATGACGCCCCTCCACCTGCGCTCTGAGGGCGGGACAGAGGCCCCCCGAGACGGCTGGGACAGAGCAAGGGCAGCTCCAAGGGGAGGGGCAGGGCGGCGCCAGCCACCTTCAGGGCAACTTACTTCCGGATCACTTTGTAGAGGCGCTTCCGGTTCTGGGAAGGGGTGCCCTGCTGACTGGCCACCGCGAACAGTCTGCTGGCCATGGCCTCGTAGTCAAACTGGCACAAAGAGAGACGGCAGTCACCTCCCTGGTGCTCCGGGAACGTGCAGCAAGCAAAGACAGCACGTAGACCGGGCGCAGATCCTCTGGTCAGGTCACAAGGACACACCTGGATGTCCTCCCGAGTCCCCTCTGCAAACACTGTGTACAACACGTGAGACAGAGAACACGCTCCCCAGGGCTGCCACCACCATGTGAGGGGACCACCCAGGCCGGCCTCTGCAACTACACCCCCCGCAGCTACGTCAAAAGACGGGAAAAAGAACACAAATCACATTAATTTCGACAGATACTGTTTAAGCCAATACACCTAATTCTACTACTTTAACAAGTAATCAACATTCACAACTTATTAGTTAAGTATTCTGTTTCTGCTGGGCTCTGACCCCAAGCGGGACCCGAGGCGATCTCTCTGCGGCGCCGTCTCACCTGACCCCTGCTCCGCAAGGCGAGCAGGGAGCACATGAAAGGCGGCTGACCGGCAGCGAAGCCCAAGCCCCATCAGCCAGCCCCCGGTCCTGGTTTCAAGGACTCCCGGCCCCTGTACATGAGGGGGCCGGAGAGCCTGCTCTCCCGGACTTCAGAGGCAAAGCCAGGCCCATGAGCCCAGGCCACCCACCTGGAGGACGGGGCCCACGCTGTCCTCACCATCTCCTGGAGGCTCCTCATGCCTGTTGGGTGCAGCCCCACGGAGGGAGCCTGGAACAGAAGGGTCCCCGTGAACTCAAAGATGCACGCCCAGTGTGCAGAGGACCCCAACACAAACACCTGGGAACCAAGAATCATGTGTGCCAGGGCCCATGACCTGGGCACAGGAACAGGTGTAGGCTGGGGCAGGGTATGGGCAGCCTCACACGGAGGGGCGAGGTGCCACTGAAAGAGACATCTCAGAGGAGGTGGGCCTGAGCAATCGTCTTTACAGTGGAATTATGAGTGGATGTCTTACGAAGCCAATATAGTGTCAGAAATTCCATCATCAAGGAAGGGGAGCTAGGTCCAGCCACAGGGCAGGCCTGGATCAAGGGACCGCAGACACAGTGTTTCCAATCATTTGGGGTTTGATGTCACTGCCTACAGAACGGTTCTGGCCAACAGGCAGGCGAGTTCCACAGACAATGAGGACGGCAGGGCCACAGGCAGGCACAGTGGGGCAACCACCAGACTCCTCGATCTGCCTGTGTCGGGGTGACTCGGGCTGAGGGACAGGACGGGCAAGGGGAGCAGGACGGCCGGATGGAATACTAGGGGCATGGGGGGCGGGGGTGTGTGTGTGTGAACATTACCACCTAGGAGCACCCTTCAGCAGGGGTGTCAGAGTTGGCAGCAGGAAAAATGAACCCCTGAATCTATAGGGTCATATAACCTTTCAATAAGGGCTCTAGGACCATTCACTGGGGGACGGACAGTTTCTTCAACAAATGGTGCCGGGAAAACTGGACATCCACAGGCAAGAGAATGAAACTGGGCCCTTCACCCACACACAAATTTAACGTGAAGGAGCCAAAAGACCTATGTGTAAGAACTGAAATAATAAAACTCTTTAAAAAAAGAAAAAAAAAAAGAGAGAGAGAGCAGGAGCGCCTGGATGGCTCAGTCGGTAAAGCATCTGCCTTCGGCTCAGGTCATGGTCCCAGGGTCCTGGGATCGAGCCCCATGTTGGGCTCCCTGCTCAGTGGGAATCCTGCTTCTCCCTCTCCCTCTGTCCCTTCCCTCACCTATTCTCTCTCAAATAAATAAAATCTTTAAAAAAAGAAAAGAAAAAACAGCAAGACCTTCACGAGACTGGTCGCACCAATGACTTCTCAGATGGGACACTGAAGATACACATGACAGGAGAACAAACCAACGGAACTTTAAGAAAATTCAAACTTCGGTGCATCAAATGCCACTATCCAAACGGCAGCCCACATAACGGGGGGAGATACTTGCAAACCACAGACGTGACAGGGCACGAGCCCAGAACGCAGAGAGCGCGCCTAGCCCTCAGTAGCACACGACTCGCCTGACCTGAACGGACGTGTCTCCAGAAAGAGGCACGGAGCCCACGAGTGCGTGAAGACGCTCCGTGTCCCTGGCCATCGGGTCGTACAGACCCAACCACAGTGACACCCCCCCATACCCATGGGGGTGGCTCCTGACAATGGAACAGGACGCTGGAACCCTGCGCACTGCTGGTGGGTACGCAAACTGATGCGGCTGCTGCAAAACTGCATGGGGAGGGCTCAAAAATTAAAAAAAGAATTATGTGTGACCCCGCAATCCTACTTCTGGGTGTTTGCCCCAGAGAACTGAAGCAGGGTCTCCAAGAGATACTGTCACTCAAGCTCACTGCAGCATTACTCACTAGAGCCAAACCACGGAAGCACCCAAGGGTCCCTGGGTGGGTGAGCGGATAAAGCATAACCCGTCCTTACATACGGTGCAATGTTACTTAACCTTAAAACGAGGGAAGAAAGGGACACATGCTAAGACAGGGATGACCCTTGAGGACATCATGCTCAGTGGAATAAGCCAGTCACAGAAGGACAAGCACTGTGTGACCCGCTCCCAGGAGGGACCCAGAGCAGTCAGATCCACAGGGACAGAGAGCAGAAGGTGGGGTGCCAGGGGGTTGGGGGGGGAAGGACGACAGGGTTTAACAGGGACAGAGTTTCAGTATGGAAAGATGGAAAGTTCTGGAGATGAATGGTGGTGGCGGCTACACAAGCTCGTGAATGCACTTAACGCTTCAACATGGTCCCCGTCTCTCCTGCCCGTGAAGGCCACCAAGGAAGCATCGTTCAAGTCCCCCGGCCCACCGCCGTCCTAAGTCAGAGTCTCCCAGAGTCTGGACCGCCGCGCAAGCTCTTCATCGGACATCTGAGCTTTCAAACAAGCCCCGAGAGTCTGAGGAGCCATTCTGAGCCACGGGGAGCGCTGTTGGACGCTGAGGTCACGAGCGATCCAAGCACCAAGCGGCCCAGAGGCTTTGGGTTTTGTCACCTATGCCCTGAGGCGGCGGCAGATGCAGCCACGAACACGAGGCCACAAATGGGGACGAAGAGTCATGGAACCAGCGGCTGTCTCAAGAGAAGATTCTTAGGCCTGGTGCCCGTTCAACTGTGAAACAGACTTCCGCTGGTGGCATTACAGACAACACGGAAGAACACCCTCAAGGACGATCTCGAACACTATGGGAAGACCGACCAATGACACGACTGAGTGAGGCAATGGCAGGAAGAGAGGCTCAGCTCTTGAACACCTGATGACCGTGTCTACATAGACAAGACTGTCACTCAGAAATACCAGACTGTGGGGGCGCCTGGGAGGTTCAGTCGTTAAACGTCTGCCTTCGGCTCAGGGCGCGATCCCTGGGATCAAGCCCCGCATCGGGTTCTTCCGCTATGAGCCTGCTTCTTCCTCTCCCACTCCCCCTGCCTGTGTTCCCTCTCTCGCTGGCTGTCTCTCTCTGTCAAATAAACAAATAAAATCTTTAAAAAAAAAGAAGAAAAAGAAGAAAAAGAAGAAATACCAGACTGTGAACAGCCACAGCTGTGATGTAAGGAAAGTCCTATCTTAGCAAGACATGGAGAGTGCCTCCTCCAGCCACAGAGGTCAAAGTGATTCTGGAAACTTCGGTGGTGGCCGTGGAGGCAGTTTGGTAGGAATGACAACTTTGGTCGTGGAGGGCACTTCCGTGGGTGAGGTGGCTCTGGTGGCAGTCGAGGTGGACGTGGTGGCTGTGGGGCTGGCTCTAACAGATGTGGTAACAACAGGAGGAACGCTGCAGCTGGCGAAAGCTGTAAGGACTTTGGCAGTTCCAGCCGTCTTCAATTCTGGACCCACGAAAGGAGGGAAGTTTGGAGGCAGGAGCTCGGGCCCCTGTGGTGGTGGAGGCCAATTACTTTGCCACCACGAAACCAAGGTGGCAGCGGAGCTATGGCAGCGGCAGGAGCGTCTCATCACTGCCAGGACGCGGAGCTGAGCAGGAGGAGGGCCGGGGGGAGCCACGGGGTGGGGGGAGCCACAGGGGGGGAGGCACGGGGAGGAGCGCAGGGGGAGCCACAGCGGGGAGCCAGGGAAGCTACGGCTTACAAGAGACCTGGGACCTCAGCCACGCACCATGGTGGCAGGGCCGAGTGGCTGCAAAAAGAACACATTCTAGACAGCACTTGTATGTGTGGGCAAAGAACTCGAGGCCTGGATTTGTGACGAACGGTACAACAGAATATTTTAGTTTCTGTTCTGTAGAAAGCATAAAACATTCCAACAAGAGGTTTTAATGTAGATTTTTTTCCCCACCCATGCTGTTTTGCTAAATGCAATAGTCTGATCACGACACTGAACGAATGTGTCTTAAAAAAGAAAAAAAGGTTAACGTAGTAAACTGTACATAATACGCATTTTACCAACAAAAAAAAAAAAAAAAAAAAAGAAGAGTGGGAGGCAGGGAAGAGTCCTGAAACCAGTGGAAGACACACCCCTGCAGCCACAGGACACAACCCAGACCACGGGCCACGTGAGATCAACCCATATCCCACAAGGACCACATTAGCATCAAGACTGTCAACAGACCAGACCGGAGCCCAGGCCCTGACCCCGAAGGCCTTCAGTGGGGACACCACCCGTGGCATGTTTCCCGTGGCAGGCTCCGTCCATCAGCTCACTCACTGCCCCCGCCCAGCGGGCACCTCCTGTGCCAGCGTTGCTCCCAGTGAGGGAGACAGGGTAGGAGCTGGAAGGTCCAGATGGGCCCAATGACGGAGGGTGGGGACCAGAGAAGAGGGGTGAGCTGGGCGGAGGCACTGGGGAGGAACGGTAGGTCACAAAAGAGCCGGGGAATCAGGACAGCATCCTGAGAACTGGAGGCCGGGGGGCGAGGACCAGGAGAGGGAGGCCACACCCTGGCTGCCAGGCCAAGGACAGATGCCGGGGGCAGGCCGAAAACAAGGGGAACAGACGAGAGGCGAATGCAGGGACCCCCGCAAGCACAGCAGCTTGCTGGGCCAGATGGGCGCCCTCCCACAGCTGCGCTGACCCTCCCCTTCACCTGACTCCTTGGACGGCACGTCCCACTCAAGATCACCATCCTCCGACTTGCCATCCTCGTCCTCCTCCTGCGCGTCCAATTCATTCATGAGGTCTTCGATGGCAAACGGGGCCTGTTCCACGATCGCTTCAAAGATGCCCCGAGTGATGTTATGTAAAACCAGGGAGCTGCGGGGCAGCAGGCGCCGAAGCCGGCCCGTCAGGCTGGGGGCGCCCATCACCCCCTGCCACGGCAGCAGCCCCTCCAGTGACCCTGTCACACACACGCAAATCCTCCTCTCTAACCGAGAGGGAACAGCGATTTCCCACAGACAGTCATCCCGAGAACCCAGTGAGAAAGCAGCAGCAGGCCGGAGGAAGCCGCCTGCCACTTACTCCGGAGTCCGAGCAGCGATGGTGCAGAAGGGCTCGATGAACTTGAGGTTCTGCTCTGCCGTCAGCTACGGAGAAAGAAGGGGGAGCTGCCTCAGTCCCTTGTACGTGAGCGCAGCGGGGGGGGCCTCAGCCGCCGCCCGCAGCCCACTGCCCTCACCTCGGCGGCGCCCACTTTGCTCAGCTCCTCCAAGAAGATCTCAAGGAAGTGGCTCTTCACCCCGCTGGGGGCCTGGCTGTCGGGGTGCAGGATCTCCGTCGTCAGCAGCTCCAGCAGCTGCTCGATCTGCCTGGGGAAGGCAAGAGGCCGGTACGGCAGGCAGCCACAGTACGTCCTCTCCTACTGGAAGCTCTGACGGGAACACCATCACAGGCCAGCGCCCCACCCGCCCGGGAGGCGACCTGGTCATCAGGGTGTGTTCCAGCACAAAGGACGCATGATGCCAGCTCCGTGAGCACTGTCGGCACCAGCACACGTGGGAAGACCGCATCTCGGCTACAAAGGGCCGGGTGTATACACAGTCGCACAGACCTTCCCTTCTGTGGCTTGGTCCACAAGTGGAAGGAGAAAGGCCTGTGTGACAAGAGGCTGCACTACCGCGTCTTGCGTCTCCCTGTCCTCGCGGGGAACGGCCCAGGAGGGCACACCAGGGCAGAGCAAAGGCAAAGAAAGGAGACGGGGAAGAGCTGCTTCCCCGGTCCCACTGCATGGAGCGCGTGGCCCCGGGCCGGCCACGTCTGCCCTCCCCCGAGCGTGCTGGTTTCAGTGGTCTCAGAGGCCTGGGGCTCAGAGATCAGAGAGCTCTGGCGACCAGTCTTTGCTGGTCTACGTGCACCGGGTGCTGATTAACACACCTGAACTCTAGAACATGCCTTCCGCAACGAGCCCCGGGGTGGGGGGAGGTGGCTGCGCGGCAGCACTGGGGATTCACAGGCCACGGAAGGGAAGGGATGCTGTGTGCTGCTCAGGAAAAGGGAGCCCTCCTCCCAGGCCAGTGACAGTAACAAACATCTACCAACCAAGCAGGGCTGGGCTGCTGGGCGGGAATGGGGACAGGCTACAGGAACAGAGGGCGTGGGCCAATCAGAGGCCACCAGCTTCTTCAAAAGGATCTCCCTGCGTCTCTTACCGGCAGCGAGGATGGAACTACTCTCGTAATAAGAAACCAAAAGAGTTAACAGAAATAAAACACCACTTCAGCCTTCGGTTCTGCTCATGCACTAGCCACCTAAAGGGACCCAAATCCTACGTCCTGATACAGTGAGACCCGTGGCCTCGGCGCATCACGGGAAATAAAGGGTGAAAATCAGGCACCAGCACCTTGCCCTAAACGTGAAGTCACTTCTGCTAATTCCAAACTCAGAAGAACCCAGGGAACTACAGGACACTCCTGCTGACCTGTGTGATGTGGGGATGAAAGCAGGTCAAGGGCAAGGACGTAAGCTTGCCCCCTCCCCCCAAGACCGCCCACCGCCCCCGACTGGATCGTGCTCTGCCGCAGCAGCTAGGTCGGTGGCGGCTCGGGCAGCCGCGCCCACGGACTGGAGAGAAGCCAGTCTAGCGTACGTTTCATTACAAAGCCATGCAAAACATACCGTTTCCAAGCCTCTCCCCCCCCACCTCCAAAACCACGCGGTGAGGCGCAGACACGCCGGGCACCTCGGACGTGTCGTCAGTAAAATAAAAAAGCAGCCTGCGGATAGCGTGTTGCCGCCGCCGCCGCACGCAGAATGCGGCCACGTTTGAGACATTGCCATCCGCTGGGGGCTCGCGCTGCTTTTCTTTCAAGGTTTCATAAAAGCTTCCTGAATTCCTTACACTGGGAATGTGTAACTCGCATAATTAGAAAAAAACTGTAAAGAAATGAAACTTTCATTTTAAAAACTTTAAAAGGTGAACTCAGAAACCCATTTGGAGCCGTGATCTCGGCCTGCCTCCCAGACGTACAGAAGCTGGCTGCCACCTCCACCAGCCACAGCTCAGCCGGCCTCGCCCCAGCGGGCTCCCGGGGTCCCCCGAGGCTGGAGGAGGAGCTCGGGCTCGGCAGAGCCCCACCGGCCTAGGGCGAGGGGAAGCCCAAGGCTGGCCACAAAACGCAGGCCTCTTAATTTGGGGGACATGGACTACCCCCGTCACAAGTACCTCTGTCAAAAGTAACAAGTCTGGATGAATTAACTATTTCTAGAACCAAAGCAAATGCCACTGATAAGACAGCTGAGTACGCCATGTTATACAAAAAACAAAACAAAAAAAGGCAAGCACCTTTGCTGTGCGTCAATTACACTGAAAAACAGTATTACGATAACAAGAGAACTCAATTAGGACTCACAGTCACCAGCAAGGACTCACCATCAAGGTCGAAAACACTCATTCTGGGAACACGCGCGCAAACTACAATTCTAAAAACGCCTTCATTTTAAGCACCATCGGGTCACCCTTTAACGGAAAGACTGACATGTCTTTATGACAACTAAGAGAAACATGTGACCCCAACCCCCCAGTGACAAGATGATGGGCTTGCCCACGCCAAGCAGCTGCTCTCGGGACGCGCCACGAGTACCAACCTTTCTTCCCACCCCTGCGTCTTCAGGGCCTTCAAGGACTCATTCAGGACCATCCGCATGAGCTGTGGCATGAACGGAGACCCTCGTTAGTGGGGCACAGCCCCGACCTCCCCAGAACCCCCTCTGCCCCCAGTCATCTCTGCAGACCAGAGCACAGAGCCGGCCCTCCAGAGCTGCTGGCGGCCAGGACACCCGCAAACGTGTCGCTGCCCCCAGGCTGGGATACTCCCCCTTCCAAGGGCACCAGGAATTCTGGCTCACAGCAGACACATCGGGGAGCAGCTGCTGTGCCGTGAACGAAAGCCAAACGCACCGGTCCTCACTGCAGGAGCAGGAACAGGGACCAAAGTGCCTGTCCCCTGGGGGAGGCCGAGCCCCTCAGGGGAGGCTCCTCTGAGTGCTCGGAAGGACTTCTCTCCTCAATAGAGAGCAAAAGTGTTTGCTTTCTCTCTCATCCCCAGGAGGGCAAACTCCCCCCTTCAACACTCGTCCTTTACGAGAAATCCCCCCTCCTGCCCCGACTGCCTGCTTCCCCTCGACAACAGCTCACGGCTTCTCCAGCCGGTTTTCCTACCGTCCAGATGTGAAGCAGCACCCCCCCAGAGGGGCCCAGGAGTGTAAAGTGACAGAGGGTGCACACGGGGATGCGTTTCCTGGCCGTCCAGTGTGCACAGGACACGTGGGCCCAGCTGACACCACTCCCAGTGCCTGCAGCCGCCAGAGGCTTGGCCTCTCCAGGGGGCTGTGCTGCTGGGTGCGGTCACACGGGCCGCACAAAGCAACGGAGGCCATCTTATCAAGCACACAGCAACTACACCTCAGGGGAACTTCTGTCTGGTAAACCCATACTTTGTGAAAGTGCACAGCCTGGCCCCTGCTCCCAGCCCCAAATGCTTTAGTGTCCATCCTCCTCCCTTCCTGAGCTCCGTGCCGCACCCACTAGCTGGTCCTCACCTTGACTTCCGAGACACACAGTGCCCACCTAATCCTGGACCAAGTCTGAGCTGGGAGCTGACCCCAGCGGCAGGTCACGAGTAACTGCAGCCCCAAAGGCAGCTGTCCTCAATGAGACCCAGCCAATGCCCCGTTGGGTCACCTGCTTTCAGACAGCAATACTATCCTAAGCCCCAGTGAATACCGATGCAGGAACAGGAGTGCAGTTCAAATGTAGGGTGGGGCTACGGAGTCTGTAATCTCCAGTTTTCCTGCGTTTCTGAGGGCAAATCGGTAACCTGAATTCTCAGGAACGCAGCATCAGAAAGAAAAAGGGGATTCTGCATACAACAACTCCATGAGCCATCCTCACCCAGAAGAAAGCACCTTCCCAGGCTGGGCACCCCACAGGTGGACCCGAGGGTCTATGACTAGGGCATGAACTCCATGCAGGTTTGCCGGCACTCATGGGCTCGTGCCTTCTCCAGCAGGGGTGCAAGGCTGCAGCCCCGCTCCCCCCAGATGGGACATTTTAATCCTCCTCCTTTGCACCGAAACCTGTGCGCTGTCTCAACGCTCAGCTCTCTGCACACTCGCCAGCCCTCGGAGATGGGGCAAATGCCGTGCGATGCTCGGCCCGTGCACCCCAGGCAACGCCCGGCTCCCCTCACAGCCCTCGAGACTTACGGGTCACAGTCCTCAGGGGCGCGGCCCCGCCACGGCAGGAGAGGCTCAGAGGCCACATCGCTCCGGCCGTGCCCCCAGCTCCCCCAGTCCTGCCCCGTGCCCGCCGCCACCAGCACGCCAGAGCCCAGCACAGGACGCGCGGCCCCCTCACCATGTAGAACTTATCCAGGCGCAGTCTGTCGATGCCCGTCCACTCGCGGTTCATGGTTTGCCAGAATGTCTGAAGGAACAGGTGCTCTGAAGGAGGAAAAAAGGCCAGAAGAGAATCACAGGGGAACAGGGAAGCTGCTCTGGGAAGTGAGATGAGAGAAAATGGAGAAACTTGCTCAGGACATCACATGCGGCCAACCTCTGGGGTCCTCAGCCCAGTCTGCTGAACTCAGAAGGGGTGTCATAGGGGCGCCTGGGTGGCTCAGTTGTTAAGCATCTGCCTTCGGCCCTGATCCCAGGGTCCTGGGATCGAGCCCCGCATCGGGCTCCCTGCTCAGTGGGGAGCCTGCTTCTCCCTCTCCCACTCCCCCTGCTTGTGTTCCCTCTCTCGCTGGCTGTCTCTCTCTCTGTCAAATAAATAAATAATCTTAAAAAAAGGGGGGGTGTTATAAACTGGGCTTAGAAATGGGGCTGGGACAAACCTCAGAAAGAAAAACAAAGCAACCTTAATGTGCGGCCAGGTTCTCTGAAGAACAGACACAAAGAGCCGGCAAAGCCACCAGCGAGAGAAGCGGCTGCCCAGGGCACCTCTCCCCTCCTGGCTCAGGCTGGGGACCCTGCCTGACCCCACGCCTGGCCCCACTACATCCACAACCGGATCCGATAATGCTAGGTCAGACACACAGTGCTACAGGCTAACCTGTGTCCCCAAACTCATGTCAAAGCCCTAAACCTAGGACTTCGAATAAGACTATATTTGAAGATGAGGTCTTTAAAGAGGTAATTAGGTAAAACAAGGACACTGGTGCGGGCCCTCCACCAGTGTGACCGGTATCCTTATAAGAGATGAGGACACAGACCCGCACAGAGAGATGAGCCTGTGAGGACACGGGAGAAGATGGCGTCTGCATGCCCCAGAGAGAGGCCTTGGGGATCCAGCCCTGCCCACGCCTGGACCCTGGGAAACAAACAGGGCCTCTCTGATCTCCTGTTACAAACTTCTCCAACAGCAAAGGGCTGGTCAGACGGTTCAATAACGGGCAAGCCCGAGTTCACTGACCTATTCAACTGTCACTGGTGACTGCTTTACACCTGGCCGCCTGCGGAGCACAGAACTCTTCTGCAGGTTCTCAGAAGGTAAAAATTACGGCAGACGGACCTCCACTAACAACTCAGATGCTAACGACATACTCCCAAATTGAGACAGTGGTTACTATCCCCGATCACCTACTTAACCGTAACTGAACTAAACCCGACCACCGGGGGCAACCGGGGCCTCACCAGCAACAGCCACAGCCATGTATGCCAGGGGCATTGGCCCACCGTGGCTGCCCCCCACCCTGAACGTCGGAGGGAGATGCCCGGGCTCTACCCCCAGAGCTTGATTCAACTAAATATAAAGGTGTCTAAAGATGCCCAAGTGATCACAGGCAGAAGGGTTGAGAACTACGGATCTTGAGCAGGACGTAAACGAATGGGTCGGGGAAGCACACTGAGGGAACGCTGACATCAGGTGACTCGGTCCAGCAACTTGGCAAAACCGCACTAGATTTCCATTTTCATTTTAAAACGTAAGATACTGGTCCTTCAGCCTCGAGCTGGGTCCAGAATGGATAAACAAGTTAATACCGCTGGACACTTAGTACAGCGTTTCACCCATCAGCGCCAGCAGATGCCAGCCAGGACAGGGACTTCCCTCTTGCTCTAGGTCTTGGAAGGCAAGCCTTCCCCGTCCGGTAGCCAACTCCCGGCAGTTTTGCCCTTCCCAAAGGGCTTCCCTGGGCGCGGGTACTCACGTGCCTCTGTGGTCTGAAAAGCATGGATGAGCTGGGAAATGGTTCTCCCTAGTTCCTCCTGGGTAAGAAACGGTAAAAAAAAAAAAAAAAAATCCTCTCTCAGACCCTGAAGAAACATGGTCTTACAACAAGAAGCAACAGCAGAAAGACAACCATACTAAATCTCCACTCGATCACGAGAACCAGCTCCCACGGGCCTTTCTACCCAGCGTGCTTCAGGTCTGCAAGCTGCACTGTTGCGAAAGGCCTCCCCGCAGCCAGAACCAACAGAAGCGCACCACAAGCAAGGGCAGCCACTGCCCCCACGACCAGGCTGAGCCTCGAGCACCGGAGGCTCAGTCAGTGGACAGCAGGAGAGATGGGGCCACCTGACCAGCCGGAAGAGACCTAGTGGACCCCCAGAAAGTACTCGCCGCCTGCCTGTGTCATTGTGCCGAGCACCCCCTAGGGCACTTGCTGAACAGACAATCCCAGAGCCTCCCCTTCGTAGGCACCCTATAGAGCACGCGAGTCTGCATTTTACATAAGGACCCTCAGCACCCAGATGATCCTGAAGAAAGGTAAACAATTCACTCTGACAACACTGTTTTTAAAAGGCCAGCAACCAGGACAGCTGGGTGGCTCAGGCAGCTGGGAGTCTAACTCTTGGTTTCGGCTCAGGTCATGATCTCAGGTCATGAGAGCAAGCCCTGCATAGGCCTCCACAGTGTGTGGAGTCTGCTTGGGGTTCTCTCTCCCTCTCCCTCTGCTCCGCCCCACGCACGCTTTCTAAATAAATTAATTAAATCTTAAAAAAAAAGAAAAGCGAGCCTCTTAGGGCAGTGAAACTGCAGTGTAAGACCCTGTCCTAGCAGATGTGTGTCACCACACACTTGTCCAAACCCAAAGAGCACACACACTAAGGGTGAACCCTCACATCCACTATAGACTCTGGGGGACAGTCTGTGTCAGGCAGGTTCACCACCTGTAAGGGACATATGGCTCTGGTCGGGGGAGCTGTGCACATGGGGGGAAGGGGATGCACGAGAGCTCTTGAACCTAAAACTAAAAAATAGTCTGGTTTTTAGAAAAATAGTTTTAAAAAAAGCTAGCAGGAAAAACCCTTTTCTCAGCAGACCTGGGCTCTGTGCCTCAGTTTCCCCCGTGTCAGCGCTGTCTGCCACCTCGGACGCACACTCTGCCAGCAATCACCCTTCATGACGGTGCTCACCTCAGCAGCAAAACACACAGTCTCCCCAAAGGCCTCGGCCCTCTGACCACAAACAGGTCAAGTGTCGAACCTATAAAACTCCACTCGGCGTCTTTGGCTACGTTAAAATGAGGGTCAACCACGTGCCCATCTGTCCCCCATGGATGCTCCTGCTCCCGCTGCTTCTGCTACCTCCTCATACACTCACCTGGAGGAGCGGCTTGTCCTGCATCCACATGCAATAAAACAGTCCTTTCCAGACCTTCAGCAGCTCATCATGGGTGAAACCACCTGCGCCAAAAACAGCACCACTCAGACAAAGCAAACCCAACTGTTGAGTGCCAGGAGCAAAGCTACAGAAACGTGAGTGCCTGAATTAGATCAAAGTGCTCTCACTGGAAACATACCTGGCCCTCCCCTCTCCTGGAGGCCCTCCCCTCCCTCTCCTCTACCCTCTCAACTCAGAACCTGCTGGGCCTGTGGCTGTAAGTATTCCCCCAGGTAAGGGCCACTGCGTTACTCAATCAACACGAAGCATCTGCAAGTGTCCATATCCAAGTCACCATGTTCCACTTTTGGACACTGAACATTGCACGGATTTGCTGGTGATAACTCATTCAGCTCTACACTCTGGGGTTTGTGCACTTTTCTATGTTATGCTTCACATTTTAAAAGGAAAGATTAACTCATTCAAACTAGTAAGACACACAGGCATATAAAATCACTTGAAATATTTACGGAGGTCCTAACTATGTGTCTGGCACGCTGTTCCTGAAGCAATGGTTCTCAGACTTTAGCACCAGGATGGGAATCACCTGGATGGTTTCTTAAAACAGGCTGCTGGCCCAACCGCCAGAGTTTCTAACTCATTATGGCTGGAATGGGACTCATAACTTGTATTTCTAACAGATGTCCGGGTGATGCTGACGCAGCTCATGGGGGCCACACTTTCAGAACCAGCGTCAGAGTGACCAGTTCACTAGAAGCACGTCCTCTGTCCCGGCGGAGCCTCCGCTGCCGTATAACTCAGACCACAACCCACTAATTATACGAAGAGAAAACTGCCAACAGCAACAAATGCCGCTCCGAGCGCCCAAACAGCGGGTAGCAGGGAAAGCAGGGTATACGGTCAGAAGAGGATGCCGGCCCCCGGGGGATTGTGGGGGGGAAGGGAGGCAGCGCCAAAGGCTCCTGGGGCAGGGGATGGGGCTGTGGGAGGCACCCTCGTAGGACCCACGCGCACGGGCCTGACCACGTGGAGGACCCACGTGGTTCGGAGGCCCCACCACCACCCCCGACAACCAGCGCCTCCGCCGCCCTCTGGCCGCCCTGCGCCCCCCGCCCGGCCCGGCCCCGCAAAGTGTCCCGGCCCCACAAGGCGCCCCGGCCCCGCCAACCCCGCGCCAACCTGCGGCCAGCTGAGTCCTGGCAACGATATATTTCCGGAGTCTCTTCACCGCCCGGTCCCGGGTCACCTGCTCGTTTCCGGCCAGGCGCTGGGCCAGCTGGATCTCTGGTGGGAGCTGCGCGCGCGGAACCATGGCGAACGCCGCGGACCCCTGGGCTTCCACGACCACGTCTTTCCACCTGAGCGCGCATGCGACGTCACAAGACTGCGCCGGTCTCGGTTGGGCGTGCGCGTGACGTCACGCGTGCGCGGCGGTCTCGCGCGGGAGCGCGGGACGTCACACGGCCGCGACGGCCTCTCCCGGTCCTCGGGCAGCGCCGCCTAGCGGCCGGGCCCGGTAATGGCCGCGTCGGCTGGTTGTGCCCGTGTGTATTGTCTCTGAACACTCGTGATTAAGAGCGGTCATTAAGCGTGCGCCTGACTGTTCGGGGACTGTAGTTCACCCCGGCCGGTGAGGGATGGCTCTCAGCACAGGACGCCAGCAGGGCAGGAGTGCTAGCAGCGGAGAAAGACCCTGTGCGGCCCCCCATGAGCCGTTTATTCCGCGAAAGTCATCCGAAGACGCCACGACAGAGGGACAGGGTGGCGCGGGCGGGTTTCAGCTGCGCCCCAGTCGGCCCCCCGTGGCCGGGGCGCCCTCACCCGTGCCCCGGTGCTACTGAAGGGTCTGTCACAGCCGCTGACTTCACGGGTTAGGAACGGAAGCCCTGGCGCCGGCCGGCCGACCGCTGCCTCCCGGGACTCGAGGGGCCTGGACCAGGAGAAGCCGGACAAACTCGGATGAACTCCTCCCAGGAGAAGCAGATAACGCAAGAGAGGAGGGTCTGGGAAACGGAAAGGGAGGGATTTAGTTTGGGTGCCGGCAGCCGGCGGAGGTGGCCGACCTCTCCGCCCCCCGCAAGATGGACGCGGAGAGTTTTCTAGAGAGAGGGTCAGGGGTACGTGCAAGAGAGCGGACAGAGAGTGCGTGATCACGGGTGGGTTCTGTATGCGCTCAGCCCACGATCGTGGGCGGGGAAGGGACGTGTGGCATGTGGCCTTCCAGGTGTTCCGTTGCTATCCGGGCTTTTCCGGTCCGGTGATTACAACGGTCTGGCCATTGTCGGTGTCTCAAGAAAGTGCGATAAGAAGTGACCGTTGGCATCTATAGTGGAGCAAGAGCGCTGGCTCACACCAGCATCCCTTGTGGGGCAGTCCCGTCCGAACCTCTCCCAGCCTCTAGGTCTGCACCCCTGCTCTCAGGATGTAGGGGAAGGCTACCCACAGTGCATGAGAAAACCATTAACCCAGGTCTGGGACAGTTTGCAGACAGCTGTCCTGATGTCTTCACAAAGTTCACGTCATAAACAAGGACTGAATGAATGAATGTATAAAGGAGGAGGGAATGCAACATACAAATCTTGATTGAACCCTGGTTCAAAGAAAAAGCTAAAAAGTCATTCTGGAAATAATTGAGAAAGCTTTCATACAGACTATGTGTAGATTATAGTCCAGGATAATTGTTTCTTTTCTAGGGTGTGACAGTGGGTTTTTGTAGAATGAGATTCTAAGGAGAGCAGTCAGGACTAAGTCAACTCTTTTCTACACAGGTAAGACGGTGAATATTTTCAGAGTTATGGGCCAAACAGCTGCTACTGTGGGCAAGAGCAGCCATAGACAATAAATGATGAGCGTAGCTGTGTGCCAGTAAAACTTTGTTTTCAAAATCAGGTGGTATGTGGGGCGCCCGGCTGGCTCAGTCGGTGGAGCTCTCAACTCTTGATCTTGGGGTCATGAGTTCAAGCCCCATGTTGGGCATAGAGCTTACTCAAAAACAAAACAACAACAGAACAGAACAGGTGGTGTTATGGAT
The DNA here is from genome assembly GCF_023065955.2 of Ursus arctos. Classification (NCBI taxonomy): domain Eukaryota; kingdom Metazoa; phylum Chordata; class Mammalia; order Carnivora; family Ursidae; genus Ursus; species Ursus arctos. The sequence goes on along the minus strand of NW_026623056.1, from coordinate 92,474,290 downwards.
CTGGCCCACGGACGGTAGTTTGCCAATACCGGATGTGGAAGAATTTCCTTACTTTTAAGAAATAACTGCAGAGTGTTAATAGTGAAGTGTCCCGATGTCTGGAAGTTAAATAATCACACATAGTAAATAAGCAAATATGGCAAAATGTTAGCAAAGGCTGACCTAGGGGCAGGAGCACAGGTGTTGCCCTGTTTTTCCAACTTCCTCTGTTTTTGGAGATTTTCATGACAAAAAGTTGAGAAACAATTTAGAAACTGGTTTTATTTTTTTTTTTTTTTAAGATTTTATTTATTCGGGGGCGCCTGGGTGGCACAGCGGTTAAAGCGTCTGCCTTCGGCTCAGGGCGTGATCCCGGCGTTCCGGGTTCGAGCCCCACGTCAAGCTCCTCCTCTATGAGCCTGCTTCTTCCTCTCCCACTCCCCCTGCTTGTGTTCCCTCTCTCGCTGGCTGTCTCTATCTCTGTCAAATAAATAAATAAAAAATCTTTAAAAAAAAAAAAAGATTTTATTTATTCGACAGTGAGAGAGGGAACACAGGCAGGGGGAGTGGGAGAGGAAGAAGGAGGCTCCCAGCAGAGGAGCCTGATGTGGAGCTCGATCCCAGGACCCCGAGATCATGACCTGAGCTGAAGGCAGATGCTTCACCAACTGAGCCACCCAGGTGCCCCTAGAAACTGGTCTTAGAATGAGCTCTCACCAACTGTTTAGGTGCCATCTATAAATAGTGACCCTGTGAACAAGGCCAGGTCTGGCAATGAAGAGACACACTTGTGCACTATACAAAGGGCAGTGTGATGAGCTGGGAACAGTCCTAAAGCAGGAAAAAGAAGACAGAAGACAACCAAGCCTAAGAAAAGAGCAGTTTGGGTCGCCTGGGTGGCTCAATTGGTGAAGCGCCCGCCTAAGGCTCAGGTCATTGCTGCAACACCGCCCGCAGCGTCACAGCGCTGATTCAGGAGAAGGACGAGGCGCAGACAAGTTAGCTTGTGAAAGAGAGTGTGGGTGCAGGGGACGACCGCCAGGTGAGCCACCGCCAAGAGTGCGATCGCCCGGACCAGCTGCAACCTTGTGAATTTATTGGCAATAAACAATCAAAGACAATCAAGGGAAGAATCTGTAGTACGTCCTAGTGAATAGTAGTGCGTCACGGGGAAGGCCACGGGATTAGATGAGCTAACGTTCAGCAAGTGAGGCCCGTGCTTAAACATGTTTCTATGGACCCCGTGGGCTATTGTCAAGAGCAATCAAGTTTCGGTTGGGGCAGCATTCTGCCCTGAGCGAGCTGGGCGTTCCTCACCGCTGTGCTCTGACCTTTACGCGAAAGCCCGCAAGGTCACAAACGTGTTTTCCTGTTATATCCTTAGCATAAGCTCTCGGCCAGGGGCTGCTGCAGGTCATGATCCCAGGGTCCTGAGATCGAGCCCCACATCAGGCTCCTTGCTCGGTGGGGAGCCTGCTTCTCCCTCTGCCTCTCCCCCTGCTTGTGTTCTCTCTCTCTGTCAAATACATAAATAAAATTTTAAAAAATAGCAATTTTAATAAACACATAATGGATTTGTGACATGAAATTTCATCAAAATAACTCAATGAAATGCACCAACATATACTTTAAAAATATGCTTTACAGTACAACACATATTGGATGCTAGCAGCTAATGAAAGAGTTGCATCATATCCAGTGTACCTAAAATAAACGTGCAGAGCGATGCCCTCGGGCCCCCTCCTTCTTCGGGAGCTTTGTACCATCACTTTGCTATCACTCTATAAACACTGCTTTGCTGCCCACCAATAAATAAATCAACTAATTTAAGAAAATGTGCAGGGCACCTGGGTGGCTCAGTCGGGCATCGGACTCTTGATTTCAGCTCGGGTCATGATCTCGGGGTCCTGGGATCAAGCCCGGTGTTGGGCTCCACTCTCAGTGGGGACTCTGCTTGAGATTCTCCCTCTCCCTCTTCCCCTTACCCCCATGCTTGCTTGCACTTGCTCTCTCTCTCTCTCTCTCTTTCTCTCTCTCAAATAAATAAATCTTTTTAAAAATAAATGAATAGGGGCGCCTGGGTGGCTCAGTCATTAAGCATCTGCCTTCAGCTCAGGGCGTGATCCCAGAGTCCTGGGATCGAGCCCCATATTGGGCTCCTCCACTGGGAGCCTGCTTCTTCCTCTCCCACTCCTCCTGCTTGTGTTCCCTCTCTCGCTGGCTGTCTCTCTTTCAAATAAATAAAATCTTTAAACAAATAAATAAATGAATAAATGTGCTCTATTATGAATGCAAAATTACCCCTCTTTAGGAAACTTTTCAAAGTCTGGTGTGCATTGCAGGCAAGAACCAGCAATGGATACTAAAATTAGTGGCAAAAGTATGATAGGAAATATGATATTTAGAGAGCCTCGAAGGTACTTTCTGGTTACAATAGGAAAGTAGTAACTCTACGGTGGAGAAACCTGGCAGACAGCACTCTATTCAAAGGGGAAGTCAACCTCACCAGTGGGAAGACACACGGGTACCAGGTACCCTCAGTAAGATGCACGTAAAGGACACAGCATCACTGCGGTGAGAAGAAAAAAACCAATCTCTCTAAAGGCCTGATAGACAAGGGGAGCCAGTTAAGATTTCCGTCTAAGTCAGCACGACTGCACATAGACTTTGTTTCAACCGAAAGCCTGACTTCCGGCCCCGCTACTCACGCATCATGCACCTGCTTCGTGAATGAGTCAACTGAAGGACGACCGCCTTGTCCTTGAGATTCCCATCAATGCCTCTGCTCCCCATGTTCCTTTATGATAAAACTCAACCTGATCATGAGGAAATATCGCCCAAGCCCCGAAGAGAATCAGTCCTCAAAAAAGATGATCTGTACTCTTTAAAAGGATCAAGGTCCTGAAAGACAAAAGAGTGAGAAGCTGACTGCTCAGCAGTGTGGGAGGAGCCCGGACCAGAAAGATGACTTTCCCGGGACACTGGTGAGTGAGTCAGTTGTGTGGGCCAGCTCATCTGTTGTAAACCAAGACTCTGTCCTGCTTCTGAAAGCTGCTGTTTCTGCTCATGTACCGTGCCCTCATTTAGCTTACAGAAACGATACTATCTTCGGAAACTAAAATTACTTCAGTATAAAGTTTTAAATATTAGGAAAAAAAAGTCTGGCAGGAATTTGGGGAATGGGTGTCTTTTTCACCTTGCACACACATCACCCCATCGTGTCTGCCCCACGAAGGCAGAGCCATGTGTGTGTATCTGCCCGCGCCCAGGACGGCGTCAGGTGGTGACACTGTGAAGGACAGTTGTGGACAACTCACTAGGTACAGAGTAGCAACAGAAGTACGCTTATTTATTCCACAAATAATTAGGACCATCGGATTTCCATACACTGTCATGTAGACCCACTTATCTTTGTCCCGGTAGAAAAATCTCTGTTTCTGGATCCCGTGTCCGCAGGCTCTAGGGGAGGCCCCTTCCTGCCTCTCCCAGGCTCCTGGCGGGCCTTGGCTCGGGGCTGCATTGAGGCAATCTCTGCCCCCTCATCATGTGGCCTCCTCCCCCATGTCACTGTGTCTTCACATGCTGTCCTTCCTGTCCCACTCTCTGTGTCTTCTGCTTTTCTTATAAGGATACCAGTCATTGGATTTAGGGCCCACCCTGATCCACTAGTGACCTTTCTTAACTCATGACAGCTGCCAAGACCCTATTTCCAAATTAACATCCCCTTCCCAGGTTCTGGGTGCACGTGACTTCCAGGGAGACACTATGGACCCACTGCAGAGAGGGTAAGGAAGATAAAATCAGCAATAGCACCGCCATCTCACGAACGGCTACTTGCCCCTAAGACTGTACACCCACCGTTAGTAAACCCTGAAACAGTGCTGCAAGGGGGGTACGATTTTTGCCATTCGTAGGTGAGCAAAGGGGCTCACAGGTCACGCTTCAGCCCAGAGCCCGTAAGAGACAAGGCCAAGGGTACACGCAGGCTGAGCCACGGTGCCCGGGAGGCTGTGAGAGCCCTCGTTCCTCGCCAGGACCGCGTCCCAGGTGCCGCCCAGGGGGCCCCACCCTCCTCACCCGAGCCCCGGGCTGCTGCCTGCAGACCTTCTCTCCAGATTCAAACTCATTCACTCACGGAGCACACATAGGCTTCTTCCTTGTGTTCAAGCTCTCAATTTTTTATTATAGAAAATTAGGGAAATAGGAAAATTAGGGAAGTAAGAAAAGTTAGAGGAAGGAGCCAGACATAGCCTCATGGTCTGAAGGAAAAAGTTGGCACATATCTGCTCGTTTTCTTCTGTGTATAAGGTTTTTTTATTGTTTACACATTAATTTATTAATATATTAACTATCTTAATCACATTATATTGACAGTTTTGAAACTGCTTTTCAATAACATACCTAGCATTTTCCCGTGACATTATTAACTTCTCAAGAATACGCAGCATTCCAAAATAAAATAATTATTTTTTCTAAAAACAAAGAGTTGTTTAAATAAAACTGTAGAAAAATGCAGAGGATCACAGGGAACAAAGTTATTAAATGCCTACATCCCACCCTCAGGATGGCTACTGCCAAGAGCTCCCATGGTGCCCGGGCCCCACCGAGGCCCCGTGAACCGGGGTCTCCAGGGGGAGGCTGCAAACCGGCATTTCAACAAGCAGCTGGGGGAGCAGACAGCAGGGAAATGGGGAAATGCCCTTCGAGAAGCCCTTCCTCCCAAGGGCACAGCCCCTTGTTATGGACAGGGGCTGGGCATTGAGGTGCTTCTAAATTCCCGGACAGAACTTTTTATAAATTTTCTCTCCATCCAAGAATTTTCCTTAATTTCTGGTACCGATTGCTCCAACTGTGGTTTTGTTTGGATTTACAGAAGTGCATGAGAATCAAATACTTACTTAGGGCCTCGTGTGCGACAGGAACAACGGTGAGGAACGGACCCAACGCCGCCCGTCTGCCTGCAGGGGAGCCCGGCAAGGACACAGGCCAGTAGGAGACACGGGGAGAACCACTGGCGCGCCCAGGGCACGTGCACCGGGCGTACCCAGAGAGCCCACTGCCCCCCGCCTGGTCCAGGGTGTCCCCTTGATTCTGTTGAGGCTTCTGCACTTAGGAAGCCCTTTGCCTGAGTTAGTTTACAACAAGGGCCTCTTAAGATTCTACATCCGTCCCCGCCTTTGACTCGTCCCAATTTCTGCAGCTCCCCCGCCCTTCCAGAGGGGTGCAGGGCTGCCTGGGCCGGTGCTGGCTCGCTTCAAGGGCCCTGGATCAGATGTAAAGCCATGGTCCACTTGGTGTGTCGCGCCTGCGGGTGGCCAGGCCTGTGAGGGACCCTAACGCGGGAGGCAGGACGCTGGTGTGCCCGTGTGCGACACCTGGTGTTAGGGTCACCTTCACTGTTACTTCCCTTCCTAGTGAAGATGAGCTGGTAACCGGTACGTGCTTAGTTGTGTAAATGTTCCATCTTTCCTTTTCTTTTTGATTTTCCTTTCTTTTTTTTAAGCGTTTCTTGAGTTTTCCTTTAATTAGCAGCAAATTCTGAAGACAATTTTTTGCCTGAGGGAACACAAGCACCGACTGATTAGCTCCAGGCCGGGCGTGTGGATCACCGGCCCAAGAGCACGAAGGGGGAGCAAAGTCGCTGAGCATCTTGCTGAGGAGGAAGGAACCCTGAGACACTCAAACAAAAGCCCCTCGTCTTCCGCGTGCCGGGAAAGTCGGAGACTTCACGGGCGGGGCTTCACGGAGCTCGGGCCTTAGTGACGTCCGGGGCCCCGCAGTGGCTCCAGGACTCTCGGTGGGGAGACATGATATTTGGTCTTGTTCTCCGGCTCTAGCAAGATGAGAACCCAGAGTATCAAGGAATGAGATAAGTGTCAGCCTTTTCCAGGGCCTCTGGATGGAAAAAGTAATGCTAATTATGGGAGAGATTTAAGTTAGTGTGCTAATTAGAGACAGTCATAGCAATAACACTATCAGCTCGCCCTGGGGCTCAGATGCTGTCCCAAACATTTCACACTGATTAACTCACTTAGTACTTAAAGGAACTCAAAACCCTTTGAGATTGCTTATGAATTACCCCCACAAAGAGGGCCAGAGGTGTTGGGCCGCTAGTCCTAGGCCACACAGCCGGTGGAAGGGGGGCCTGCATCTGTATTCGTGCATTTGGCCTCGGAGCCTGCTCTCTGAGGCTGCCGGCAAACATCCGTGCGGACCGGACCCGCGACGGGAGGAAACACTAGCTTCAGGAACAGCATGAGAGACCGTCTACACACAGGGTCAACGGCCAGACCATGGACATGGGACCAGAGAACTCTGTTGTCCCCAGGCCTCCACGGCCCCAGGCCTGGACCAGTCAGGAGGCGGCCGTGACTGCCAGCTTCCCTCCCCTTCTAACTCAGGTCAGCAGGAGAAAACCAAACGCGCCCCTGAGGTCAATCCGGCAGGATGCCCAGCTGTAGTGAGCCCACCCACAGGCTCCACGGAACACACCGGAGTCTTCCTTTTATTCCGTGACAAAGCTTACCCCCACCCCACCTGCTGCGAGTCTCTGCCAACCCCCAGTGCTGGTGGGGCCGCGTTGCTGCAGCCAGCTCGGAATAACCGGGTTTGCTGGCTCTCCTTTGGGTGGGCTTTGCTTATCCGCCCGGGTGTAGCCTCCTATTTGTAAAATGTGAGCGCACGAGGAGCCGGGGCCAGCAGGGAGAGCGCACGTCAGACCCGCGGAGGCATCTGTTACAAAATAAAATCCAACTGCGTGAGTTCGAAGATCTAAGTGGCTTTATGAAACGATCCACTGATGGGGCAGCAACCCATCCAGGACAGGCGCTGGGGGAGCTGCGCAAAACGTACGGATAGTATAGGCAGAAACGGGGCAGGACACTCAGCAGAAGAAAGGACTGTTTCAGGCAAGGTCACCTTCCCTGAGGGAGAAGAGCAGGGGTCTGATCCTGCAGCTTCCCTCCTCTTCCTTTGGGGGAGGGAGAGGGCCCAAGGGACAGGGTACCTCCTTGGTGGCCTCCAGAGCATTCCTCACTGGCCAGTTAAGACTACATTTCTGGGGGAGATTGGAACTGGGGGAGGGTGTAGTTAGGTCAGGGATGAAGTCCTGGCTTGGTGACTTGGCCTAAGTGGCTCCATTTGGGGCCTGTTGGTTTTCTTTTTAACACATTCCAAGACAGAGCAAAACCCTCTGGGCAGGACAGCAGGACAGAGGGAGGAGGGGAAGGAGAGGAGGGCAAAGCCCACTGAGCGTCAAGACATGAAAAGACTAGAGAATCTCCTTCTTTTCCCCATCTTGACAATTATTTTCTGATGCTTTGTTTTCTATGTAGAGTTTTCCATTTTTTTATGGAGTCAAATCTGGCTCACACATTCATGCAGTCGTGAATGGGTCGTGCGATCTGCTCTTCCCCTCCCCCCAGGGCTCAACCACACCTGACCTCCCACCCTTCCTGAACACACAAACCAGGCTTTGCCCCTGGCAGGTAACAAAGGCTTGTCTCCTCACGCACCTGCTCGCTGGGGCTCCGTGTTGGGCCCACCAACAGATAAGGGTGGGCCTGCTCCCTCAGAGTCAGCACCCAGTGAGGGGTGGACCAGCGTCCACTGAGGGGTGGCCCACGGGTGGCAGAGGCCCGGGCCTTTCTAAAGACCAGTCCTGTCCAGACAGCTCCCAGCATGGGCCCTACCCCTGCCCTGAATAAAGGGCGGGACCCTTCTTCCCCTTCCCTGGGTGGTGGAATCTGTCTAATCCTAACCCAAATCCTGCCCTAACCCAGTCCTTTCCAAAAGCTCTCGCTCTGACCACACCCCCCCAGCCCAGCCTGAAGCCCTGGGAGCGGTCTCCTCCCCACCCCCGGACAATCTCCTGTCTCCTCTGTGCCTCTGGGTCACCTGCTGGACACTGACCTCCAGAGGGGCTGGCACAAGTGGGGTGCTGGGCCAGGCTTGATGAGGGATGCAGGGTGGTTGAATGCGTAGGGGAGTGAGGCCGGGCAGGGCCTGATCCTGGACTCCGGGATGCCCCGACAGCCTCCTGCCCTGGTCCCCAGCTCCTGCAGGTCCTGACCGTGCACAGGCTCCTCTCCCCTGTGCCCCTGGCAGCTCTCACCTCAGGTCCAGCTCACCACCTGCCTGTGGCCTGCCCCTCACCCCACCAAACGCTGCGTCCAGCCCTGCACAGGGTGAGACTCCAGACGGTCCCCTGCAGAACCCACCCCCACCCCCATGTGGGGCCTGACCCCAACGGTCCCCTGCAGTGGGGACACTCCGCCCTGACCGGCCAGAGAAGGACGACACCAAAACCGCAGTGCGGGGATGCCCCTACAGCACGCGACCACTGGCCCCCACAGGGTGCGGGCAGCGGGGGGCCCCAGGTGGTCGCCCGCCCGCTGCGCGCCCAGGGGAAAGGACTGCGACGGTCCTCCTTCCCCGCCCAGCGCCGCCGGCCGCCCCGCCCCCGGCCCCGCCCCCGGCGCCGCCCCGCGCCGGCCCTCGCCCCGCCCTCCGCCCTCGCTCCGACCCTGGCCCCGCTCCGGCCCCGCCCCCGAGCCACGTGACCGCCGGCTGCTTTAAGCTGAGCGGACACCAGGCCGCTGGGTGCTGCTCTGCCCGCCGCTCCTCTGCTCGCAGCTGCAGCTCCGCCCGCCGCTCCTCTTCCGCCCGCCGCCAACATGATGTGCGGGGCGCCCACCGCCTCGCAGCCCGCCACGGCCGAGACCCAGTCCATCGCCGACCAGGTAGGCGGGAGCGGGCGGGGCTCCGGACCCGGCTTCCCGCTGCGGGGCCCGCAGGTGCCAGCCTGGGGTCGCCCCGAGAGCACCTTCCAGCCGCCGGAGGCCGGGCCGGCCCGCCTCGTTTCCCCCTCGGCGACCGCAGCAGGCGGCAGCGCGCGGGGACAGGCGGGCTGTGGGTCGGGGCCTCGAAGGCTCGGGGCCAGAGCGGGGCGCAGGCCCGGGACTCCTGCTGCGACGCCCGGCCAGCCCCGGCCTGCCCCGGGGGACCGCGCCACCCGACCGCGGTGAAGGGCGGTGACTCAGCCCCACGAGACCTGTGAAAATGAGGAATTCGCAGAGACCCTGTGCGAGCCCCGCCTGGGCGGCTCTGGGCTCTCCCCGCAGGCGCGCGCTCTAGGGCGCAGCCCTTCCTCGCGGTTCCTGCTTTGCCGGGACTGAGAGATCCCTCCCGTCCGCGCAGTCCGAACGTGTAAAAGGTCATTTGCTCCTTCCTTTGGTGTTGAGCGTTGGAAAGTGAGCTGGAGCAGCGTGTTGCTGCTGGGGGACACGGAGGCGGCCAGCCCACCTGCTGACGAGGAGAGAGGCGGGACGCCACCTCCTGCACGTCTGTACTGACTCCTTAGGGGAGCTCTCTGGGCTGCACGCAAGAACAGCCCTCGGGGACTGACCTGCTTCGAAGACCTTCTGTAGCGCCCGAGGAGCGCCCCCCAGTCCTGTCCTGGGGCCTTCCCTGGCCCCCTGCCCCTGCCCGATCCCCTGAAGGCTTCTCCTTGACCTGGGGTCTCCATCTTTGTCCCAGTGGGCACTGGTGTCGTGAGCTGCCCTTGTGCAGGCAGAGGCCGGGCCTGACCATCAAGACTGCACAGCACCTGTTGTCCCACCCGCCTCCGGTGTTCTTACCAGCAGCCCAGGGCTTTCCTGCCTCCAGTCCCAAAGCAGGCGAAGGGAGTGGTGATTGCTTCCCGAACCCCTGGGCTGTTGTGTGGGTCTTGTTTCCCCTCCCCGCCCGCCCCCCCCCCCCAGTTTTGTAAACTGCAGAGTCTGTTGCCTGCAGACCTAGCATGGCTAGCATGAAGAAGGGCGCTCCAGGTGAGTGTTCAGACGCAGGGAGGCACTGGCGCCAGGGAGACAGGCAGGCGCTGCCCTGAGAACCGGCAGGGACACGGAGAGACCAGAGGAGCCGCAGGACGGTGGCCGGCCTTCTCCCTGCTGGCTGACCAGTCCTGTGCTGCCCGGAGTCAGCCTTCTGTCCGTTGTCCCCAGCAAGGGCACCTCCCTGAAGGCCCCAGAAGCAGCATGTGTTTGGCCTGGCATGGTGACACCTGTGTGTACTGACGGTGGGCCCCTGGCCTCCCAGGAACGGGCCTGCCTCCTGCAGCCAGTGGAGTGGAAATGTCTAAGCCTCCAAGCCTCCAGGACGAGTCAGTCCCTCCAGCACGAAGTCCGCACACTGCAGTGCCTGCTGTCAGCCCAGGAGGCAGCTAGAGCACATTTAAACTAGATGAGATTTTAAATGAAGAAGAAGGAGAAGGAGGAGAAGGAGGAGAAGAAGAAGGAAGAAGAAGAAGAAGAAGAAAAGAAGAAGAAGACAAAGCTGTATTTGTATCCTGTAAAGCTGCTCAGTTCCTAAAAGGCCAAGACCTTGGAAAACGGGATTAAGCTGGAAGTATGATGACTCTTTGACACTTAAGACAAGGATCAGCTTCTGCCCAAAGGCTCCGCATCTTAAAGAAATCCTCTAAAAATGCACTGACCTGTTTCTCACTGCACAGCCCGGCGTGTGCCGCACCCTGTGTTACGGGAGACACGCGGGAACAGCCGAAGCCCGCAGACAGGGAACAGTGAGGGAATCGGGGTGCATCTGTAAGATGGAAGAGCATTTACGTGTATTATAAAATCCAGTTTAAAATTTTGAAAACGTTTTACTTCTCAGCTTTAAGAGTAAAGAATTATGTACAGCCTTACAGGGCGCCTGGGTGGCTCAGTCGTTAAGCGTCTGCCTTCGGCTCAGGGCGTGATCCCAGAGTCCTGGGATTGAACCCCGAGTTGGGCTCCCTGCCCTGCTGGGAGCCTGCTTCTTCCTCTCCCACTCCCCCTGCTTGTGTTCCCTCTCTCACTGGCTGTCTCTCTCTGTCAAATAAATAAATAAAATCTTTAAAAAAAAAAATTACATACAGCCTTTCAAACAAACCATTCAAGTGTGAAGACTAAAAACAGTTGTAAACTTGCATACAGTGTTGTAATGGTGAAAATATATATATTTTAAAGATTTTGTTTATTTGAGAGAGAGCACGCGCGCACACAAGCAGACGGAGCCGCAGAGGGAGAAGCAGACTACCCGCTGAGCAGGGAGCCCGACACAGGGCTCGATCCCAGGACCCCGGGATCATGACCCGAGGCGAAGGCAGGGGCTTCACCGCCGGAGCCGCCCAGGTGCCCTGTAATGGTGTCGATATTAAAATATCCCATGATAGTCCTAGAGCAGGAAGGGCCAGTGATCTACTGAAGTATGTATGACCAATGAAACCGGTGGATTGAACGAACTGTTTCTGCGCTCTATGGGGAGAGCTGGGAGCCTACACGCCCCCGCCCCCCCCCCCCCCCCCCCCCCCCCCCGCCTGCTGTAGAGAACAGTCAGGTTACAGGAAGTCTGCGAAGCGTGGCGCAGGAATTCAGTGTTTCATGTGGGAAATAAGCTGTGTGAGCTCCTCTTGCGGGAAGGAAAAGCCACTAAGGTTCTCCGTTCTGTTCCGTCCCCAAGGTGAAGCCCCAGCTGGAAGAGCGGGAAAATAAGAAGTACGCCACCTTTAAGGCTGTGGAGTTCAGGAGCCAGGTGGTGGCAGGGAGGAACTATTTCATCAAGGTGAGTGTCAGCCACGCGGGCCAGGGCCGGGAGAGTGGCCTGGGCTCTGGTGGGAAGCAGGACGCTGATGACCAGGAGGGATCCCCTACCCTTACCCAGGGCCTCTTGTCATGCAGGCTGGCCCAGCAGGGGCGGGGGGGGGGCGGTGGTCACAGGTCCTGCCTGCCCCTCACCTGCCTTCCACCCCCCCCCCCCCCCCCCCCGTCTCTCCAGGTTCAAGTTGACGACGATGAGTTTGTGCACCTTCGAGTTTTCCAAAGTCTCCCGCACGAAAACAAGCCCTTGGCCTTGTCCAGCTATCAGACCAACAAAGCCAGGCACGACGAACTGGCGTATTTCTAGTTTCCACTCTGATGAGGGCCCGTTCATGTGGTTCTGTTCCCCGTGAACGCATCTGGGATCAAGAGCAAATGTCGTTTCTACATGGGGCCACTTTGGGGGGGATGTCATACACCTGTCTTGTGTCTCTGTTCCTGACTTCCGGCGGGAGAGACAAAGTCAGCACAGTCACTGATCTTAATTACTTTCAAAGAGGGCTTATAGTCTCTTTAAATACATATTTTTAAATCTTTACGAACTCACTCCTTTGTTTGGGTGTTTTCTTTGATCTGAAACCATAATCACACGCAGGAGCGTCTAGAGGTGAGAGGGACGCGTTTATGTGGTCGTTTTACAGCCGCACGACCGCTGTGCCAGGGGAGCCCCTCCTGGGTCACATGCTGGCTGGAACTGGCCGGACACCCCTGCCCCCTGCGGAGCTGAGCCCTGCGGGATTTGCCCAAGGTCACAGCGAGTGGGTGGAGGACCCAGGATTCCAGGAGCCTGTGTTCAAACCACGGCTCCCCAGACTCAGGCCTGGACTCCATCCTGTCTCCAGGCCTTAGTTTCCTCCATAAAATGAAAGCATTTGGGTAAATCTTATTCTAGAGTACTTGGACGCATTCACACACCGCCTTACACTCTGGTAGAAACACAGATACGTGCGCCAGAGGCCGTAACATTTCCGGTAACAGGTGGGCGCGCACCAGAGTGGGTTGGCCTCGCCGAGCACCGGCCACCGGGAGGGTGTCTGGAGCTCTTGCTCTGAGCTGCGTGTGCTCGTGACGATGGGCAACGGCATCTCCGCTTCTCAACAGAGGGTCCCCGCCATCGGAGCCGTCAGTCCTGCGCTTGGTTGGCCCTGTGTCTGCGTTTTGTAAATAAAGGGCACGACGTTACCGTTCTCGGGAGAGGGCGGACTGGTGAGGTGTCCGTGGGTCAAGTTGGTCTCGGGTTCCCAAACCTCTTTGTGTCCGTGGCATGTGGCCCCTTGTGCCGGGTCTGCGGCTGAAGGATAGGGCTGTGGGATCTCCAGGGAGGCGCGAGCACGCTAGGGTTGCATGGTGAGCAAACAGCTTCGAAGCTTTGAGGGACACCCCAATACGAGCCATGTGTGACGTAGGTGACCTAGTCTCTGTCCTCGAACTAGAAGAATAAGAAGCTTTCCTAACAGGCTCTTAGTCTTGGCAGTCAAGCAGTTTTGCCCTGAAATGAAGATTTAGCATGTTTTGCAGCTCAGCACGGGGACAGTAATCCAGGGCTGCTTTGGGGGACATGCTGGGCTGGAGCTCTTCCATTTGCACACCTCCCCCCACCCCGGCCCCTCAGTGCAGGGACCACTGTGGGGCTCCTGTCCGTGTATCCCTACAACAGGACTCTTCCCCAGTTCTGCAACTCATCCACCAGGTAGGCCTTCGTGCCAGGCGGTGACGTCCGCCCCACCGTGATCCCTCATATGCCTGGAACGGCCCCTTACTAAGCCCTGCTCCATTCACCCGGGGAGTGCCATCTGCTTCTCCAGGACTGAGAAGACTGGGAAAGGGACCTGGCCCACCACCGAGCATCACCCCAGTGCTCAAGCTCCCCCGGCGGGAAAGAGCTCCCCTGGGCCAGCAGGTGGGCACCTTTCCTGGCTGCCTGGGGACTGTCACTTTTCCCAAAGCCTGATCCTGCATCCCTCCAGGCCAGACGAGTCAGCTCACTGTGCCGTGCCCTGGTTCTGCCCTTCCAGGGGGCCCCTGGATTCCTCACCAGCTCAGAGGAGCACACCCCCTCACCCCAGCTCTAACTGCTCCCGGAACACAGTCCCTGTGGAAGGCACGGTCGGCTGACTCAGATGAGATCAGATGCACGTCGTCCGAGAGAGGAGCAAGGGACTGATGTCACTCGTGCCCTGGACACAGTCGTTGGCGTGGGTAATCTGTCACCACCAGGTGGGGTGCTTGGGAGACTCACGGAGCTGCTTGGAAACGGCATTAATGCATTTTCTGTCCTTGCAAAGGCAGGCACGTGGCTCCAGCAGACAAGGCTAGAAAAAAATGAGAATTCTAGAGGAATGTGTGAATTCCTCTCTAGTCCAGATCTGGACACAGGCTTTTAATCTACAAGTCAAATTACAAACTTGGAGAACATATCTGTAATTTATTAAGGATTAATACTGCTAATGTATAAAGAACTCTTGACAGTGGGGAGAAAAGGATGAAAAATCCTGTTGTAAAATAATTAAAGACCTGAACACAATCACAGTTATTAAAATGTCCATGTAACACTTTTTAGGAAAGATTTATTTATTTGAGAGAGAGCCCACAGAAGGAGGAGAAGCAGACTCTCCACTGAGGGGACCCCGTGCAGGGCTGGAGCCCAGGACCCCGGGGATCACGGCCCACCCCGGGGATCAGTTGCTCACTGACGGAGGCACCCAGGCGCTCTCCACGTAACAGTCTTCATGAGAGAAGAGCAGAGTGAAACCGTGCTGAGGCCGTCTCTGTCCTGCTCCACTGGCAAACGTCCGGAGGCCCGGAACCCCCAGCAGGCTGGGACTACAAACAGGTGTAGGCCCTGCGCGGGGACTGCTGACCTCTTGGGACTACACAGGCACACGCCCTTCCAGCCGGCGCTCCCACTGCACGCACCCACGAGCACAGAGCTGGCAGTGACTGGCAGGCCGGCGATTGGCAAGTGACCAGACGATGGAGGAGGGGGAACCCTCCTCTGATTCAGGCTTCCTGTCACTGTACGGCACCCAGCGCACCTCTGCAGGCCCCGGGCCTCCCCAGCCTGTCCATCCCAACCTGCCCCGGCCTCCGCTGTGGCAGCTCTGGCACCAATGGCCGATCCAGTGGTACCCACACCTGCCACGAGGCTAGGCAGCACGCCTCCAAAGCCCAGGGGTGCGTCCCCCTGCGGGGTGGACTTTGACCCACGGGAGAAGATGGGAGAGATGGGAGCCCTGGAAGCCCAGCAGGCCGCCTGGCCAGCTAGGTCACACCCCGCCATGCATCTTCTTCCCTCTCCTTGCCTCGTCCCTTTTTCGTCCTCACCGGCCAGCCTGGGATGGCAGCCCCTCCATGCTGCGGTAGCTCAGGGGCGGGGCCTAGGCTCTTTTCCAGGAACCAGTCCTGGAAAGCCCTAGGGGGTGTGGTCTCCAGGGCGGGGCCTGGACTGGAGCCTGGTCTCCCCCCTCCCCTCCACCGTTGAGGTTCGACAGCCCCGCATGGTCTTCTGCTGCATCTTCCATGCAGAGCCTCAGGGAGACAGGTGACTGTGTGAGGACCCGGGTACCTCACCTCCGTCTCTTTTATGGGACACACAGGGCTGAACGAGGTCCCCCCAAGGATGGCCCTGAACCTGGATGTTGACTTACTTGGCAAGGGGACGTTTCAGATGTGATTGAACTAAGGGTCTTGAGTTGGAGCAGTGATCCTGGACTCTCTGGGGGCCACTGTCCCCCTAGGGTCCCTAGAAGAGGAGGCAGGGGTCAGAGTCAGACTAGAGAGGCTGGACTGCCAGCTGTGATGTAGGGGCCATTAGCAGGAGTACAGGCCCCTCCAGAAGCCGGAAAAGGCAGAGAGTACATTCTCCCCAGAGCCTCCGGGAGGAAGCAGCCCTGTGCACCTCTCGACCCATCTGCCCTCCACCCGGCGTGCACATCTGCATTGCTTTAAGCCACTGCACCTGTGGAAGTGCGCTACGGGAGCCACCCACAGCCGTCCTCCAGGAGGGCCTCGAGGGCCCACGCAGGGGCATGGCGGAGCCCGCAGCAGGTCTGAGAGGTGGAGTGTGAGGCATTTCACACAAAGCAATTCCCACGCTCTCTCCCACCCTCCCCGTGCCGTTCCGGCGGGTGAGGAGCCTGGTGCTCCTGGAGACTGCCTGCCCCCCCGATTCACAAGTGTGGGTGAATCACAGCGGGAGCGCGGTACCTGCCCGGCCAGTACGACCAGCGCTGTCACCACCTAGGGGTGCGGGAACCGAAACCCAGGCACTGGAGCCCGGAAGGAGCAGTGACACGGATCAGTGGCTGAAGCCAGTTCTCAGACTCTGGCCTGGAGGGGCTGGGGAAAGGGAGCCCCACCCTCCTGGGGACAGAGCGGATGAGAGGGAGAGGACCTGGGCCTCGGCTGGTGGGTCGGGTTGGGTTGGGTAGGGTAGGGTCGGGCAGGCTCATTCCTTTAAGGGGGGGGGGGCACGTTCAGGGCCTCACTCCCATGGCTCTCAGCAATGAACACTGCTGGGCGTCCGATGGGCCGGGGGGCTTCGGGTGCCAGGGGATAATACACGGGGAGTTCCCGACAGGACAGGAAATCACCGCACTGCAACACATTCACCAGAAAGAGATTTATTTGTGGATAATCGCGAGTCAGTAGCACACAGACACAGACTGCGTAGACATCCACACGCGCTCGGAAGGTGGGGCTGGAGACCCCGGGGCTGCCCAAACCACCCCCCGGACCTCAGAGACCCTCCCCCCTCTCCCACGCAGCAGCCGCCACCATCCGAGTTAATTTCCAGGAAGGCACAGGCCAGCCCTGGTCAGGCTGAGTCAGCGCCTCGGTCCTCCTGTCCGTCCAGTTTTGCAATCGTTGGCCACAGTCCCAACTAGAATCCTACATCAGAGAGCACGCGGCTGCACGGTCCAAGGCATTCACAACACCGTCCACACACTCCTCGTCCTGGGGTCTCGATGCTGTGCCTGCACAACTCCCCTCCCGTTCCCAAGAGCGTAACATGTACGCTGCCCGTCAAGACAACGGTCCCCAATATTTTGTGGGGTGCACTAAGGCTATACATTCTTGCTGCGCGTTTTGCTTCCCCTCTGTTGTCTGGGATATGCTGAAGGCTGCGGCCAGGCCCATCACTCTCCTTCTCTGTCCCCCGGCACTGCCCCTCCTCGTGCCAGGAGCTGGGTCCCGCGTGAGAAAGTAAATATGATGGCTTTGAAGCCAGGGACCTTGTTCTGCAGCTCAGAACAGCATGGGGGGTGCCCCAGCTCCCTCCCCAGACTGCCCGGCTCTGCAGGGCAGGTGGCCTAGAGGTTTTGGGTGACAGGCTCCCCTCTCCGTTCCTCAGCTCAATTCTGCCAGGCGGAGACGAGGACCCTTGCTCTCCGGCTTCATAGGCCACCTTTGGCCACAGTGAGTGACGCCCGGGCCAGCTGAGTGGCCCACAGCCTCAGGAAGGCCTTTCCCAACAGAATGGGCTTCCGGACGCAGGTGGGGACCTGCCCCAGACTAGTGTGGGGCCGGGGCGGAGGGCAGGCTGCAGCTGACCTTGTTCATCCCACCCAAAGCTCCCTGGCAGCCGGGGCTCGGGGGTGGACACAACGTCTCCTGCCCGGAATGCAGGGCTCTGCTGGGCTCCAACAGTGGGAGGGCTTTTACAACGCCTCTTTACCCTGCCAGAATTTACAAAAAAAATTCTGGGAAGAACCTTCCGTTACTACAAAGTGTGAAAATATCCTCTAAGTCAGAACTAAAATCACTCATCAGATTCTGCCTTAAGCAAAGGAACCCATTGTGCCTCTGTGAGCACAGCCTCTTAGGACAGGGGGGCACGCAGCTCGGGAGATGCTGATGTCATCAACCCGCATCATCACGCAGGGAAACAAACGGTTTTGCAGAGAACCCGCGGAGTCCACAGGGCGACACGCGCACCAGCAGCCTGGCATGTTAGGAACCCGGCCAGCCCGGGGCAGCACTGAGGTCAGCACGGCCCCAGGTCGCAGACCCCAAGACCGGGCTGCAGTCCCTGGAGACTCGTGCGCTACTGAAGCGCCCCCTAGAGGGGTGGTGAGGTGTGCAAGCTCCGAGGTGGGGCCCGGACCCGCCCACCCGCCCCCTGCCGGCAGAGGCTGCAAGTGCAGGGCTGGATTCTGCAACCAGAGCGGGCTCTCTATAAAAACACGCAGGCGTACAGGACGCTTCTCACCCGCACAGACCCTCCGACTGCCCCGCTGCCCCCCCGCAAAGCGACCACAGCACAGACACACACATGCGCACACCAGCTCCGTGGCCACATGTGTGTGGGTACTTGACCACTGCTACTGTGCTTCAGGGGTCCAGCCGGACCAGCCCCCTCGGCGGAAATGAAGTGGGAGGTCTCCTGGGGGAGTGCCGCCCTCCAGACCAACCAGGCCCCAGTACGAGGCTTCCTGGCTTGGGGCAGTAGACCTGGCCTCCCGGAGCTGCACGCTCAGGGACAGGGTCCTTCTGAGTGCCCACCCAGCACCTCCAGCTACTGTGCTCCTGCTGTGAACGCGACCCGGCTCATAGGGAAGTTTAGTGCAAAGAGCTGCACGAGTGACAGGAGAAGGGAGGGCCCTGCAGCCTGGCAGCGGGAGGTGGCGTGCAGTGAACACAGGTGGGCTCAGCAGCCGTGCCCCTCTTGGGCAGAGCAGTCTGGGGCCACATGGCTCCCACACAGACTCAGACGGTGAGGACCACACTCGCAGCACCCTGATCTGCATGATCCCCTCTGGCCACTCAAACTTCCTTCCGTGATTTCTGGCCCAGGCAGGTGCTGGGATGGGGGACTCCTGTTGACACCGCGTCCCACAGGGAGACTGCTTGAGGGATGCCCGAGTGACCGGGTAGGGGGCCGAGAAGGAGACAGGGATCCCAGCTCCTCTGGTGCGGGAATACAGAGTGCTCACGGGGGGCCTCCGATTCAGGCAGATATGGACCCGAAGCCCCAGGCAGGTGGTCCCATCAAAGGGTCGGGGGGGATAAGAAGAGGGCGTGCTCATGGTGCCGGGCCAGCATTCAGAATGCTGTCACTTCCTTTACCGTACTTCTCACTTGGGAGTGAACATGAAGTCAAGCAAGGAGGCAATGGCAGAGTCGGGAGAGGCCTCAGGACACCCAGTGCTGCCAGGGCCCGCCTACCTGGTCCCACTCCCCCCAGCCTCCCCTGCAGAGGCCAGGATTCACCTGCCCTCCCCTCCAGCACACAGCAGTACTCTTCCCGGATGATGGAGGTGGGAGGGAATCGTGCGTCTGCACCGGGACTCGGGCACCACGGTGCAGGCAGCGTGCTCTGGCTTCCAGGCGGACGGGACGGTCACCCTCCACCAGGCAGCGCGCTCTGGCTTCCAGGCGGACGGGACGGTCACCCTCTGCTTGCTCACCAGACCACGCTCAGTCCATCGTAAAGTCAGACGTTTAAAAACCGGTTGCAGCAAGTTTAAGAACAGGACGACAAAGCACCATTTTTCCATCGCGGACATATATTACAAAAATAATGCAGATTGACACGATTACCTTAGCAGGACTTGGCAATGATTTGAAAATGGTTTTAAAAAAAGGATATTCTGTATTTCATCTTTAAGGTCTACAGCAGCTTTGAAAAACTATTGAAATCTGTACTCTGGTCATAAGCAGGCAATTTAGGACCAATACATCTCTCATCTTAAAATATATAATTATTACTTTGCATGTTACCAAACTATGGAAAGTAGAAACAAAGATTAATTCTAATTTGGACCCGACCTGTATAAAAAAACCACTGCTAATGACCACGGCGGACTTCTGGATGGGAAATTCTAAGCACAGACAAGCCAGGCCTCGATGTGCACGGAGGGCCGAGGCCGGGATGGCAGGGACTCAGCAGCAGCACGGACACACACACCTTGCTGGGAGCTAGAGGGCTGGATGGTCTCCCGTGGAAGCTGACACTTTCTAGGGGAGCCCCGCACTCTGCAGAGGCTCTCAGGACGCCCGGTTCCCGCTGCTGGGTACAGAGGGCTCAAGACACCTCCTCTCCCAGTGCTTGGGGCTTCACAGCCACAGGAGACAGAGGAAAACGTCCTGATCCCGCCAGAAAGTTCACGATGTGACAGGAAGCTTTACGGTGGCATAATGATCATTCTACACAGAGTACAGGAAGGAAGGGATTTGAGTGGAACACAAAGGCTAAGCCTCTGAAATAAAAGGTACAGAACAGGGAGTCAAACAGTGTTTGCAGGGTGTTCCCCAAGGCCACCGTACGTACACAGCAAGCCCCTCTGCCCTGTACCATAGCTTCGGGGAGGCTTTTCTACCATCTCACTGTGGAGAGACACATCAGGTTCCTTCCTGTCTTACCCTTGCTCTCGATATTAAAAAAGAAGAGGGAGAAAAAGCTTTCTTTGCTCCCGGCGGCGTGGCCATCTCCTCAGCTCTGCTTGGCAGTGACAGGCGGCCTGGCTCTGCCCCAGGGCTAAGTGGAGCCCGGTCCTCGGAATCAGGACACACGACAGGGACACAGAGCCCTGACCTGTGCCCATTGTGGGAGCTGCGAGCCACCGAGCCGGTGCACAGGCCGCCTGGCATTAACACATGAGTTAAGACACTCAGGACGTGGGCAGACTGGGAGGAAAGAAAAGTGGTGCAACAACACGGAGGCCAGCGTTTCTGTTTCGGGGAGTCTTCACCAGAGTGAAGAACACCCCACTAAGGAGGTGGCAGTGGTTCCGGAGGCTATGGGGAACGGCTGCAGGGGTGGGTGCGGGCTACAAGACAGGACCTGACTGTGGGACATGGGCAAGGGGGGGTCCCCGGGGAGGGCCTGCTTTCCCAGCGGCCGCCATCTGCTGCCCCCCCCCCCCCGCAGGCTGTGGGCTCCCGGGAGAGGCGGACCCCTGCACCCCCAGAGTGGGGATGGGGGTTCGGGGGCCGGACACTGGATTGAGGCAGGCCGAGTCTTCAGGGTGCTGGCAGCCACACCTAGGGGTCCTCACAATTCTGGGCAAAGTGGACAACAAGCCTGGTGTCAAGGCCCGGGGGTGGCCTCCGCCTGCGGCATCTGGGAGCTGCCCCCGGCCCTCTGCCCCGTCCCTCTCCTGGAAGGCACAGGTGCAGCTGCAGCTGGCTTTTCGAGGCGCTCTTGCTCCCCGGCTTCTGGCTGGCACAGAAGGTGGAACCGAGCAGGGAGGGCAGGCGTCCCCGCTGCCCTACTGTACCCGTGTCCGCACCAGCACCGTGGCAGCGGGGGCAACCACAGGCCTACTCGACCTGCCGCGCCACAGACTAGGGGAGTCTTCCAAAGGGAACGCGATGTGCTGTTCTCCCACAAGCTGTCCTCGCCCCGCAGGACCTTTCCTTATCTCCATCGTGTCACCCAGCAGGTCCCTGGTCCCACGGATGGGTGTGACACATGCAGACCAGCCTGAATGCTCGGGGCCTGGAGAGGGGCCCCCCAGCGTGACTGCACAGGGCCTGCGTGTGCTGGACCAGCTGCTGTCAACCCGTCCCCGGGGGGAAACCTTCCCCGGCGACCTGCCCGATACCTAGGGGACAAACGAGACGTCTGAAGCAGGAGCACAGAGGGTCAGGTCAGAAAGACAACAGAGATTTGGCATAATTCTTCCAGACACAGATGGTTAAACCCAAGTCTTCCTCGGGGACGCACAGAGCCCGGGCTGCCCCAGCCCCAGCCCACTCGGGACGGGACACACGGCGCCCCGAGCCAGGAGAGCCGCCGGGGAGCTGCGTTCCCCAAATAACAGATTTCTGTGATTGCTTTGTTACTTCTGAAAAGCACGACCAGCACATTTTCACAATTAAGACCAGTTGATGCCGTACACTCACGAAAGAAAAAAGACCAAGTTTCAGTCACAGCTCTAAGGCAGACGCTACATTCTCACGGGACAACAAAGGAGACACCACGCGCCGTGCGTTAGGGGGCAGCACACGGGCCTCACAGCACTGTGGCCCGGACCACGATGTCTGGGTCCTCGATGTCCTTTTTGCTCTGGACCATCTTCAGCTCCAGCTGCGCCGGGGTGGGCTTCTGCCCTCCCGCTGCCTGGCCTACGGGACACAGCGTCAATGGCAGGGACACAGCAGAAGCTGCCCTGACGTTCCCGCCCCCTTTCCCTTGCCCGAGCCAACAGCCCACGTCACGTCTGCAGTTCCCATCCCGGGCACGCGCTCCGCACGCTGGCCTCCGCCCCTGCGCCAAGGCCAGTGGAGGGCAGGTGCCGTCTCCCCCGCCCCCCCACTCCACTCGGTGGCAGCCGCTCCACGCGCCTACGGGCCCAGCCAGGAGGTACCTTTTGCACATCTGATGGTCCGCTGCAGAACGTGGTGCATGGCAGACACGGTCTTCTCACAGGCCACCTGTGGGGACAGGGGTGCGGGAGAGACACACACCTTGTGGTTCCCCCATTCCCATGATGCCCCAGGTCCGAATGGGGTCTTCCGTGCCAACAAGCACTGTCCCTGCCTCGAGTCACCAGGGCACTGGCTTTACCATCACTCACTCCCCACCCGGGGACGGGTCGCCACAAAGACCCCAGGAGGGCTGGGCAAATGCCCGCGTACGAAAATTAACCGCCTCCCTCTGGCCCGTGTACCCTGGGGAAGGGCTGAGCCTTAGGGCCTGTCAGTATTGTCTGGCATGCAGCAGAGGCTTAATACAAGTGTTTCTGGAATGAAGTAGTTGTAAAGAATCTACGGAAAAGAGCTCCTACCCCAAAGTCAGCCAAGATCATTGCTTGCATCTTAAAGTCGAAGACTCGGGGCTTAGTAGGAGCTGGGGAAGTGAGTGCAACTCCCTCCCGCCCAACTCCGGGACCCAGGGCCGTGCTGAACCTGGAGTTGGCCTCAGGCGGCCCAGCAGCAAGGCCTCCACTGGGCACCAGCTGGCCAAGGTGCCCTGTACTAGATGAAACGCCCATGGCTGCCAACTAAAACAGCAGGTCTGTGCTCACCCTCGTCCCTGGCTGTTGGGGGCGGGCACCGGCCAAGACACAGCATATTAGGGTTTCACATCACAGCACCTGTCCCTGAGCCCTGTAGGTAACAGGGGCTGGGCTCTGCCCAAGCCCTGCGTTTCACAAGTGGGACTGATGTGATAGGGACGCTGTGTGCCTGCCCCCAGGGCAGACGGGGCCCCTCCTGGTGCCCAGTAAAGACAGTTTTAGGAGAATCCACTTTCAGATCCTGACTCGAAGCTCCTCCTTCCGCCAGTGGGCCCAGCACAGATGAGGCATGCTTCCTCTCTCTTAACCACCCCTCACAGCTGCCCCTCCTGTGCACGTTCCAGACATGGGGGCCTCCTCCTCTGCCACCGCAGTATGCAGAGAGGGGCCCGGTGGCCAGGGCAGCCTTGTGCACAGCGGGTCTCCAGTCCCATGCTTCCAACATGCTGAAGGAGGACACAGCATGACGGACGTCACGACGCAACTACACTGCACGGGGCGCAAAGGAAAGTCGGAGAGCGCGGCTGTCATTCCTGAGCTTCGCCACAGGGCACACGGGAAAGACCCGCAACACCCCACACCCCAGTTTACCACATCAGGACCAACTGCTCCCCTCGCCCAGCAATGCCTGTGCAAAATGGCTTTCTCTCTACACACCCGCATTTGCGGACATTTACACACCATGCAGGAAGCGGGAGGAGAGACGGACACACAGACAACTCCTAGCAAAGGATGAACCTTTTGCAAGACTGATTTCGGAGCCCTGACCCTCATCCCTCATGCCAGCCTCTGGGTCTATCGAGTCACTTGGTGATGACATTTCAGGGCCAACGCTGACTGGGCTGCTCTCCTGGGAGATGCCCCTACTGACAAACTCGCTCAGGCCACAGTGACCCTCCCAGGCCTCAGCTCACAGCCCCGGACCTCGTCTGGCTCGGCACTGCCCTGTAGCTGGACCTGGACGACTCCAGCATGGTGTATACCGTCCTGTTTACGCCCCTGCGGCACCCAGATCGTCCCCGCTGGGGGCAGGGAAGGGGCTCGTCCTGCTGACCTTGAGGTTGTTGGGGTGTTTGTGCGTCCACGCCAGGAGCATGGCGGCGAAGAGGTCCCCAGTGCCCACGAAGACAGCATCGACCTTGTGCATCTCCATGCGGATGCGTTCTGTCACCACAGAGCCATCGGGGTTCCCTGGATGAGAAGAGCACGGCCAATGAGCCCTAAGACCCTGGGCCAGCAGAGGACCAGCCCCTCGGCCTGGGAACTGGCGTGCCCCCCTCCCCCACTCCTTCCCTGCATGGCGGCAAGGAGGGCCAGTGTCGCCTCTCAGGGTTTCACTGGGACAGACACCCTGTCCCGAGGAAGAATGTGGATACTGGAACCCCTAGCAGGGTGGCCTGGGGGGGCGGGGGCACGGCACAGCGGCACATGAGGGACCAGCGCCCGTGACGGGACGCAGAGGGAGCCCACGGCCAGGGGAGTAATGAGTGCTCCTAGAGCCATGGGGACTGTGAACTAACTGAAATGGGGGAGTATGGGCGGGGGTGCATGGGGGTGTGGGGTATACTCTCCCACAGACACAGAGGGAGCGGTGAGAAGGCCACGTGATCTCTGGGGCAGCAGTGTGACCCCGGCCTCTTGTGTCGTTTTGGCACTGTGCAGAAAACACCAACCTGGGTGGCAGTTGCACGATTAAGATCAACACATGAGGCCCCACAGGCCCTCCCAGAACTTACGAATCCTCTGGCTCCCCAGGGCGATCAGGTAGTCACTGCCCCTCAGGGACGGCAAGTTGGAGCTGGTGATGACCACCGTGTCAGGGCCCATCGCGTGCAACTCGTCCATGACCTGCTGGGGCACAGGGGTGCATCAGCCACACCGTGGCCACCCGTGCCAGGGCTCCCAGCTGCCCGGGAAGCTGGGCACCATCAGCCCTTGTGCCAAGAATGCACTTGAACAGGGCTTGGCTTGACGGGGCGGAGACCAGAGCCTGTGAACGCGGGGAGCCAGCGCGGGCGTGCCAGGTGGCAGCTTGTCATGTTGGAGCCGCCAGCCCAATGCCCTCTGCCTGAAGCCTGGAGCCGCACCCCTGCCGGACCCGACGCCCAACCGTACTCTCACTGCAGAGGAAGGTGCCCACCTGCTCCGGATGGGCTGCCCTTTCTCGTCTGGCCCCACACAGCCCACCAGGAAGGGCGCCCCCTTCCACCACTCGCTCATGTAGTCACGGACACAGCTCTGGTGGGGGTGCCCAGTGACACGCCAGAGGCTCCCTGCCCTCCTGGAACACACGTCTTGGGACGCAACACCCACTGGGTAAACTGGGGGTTCAGGAGAGCGCCAGCTACGTGAGAGGGGCGCACTCATGTCAGGGAAGGGGGCTGGACTCCAGGAGGAGGCCGCTGGCTCAGCATCTAGGGCCGGACGGCTGAGGGTCACTCTGCGACCCGAAAGTCTCTCCTGCGGCCCTGAAGGGGGCGATGCGTTTGGCTTTTCTGCTCCTGGAGCCCGTGTGGGTCCCCGTCAGGTTCCCCCAGCCCAGGAGAAGGCGCCCTGAGTCACCCCTGTGTCTGTGCCGCGAGCCTCCTCCGCCCAGGGCCTGGGAGCCGGGACAAAACCGGCCGGGGTCACGTGGTGGCGCCCTCTCTCCGTCGCGGTGGGAGGAGGGCCTGTCGTCCCGGAGCCACGGGCTCAGACCAAGGCTCAGGACCATGCTGGTGGCCCCTCTGCTCCGGAGCCCATCCTCTGCCTGGTGTGTGCACCCCGCCCCCCACCCCCACCCTGCGCCGGGCACGCCACGGGAACTGCCTAGAACTCTCGCAGCATGTGGCCGCATTGGCTCCTGGGACGCCGAGGCCCCAGGGTGTGGAGAAGGGGCACCGCTATCCCCTGGCACCCTGAGCCCTGGCCAGACAGGCTCCACAGCCCCTCGGGCCTGCCGCGGCAGAGCAGGGCCTGCACTCAGACCTGTCTCCTGCGAAGACACGGCACAGCTCCGACGGCGCCCAGCCCTGGACGCTGGAGGGCCCTGCTGTGCCGGACCGGGGCCGCTCCATCTAAGGCTACATGACTCACCGGCACCGAGTTCCACGGGGACAGTTGAAAAGAACTTCAAAGAAACCTCCCCTGCCTCGTTTCCAGCCGGCCCTGCGGCAGGCCCCGGATGCACCTGGCTGGCCCTTCTCCACTCGGCGGGCCCCGGATGTGCCTGGCCAGCCCCCAAAAGTGGAAGCCAACAGCTCATAGTAAGTCTCCTGGTGCACAAGCAGACAGCTGCACACGTGTGTGCAGACACGCACCCCACCCCACATATGTGCACACGCACACACCGACACCCCTGCGTGCCCGGCCACGCGCACGCCGTCCCGCGGGTCTCTGCTGGACCCCAGCTGGCACAGGTGGTTTCTGGGCCCCTCTCTGACTACACTGGCTGGGGCGGTGGCACGCTTGTCTGGAGGGCTGCCTCCCGTGCACACACACGGGTCACAGGTGCACGGGACTCACGGTACCAGGTACACAGCAAGCGCTCAGGAAATGCTGTGACTGTCATGCGCCGAGCTGTGTCTCCCAAAGAGAGATGTGGGAACCCTTGGCCCAGAACCTCGGAGTGTCTCCTGTTTCCTCCTTTGGAAACAGGGTCTGTGCGGATGCAAGCCGGTTAAGATGAGGTCACCAGCATGGGCCTGGATCCAACCTGCCTGGCATCCTCAGAAAGAGAGAAGGCCACTTGAAGACACAGGCAGAGACTGGCAATGGGTCTACAAACCCAGGGATACCGAAAGCTGGGAGACAAGCAAGGAACAGGTTCCTCCCCACAGATTTAGACCGAGAAGGGTCCCACCAACGCCCTGAACTCAGACTCCTGGCTCCTGGGGCCACAGAGAAGACATTTCTGTTCTCAGGCACCTGGTCTGGGGCACTGCATTACAGCCGCCCCAGGAAGCCCACCCAGGCACCACTGCTATGAGCAGAGCAGGCAGCGGGTTAGCCCAGACCCAGATGCTTGCTAGAGCTGCAGGTGCCCAAGGCAGGGGCCAACAGGGAATTTACAACACGTCCCTCAGCCCCTGCCGGCTGGCGGGAACCAGGATGCCCGCCACCTGGGTGCCCATCCCCCACCCCCAAGGGTGTACGGCTGTCCCCTCCCCACCACGCATGGTGCCACTTGTCCCATGCCGGGCTTCAGAAGGTCTTACCGCTAACGCTTCTTCTTGACTGTGGATCTTTCTGCCACTCAGTAACCTGCAAGACAGGTGAGCACAGGTGAGACCTTGCTTCTCCGGGTCCTACTAGAAACATCCCCAGAGCTGTGGTGGCACTGGTAAACCCCTCCCATCCCCGCAAGAGCTCAGTGTCTGCTGGCCACCATAAACCTGGTGGCGACTGCGACATGGCTAAGGACCAGTTGAGAATAAAATTTAAACACAGCAAGGGACAGCAGCACATGGCCCCTTAGTGGACCATGAGAGTGACCAATGTCCACGAAAGTCAAAATGTGAAATGCAAACTGTAAATGGTTAACATATCACTCTCACACAGGTCTACCAAGGGTTCAGGGTCTTCTGGGAGCCCAGGATGGACCGGCCAGGTCGGGGGCCCCAGGAGTCCAGGCACCCCCCACCCCTCCTTCAAAAGGCAGCCTCAGAGACAGGGGGACCCCACTGATGGTCCAACAAACCACACCATGGCAGAGACAAACCCACATGGACACTCAGTTGCACACTCCACGGCAGCCGGCACTGCTCGCTACCCCCCCCCCCGCCCCCGCCACACTGGTTCTTCATCAGGTGGCCCTGCAATCTGAGAAGGGCCCTCTGAAGCTCGCTACTGCGAGGGCCCAGCTGGCTCCTTTTAATCCCATGTAGAGATTTGGGACGTGGGTTTCGGAGCGCCAGGGGGGTCCCCTGCATCAGCTGGGATGGGCTCTCCATCCCGTGGCCTGGTCGCCCACATGTGCCCTCAGCTCCTCCCCTTTTTGTCCCCAAAGGCTCTTGCTGTTCAGGAAAACGGCTGGGGGTCAGCACGATCACAGGACCCGGAGTGAAATGACCACCCACTGCTGTTGTTGGGCCAGGGCGCCCCAGGCAGAATGGCCTGCCCCCCACCCTGCTGCCAGGTCCCTGCTCCACTTTGAGGCAACCCCGTGAGAAGGTCTGAAAGTTTAGTGGTTTCAGATTACTTACTCGGCCTCAAACTGGTTGGGGGTTATAATGTCTGCAACCGGCACAACCTTCTCTTTATAAACCGGAAGGAGATCCTCTGGCACGTACTGAAAGGAAAGGGCACCAAGGAACACAGGCTGACGCACACAGAGGAGGAGATGGAACCAGAGCATATTTGCCAAGGAGCCCCGTGGTCCAGGTGGGGGCCTGAGACAGGGCGCTGCATGGCCAGCACGGGCTGACCCCCTGCCATCCCTCCCGGCCCAGGTCTCTCTGGGGGCCACGGTGATTCTTGCCAGCAGATTTCTGGCTTCCTCACTGGATGGCACCCCAGCTCTACATGACGTCAGGGCCAGGAACCTACAGCCAGGCTGCTCTCATGTAGTTGGGAGAAAAAGTAGAACAAATAAAATGACATTTTCGACACACAGAAGTTATAGGAAATTCAAATTTCAGTGTCCATACGTGAACTTTTATTAGGAAACAGCCATGTCTGTTCCTTTGCGAACTTTGGCTTTTTTTTTCCTTAAAGATTTTAAGTCATCTTTATACCCAACATGGGGCTCAAACTCAGGACCCCGAGATCAAGACCCACACGCTGCTCCACCAGCTGAGCCAGCCGGATGCCCGGGGCTGCGTTTTGATAGAGCAGGACATAGGGCCCCAAATATCTACTCTCTGGTCCTTGACGATAAACCCCGTCTGCCACCCCTTGCTTCCAGGCAAGGATAACACAGGACGTGTGCTGTGTCCTGTGTGTGGAATCATATGCATGAAATCACTAACCATGGAGCCTTGGCCATTCCATTCGTCACCCATCACCGGGTCGCAAACTGTGGAGACACAAAGAGCATCTATCAGCAAACGCTGCACCCGACAGGATGAGAGCCCTTAACGTTTTTTTTCCTTGTTAAATTTCACACATGCAGCTAACAGCTTGGGAAAAGCATGGCCTCCTACTTTCACTCGCCTTGTGACCTGGCGTTCTGCGTCCTGTCATCACAGACAACTGAGTGCTCTGACTTTTATCTGACATCATTTGCACCTTTATGGAAAGAGGGACGCAGAACAGCAGCCCCATTCTCCCCTCCTGGCTGAAGCCACGGTGTCACCTGCCCACATACAAGCTCGTTCCCTTCGGGCAGCGGGCCACAGTGTAGGACCTGCCATCGGGCCAGCTGAGGGTAAGGACCGGCCTCTACACATGGGACACCTGCACCCCAGGGAAGGCCCAGTCTGCATGGATGAAGTGACAAGAACACACAGGGGCCGTGGGGGCCTCTGATGGAAGGGGCTGCGCAACGTGGGCCCCCAAACCTAGTTCCTGCTCCCAATGGCGGGGTCCCCACGACAGGCCGCTACAGTTCTGTCCTGGATGTGGAAGTGTCACACACGTGGTAGGACCCCGCAGAGCCCTGAATGTCCGTGTCTGAGTCCGAGAGGGACAAGAGTAACCTGAACCTTCGTTTCTCTTAGCTGGAGAGGCCTTTGGGTGGCAGACACCAGTCCCCAGTCCCAGGTGTGGAGGCCTGGGGCTAGGGACAGACAGGCCGGGCAGGGGCCTCAGCCTCGGCCTGACAGCTGGGCCACACCCAGGACATACACACCCTCTACTGTCCTTTCTGGGGCCACCTCCCGCCACGCACACTGGCCACAGGGCCTGGCGGCTCCAGCCTTCGTACACGGACACGGATTACCACACGTACGTAACCCACTTCTCATAACTGTCCCCACACAGATGCCAGGGTCACTGTGAAGACGTTCTGAACCTTTTCCAGAGCCCTGAAGGCACACGCCCCTGCACGCCCAGCATTCAAAGCTTACGGGCCGGGAGAGGTGGAACGGGAAGGAGGGGCATCAGAAGGAAGGAGGCCGAGCCACCCGTTTAGGGCCCCCAGGCCCACCCTGCCTGAGGAGGTGACAGCCCAGCACCTACCGTACACCAGCTTGGGGTTCTGTTTCTTCAGCTCCCGCACGATGTCCACCACCGAAGCCAGGAAGGACTTGTCCCTCGTGTAACCTTTGGGAGGGAAATCCGGGCCACCCTCATGAAACAGAAGGCTCACATCAACTGACCAAGGAGAAAGAGCGCCATGCAAACCGTTCTGCTCCAGAGAACGGCAGGCGGGGCTCAAAGTGTCCCCAACATCTCTAGTCACTGAGAGGACACTGGGCATTTCCCAAAAGAGATGCCAAGTGTGAGGTGAAGGAAGAAGCCGTGAGTGAGAAGTGTGCAGGAACACTTTCCTTCTTTTGTCTTTTCCATTTTCGATAACAAGCATACTCGCTTCTAACTACGTAAATACAAATAGATATTTTTACCGTAACCTTGGCTAACGAGCCACTGGACCAGGTGGCCGCATGTGGCCGACCTAGGTATTTTCACCCCGTGCGTGTCCTCCACACGGGCCCACAGCGTGTGGTGACACAGCAGGCCCGTCTGAGTGAGCACATGTGGCCAGGACCCCCGAGGTCCCACTACGGGAGCCCGGCGGCCACTAGGGCGGTACAGGCCATCCGTCCCTGGAGGCCGAGCCTGGCTGTGCCAGAGCGAGGCGCACGGGGACCAGCTCCCAGCTCGCGTGGACTCACCTGTGAGCACGTAGTCATATTTATTCACGTTGTTCAGCTTCAGGCCTTCGTAGAGCTCGTGGAGCTCACCTGAGTTCAGCACTTGACCCTTCCAGTGTGCATAGCCTGTGGGGAGGACGCAACATTCAGGGCCTTGACACCGAGACATGTGTCGAGACACAGCCTTACCCGATGGCCCACTGTGGCCCAGACGACTGCTCACTCACCCTGGATGACGCCAGGGGACGGTGCTTTCCCCGGGGGCCGATGCAAGGCCGGAGACCGCCCAGAGGCCGTGCTTCGGTGGGTCCCCGACACCATCAGCCTCAGAGCCCCCCGCACACACCCCTGGCTTGTATGCCACCTAGAGTTGTTCCTACTGACAGCAGGGGTCCCCCTCCCACTGCCCGCACCCTCTGGAATCAATCCAGGGCCACGAGGACAGTCAGCTCTCCAAGGTGCCGTGCTGACGCACAAGACACAGCTGTGTGCCTTCTCCCTGAGTGCATGGGGCGTGGGGGGGTGCATGGGGGGGCTCGCTCTGCCAGCCTCTGCTGTGCACGTTTCCCCATCCAGGCCCAACGGCTCAGTGACTGTGACCCAGGCACACTGGTAGGCGGGGCCCATCACATCCTGCCACCCCAGCCCCGGGAGACTGAGCCACAAGCAGAGCCGGTCTCTGGTCGAGATCTGGTCGAGATCTGACCAAGAGCCAGATGTGACCTGGGTTCTCAGCCCTACCAGGTCCCCAAGGGTGACAGGCAGCCGGGGTGACGTGCTCACTCCAAGCACACAGGCAGAGAGCATGCCTCCAACAGGAATTCTAGGGGACCACCCTGCCACGCAGGAGGACCCCTGCCCACGTAGGCTGAGGGCTGGGGCCACAGCACAGACACCCTGCAGCTCACCCGTGAAAACGTGGTCCTGGTGTCTCTGGAGTGTGGGCCTGGCGCTGACTCCTCCCCATGGGCTTTTGCCCTGGGCTGATTTAGCTCTTTGTGCTGAGTCCTGGGAGGTCCCCTAGCAAACTGTCCCGTCTGCGGGTGGTTCTGGGGACCCCAGCACACTGTGGTTATCCTTAACGTCTAGGAATGTTCCTCTGACCCTTGAGCTCCCAAAGCCTCCCTCCTCCAAAGCACATCACCCTTCCTCTCCCCAGGGGGTCTCTGAGACTGGCAGCAGCGGCACCCTCGGGGGCTCATCTGAAATGCAGATTCTCAGGCCTGGGCCCACCAGTTGAGTCCGTCTTTGGGGGTGGGCCCCTGCACCGAGGTTTAGCAGGCCCCAGCTGGTTCTTATCCACAGCAAATCCGAGAAATGCGGACCCAGAGGAGGGGTCAACAAACCAGGCCCCGTGAGCCCAATCTGGCCTGTGGCAGGCTTTTGCATGGCCTTCAAGCTGAGACCAAGTTTTCACATTTTTACATGGTTGGGGAAAAAAAAAAGAGTAATACTTTATGACTTGTGAGAATTATATGAAATTCCATTTTCAGTGTCCATTAACAAAGCTCCAGTTTTACTGGACCGTAGCCGCACTCCATCCTTTACAAGTAGTCTCCGGCTGCTTTCACGCCAAGGGCACAGAAGGTGCCAGGCCTCAGTTATCTATTTTCCAGCCCTGAATTGGGAGAGTGTGCCAGCCCTTCTCCGGAAAACCTGCTTCCCCAGGATGGAGACTCTCCGGCCTCAATCTATGGCCATTTCTTTTCTTTTAAGATTTTATTTATTTATTTGACAGAAAGCAAGCAAGCACACAAGCAGGGGAAGGGGCGTGGGAGAGGGAGAAGCAGACTCCCCGCTGAGCAGGGAGCCCAATGCGGGGCTCGATCCCAGGACCCCGAGATCATGGCCTCAGCCGAAGGCAGACGCTTAACCAACCGAGCCACCCAGGCGCCCCGGTCTACAGCCAAAACCACGAGCTCTGTTAAAAAGGATCAGGCCCCAAGCGGTGTCACTTACGTGAAGGCCCCAAGTCGGTAAACCGAGAGTTAACACTGAAGCTAACTGCACTTTCGACCCTAGAGCAGAGCCCTCCACCAGTCAACATGGCCCTTCCCGGTCAATCCTGGGAAACTGGCTGATAGACCCCCCTGCTCCCCTTAGAGGGGCGGCCTTGCCCAAGACATTCCTTGCTAGTATTCTTTTATTCTTTTGTTTTTTTAATGCTCTCTCTCTGCCTTTAAAAATCTTTCTTTCAGGGGCGCCTGGGAGGTTCAGCTGCTGTCGGCTCACGTCATGATGTCAGGGTCATGAGATCGAGCCCCACGTGGGGCTCCACACTCAGCGAGGAGTGTGCTTGGGATCCTCTCTCCCTCTGCCCGCCCCCCTGCACTCAGTCTCTCTTGCTCTTTCTCTAAAATCAATACATAAATCTTTAAAAACCTCTCTTTGGTTCGGCTCAGTGGAGATCCCCTCTACTCGCCAGACAGGATGCTGCCCGACTCGTGAAACATTTAACAAAACCAATTAGATCTGCCCATTGACTTGGTTGAATTTTGTTTTTTAACAGATCCCATTCACACCACTAAGCTGGCTGAATGCAAAAGACGAAGGCAAGTCAAACAGTACGGCCTGATACGGACGCGCCCTCAGACTTCTCGGGAGGGCCGAAAAGTGGCGCAGCCAGCGTGGAGGACGGTCGGCCACTGTTCCCACGATCAAACACAGAGTCACTATCTGATCCAGCAAGTGTGTCCCTGGGTCTACCCGCTGGGAGAAAACTAATTTGCTCCCAGAAACGTGTGCGGAAAGATGTTCACAACAGCAGCGTTCATTTTTTTAAAGATTTATTTATTTACGTGAGGGGGGAGGGGCAGAGGGAGAGAATTCCAAGCCGACTCCGCCCTGAGTGCAGAGCCCAATGCGGGGGCTCGATCTCACGATCCTGAGACCATGGCCTGAGCTGAAATCAAGAGTCGGACGCTTCGCCAACTGAGCCAGCCACGCGCCCCCCAGCAGCAGCATTCATCAACCCGTGTCCATCAACAAATGGACACAGAAGCCAAGTGTGGTCTGTCCACACTGGACGGACTGTGACTCAGCCACGAACAGGAGTGAGGCACGGGCACACGCGAGCACGGGGACGAGCCTGGAGAACATGGGGCTCAGCCGCTAAAGGTCACCTGTCCTATGATTCTGTTTCTATGCAATCTCCAGAAGGCAAATTGCTGAGACAGGTGAGGGGTCCAGCGGCCCGGAGGGGGGGCAGTGGTGAGGGTCAGGCCGTTAGCCCGGTATGGGTCCCACTGGAGCAGTGAAAATGTTTCCTCTGTGAGTGTACTAGCAAGCGCCGAATTACACACTCCACCAGGTGAATTAACTCTGCGGCACATAAATATCCTGAGAAAGGTGTCAAAAAGCAGCGCTTTCTGACCTGGAAGAGTGGGTGGGTCACGGCTCGCGGGACTGCGTCCTCGGGAACAGAGCTGCTGGAAGTGCCCCGACGCCAGCCCCACCCCAGGAGGCAAGCGGTGTGGGCGGCCGTGCTCAGAAGCCTCTGCAGGGACCAGGCATTGCTCAGGGGTCCCCGCGTGCGATCCACAGGGCCGCTGGTTGAGCAGGGTACAGATGGCATGTGGTTGAAGTGTTCTGGCCGGTCACACGCGGTACGAGCCGGGCACTGAGTACGCCACACGGTGGAGACCGCACAGCCGCGGGGCCTTGGCCGGACAGCCGGAGCAGCGCGGTGCTGGGCGAGGCTCACGGCCGGGACAGGGGTGCAGTGACTCTCCCCGCACACACAGGCCTCGACGGGCACTTGCTTGCAGTAAGTGCTTCCGGTTCTTTTTAGAGAGGTACCGGGGCTCCCGGGTGGCGCAGTCAGCTAAGTGTCTGACGCGTGGTTTCAGCTCAGGTCATGGTCTCAGGGTCGTGGGATCGAGCTCTGCGTGGGGCTCTATGCTCAGCAAGGAGTCTGCTGGAGAGTCTCCCTCCCTCTGCCTCTGCTTACTCTCTGACTCTTGACTTCAGCTCAGGTCATGGTGTCAGGGTCATGAGATTGAGGCCTGTGTCGGGCTCCGTGCTCAGTGGGGAGTCTGCTTGTCTCTCTCCCTCTGCCCCTCCCCCTGCTTGTGTACTCTCTCAAATAAATACGTAAAATCTTAAAATCAGGGGGAAAAAAAAGAATTCTCTCTGCTCTCCTCTGCCCCGCCCCGACTTCACACTCACACTCTTCATCTATCTTAAAAACAACAACAACAACAAAAATAACTAAAACCAAAAAGTCCCTAAGTACTTCCAGGTCCAAAGCTCAGGACTGAACCCCGAGATTTGCGGTCAAGCTGCACAGACAGCCGTGCTGAGTCCAAGCGTGGGGTGCTTGGGGCCACTGCTGGGTGGGAGCCGCCTGAGAGGTCCCCTCACCAGGCAGGCACTGCACGGCATCCAGGGGCCCTGCCAGGAACCACAGGAGTAGGCCACAGCGGACGTGAAGTCCCCCTCCCCTTCTGGCCCTCAGCACCCCTGCACCTGCGTGGGCTCCCAGCACGCGGGGGTCTGGTCTTCATACACCCCTGCTGGGGCAGGCCAGAAGACCCCTCGGGATGCTAGCCCGCCGCCAACGGAGGCGGTTCTGTGGGAGCCCAGGGGGCAGCCACGTGCCACTGAAGACCCCAGAAGCCCCCTCCCCTCAGCCTGGGATCTGTGCAAGGGCAGCAGCGGCCTCGGAGCCAGGCCTTGGCTTCCCCAGAACGGACAGCTGACCGTGGCGCCCTGTGACAGCCAGCAGTGAGTTCAGCGGGCAAGCCAGTTTGGCTCATTTACTTAAAAAGGAAGGTGGTGGTTAAAACAGCCAGGAGAACCTGTGGGATTCAGGGAAGTTCGCTGAATCAACGTAAACATCTTGGGGCTTCTCCAAATTTCACAGCACCCAGAACATTCGGCAAAGCAAAAGCAGGGAAGGGCTTTCGGTGAGAACTGTTTTCTTCTGAATCCCAAACGTCATTCCTCACCTCAATTTATGACTCACGATATCCCGTCCCTTCCAAGAAAAGCCACAGCAGGAGGGTTACAGGCTCTTTCCTAAGCCTGTGGGCGGAGGCCCAGATACCCACCCGCACACCCTGCTGGCACTCGGCCAGCCTGGTTCTAGGACATTCTGTGCCCCTGGGGCTCTGTCTGGGTTCAGAGTAACTTCAGGAGAGGTGATGTTGGGATGTGTCCAGGAAGGGAGTGGCCTCATGCCCCTGCCTCTACGGGACTGTGGGGTCACAGGGCAGGTGGCTCCCGAGGCCATGGGGCCCGGGGGTGTGAGGAGCGGGCTCCGGAAGCTTGTCCCGACAACTCGGGGCCTTCCCGAGGGCAGTGTCCCTCACGTGCCCTTGAGCTGGCAATTCTGTTTCAAGGCCTCTGTGCACGGGAGTCCTTGTGTCCCCTGCGCTGAGACGGACGACTCCACGTGAGTTCCCGAGGCGCTGGTTTTTAACAGAGAAAATTAGGCTCCGCTCCCGCGTCCACCAGTGGCACGTACACACATGTGGCCCTGCTCGTGGCCCGTGGTGTCCCGTCACCCGGCAGCGGGCTCAGCCCCGTGGCAGGGGCTAGGAGCAGGTCCCCGTTTCACGGAGGAGACTGAGGTGCCAGCAGGCCCCCCAACCTGCCCCCGGGTCCCTCAGCTTCAAGCAGCCGAGCCGAGGTTCAAATGCAGCGTCCACACCCGAGGCCAGGCTGACCCTCACGAGCTGGGTGGCCCCTGTGGTGCCATCTCCTGACCGTCAGAGGAGGGGTGGGGGCTCCACATTTCTAAAGACCCTGCTTTTCAGTGGCTGCTCAGGCCAACAAGGGCTTACCTGTGTGGTTGGAAAACTGGACAGAGTTCAGCGCGTCAACCTCAAATCCCAACACCTGCAAGACAGAGAAGGAACGGGTGGGAGAGAGCCAGGGCCCCGGCGGCAGGCAGGAGGCTCCCCCGAGTTGGGCTCAAAGTGCGCGCTTTGGTGCCGTGCTGTCTGGTGAGGGGCCGCGTCCGGAAGCGTGTCGGGAGCCGCCAGCCCGGAGGGCCGAGCCCCTGGAAATCTGCCAAGCGACGATGCCTGCAGGTGCACGACGCGAGGCGCCCATCTGCTTGGACGCGGACAGACGGCTGTGAGGCCCTTTGCTTCGAGAATGTGAGTGTGAGGCCGCCACCCTCGGTGGGGGGGCAAGGCCAAGGGCTCCCCACGGGACAGCACAGCTGGCCACTCCGTCCCCAGAAGCCTGGCTCTCACGCTTCCGCTGCAGTGCCAGCCCCGGCCCGCTCGAGGCTGGGGGGACCTCAGTGTGGAGCCACGCTGGCCTGGCCTGGGGTGGGACGGCCACCCCGCGGCTGCCCCACAGCTGGGCACGCGCCTCCCGGCACACGGAGCAGGTGACCGCGCACAGGTTCCAGGTGCCACAGGGTTACAAATGAAGCTTATAAAGAGTAAGAGCTCCTTCCTCAATGAAGGGGAAGAAAGGTTATGTCCAAAACGGCCCGGATGCCTCCCCAAGACAACGTGGACAGTTGTCTGCCGGTGAAGTGGCAAATCCCATGGCGATCTTTCTTTTTGTTCACCTTCCCGTTTCTCCACATTTAACAGGCAGGTGTGGATTAAATCAGGCAGCAAGATGTACGGATTGCTGCAGAGCCCCGTGGGGGATGAGCCACATTCTCCGCGGGGCCCTTCCCATGACCCCAGGCCCTCAGAGGTGATAGGCATCGGAATACCGCCCAACCCATCCCTCGGCCTTCGTGTCCTACACTGGCCCTGGGTCCCTGCCAGGCCCCACTGGCCTCCACCATCTGACCTGCCCAGCTGGCCCTGGCTGGCATCATTGCAGACAGACCCAGGACCAGGGCCCTGCTACACGGAGCATCCACTGCGTCCCTCCTCGTCCCGCAGAGCCAGCTCCCTGAGGAAGTCTGCCCCGTGCTGCACAAAGGCCTCTGGGGCTCGGGGTGAGGGTAAAGCCATGAGCTGCCAGCCACCACAAGGTGAAGCCCAAACACCCAGGAGCAAACCAAAGCCGCATCAGTGTGGGCAGCAGACCAGGGCCTGGCCAAGTCCTCCGGACCTGGGGGAACCAGGCAGGCCCCCAACAAGAGCAAGGGGTGAGTCCCTGGGTCCATCAGCCCAGGGGGCCCTCACTCAGGCCTTCCTTCTGTGTCCCCCAGCCCTGTGCGAAAGAGGCAGCCTGGGGAGGTCGGGGCTCACACATGGGCTCCAACCACAACCTGTCTGTGGGATACTCGAGTCCAAACGGGCTCGTGGCCAGCCCTGACTTTGGAGCCAGGTGAAACCACATCACGACAGCCAAGTGTTTAATCTGGATTCTGCTCCTGTTGAGAGCTGGGCTGTCCCCCTGGCGCCTGGCACTGCAAGGGGCCCACAGCTGGACATGGGATTGAACTCGCCAGGCCGAACCAGGAAAACCATGCCACCCGCTGGGACGAGTGTGGCACAACCAGCCTTGCCTGGAAACCCAGAGGCACGTGCTCACCCAGCGCTGGCAGCTGTCTCCCCGTCTCTGCCTGGTCATGCCACCCTGGCTGGGTCCTGCCCAGGTCACCACACGACTTCTCGGAGTCTCTGCGTCACCCTTTCCTAGGGAAGCACAGCCCTCGTTGACCCGCTCCGTCCCTGAACACAGCTCCCTCTGGGTTCGCACTGGGCCCACACCAGCAGCCAGCACCTGCCGGCAGGAGGCCACCGAGGGGCCAGCCTGTCAGCCTGGAAGGACCCTGTCTCCTCCCCTCGCCTCAGCGCTCCCAGCTACATCACACCCACCCCCTCTGTGGCCCCCAGGGCTCCCCCGCCACGCTGACCCCCAGCCCCACCGTGCCCGCACAGCTGCCCTCTGGGACGGTCAAGGGCTCCAGGAGGGCACGGGCCTGTTCTTCAGGACACGTCAGGGACAGAGCATGGCTGCTGACGCAGCCACCACACCTCTCTGGACTCTGTCTCACTGGCGCCCTGCTCCAAACACCCATGGGTGTGCGTCTCCCCTCTATCCCTCCCACCCCGGCCGGGTCTCAGTTCACATCTAGGGCTGAGGCCGCCCACGGGCTGCTGGGAGACCCCAACCACACAAGCCACACATAAGCAGTGGGACACCAGCAGGCACCGACAGAAGGGCCAGAACAGCTGCCCTGAGGGGGTGTGTGACGTCAGAGCCCCATGAGCCCAGCGGCTGATGGAAGAGTGGATGGAACCCCAGGGGAAGGAAGGGAAGGAGGCCTCAGAGTGTTAACACCCCCATAAACCAAGTGCCACTGCGTTCATGTGGCCCACTGACCTTTGGACTCTCTCCCTCCCCAACCCCAGGAAAATGAGAAAGAACAAAGGAGCCTTTTATGATGCTGGTCCACAAGGACAGGACAGGACACCCAGTGGGTGAGAGATTTCGACAAACTCTGGAGACACACACATACTCCACAGGGCACAAGGACACTGAAACCTCAGTTCCCACAGACGGGGTGGGAACAGTGTCCCGTGGAATATGCCAGAGAAGGAGACAGTGGGAGAGGTGGAGCGATATAAGGAGAAACACTGGAGGGTGTGTGGGAGAGACAGGGAGAGCAGGAACCAAGGGCCGTGGGTGGCCAGTCCCTGGTCGTCCCCTCCCTCTCCTGCACACCGATGACTTCCCAGCCTCTTGCCCTACTCACCCCAACACCACTCACCACTCTCCAAGTCTCCCCTGAACCTTCAGAGATAGGCCCCCCTACTCTGGTGGTCTGAGAGGCTGCCTCGGGGCAGCTGGGTGTGGGGAGTGGACATCTGAGAGCTGCTCACACTCCCCGCTGCCCACGGGGGAGGGGTTCCACAGGTGAGCTCCCTCTGTGATTGTTCACTGAGCCACACACTTGTGACAGGTATCTAACAAGTGTCTCTAAAATATTTAAGTGGCTATTATCAGACCTTAACGAAATAAAACACAAATCACCAGTCTCGTTACACAGTTAAAACCGGCCCTTTGCAAATTTGCCTGCCTGACGCACCGCTTCCTGTTCCCAGCTTCAGCCAGCGCTGCTTCAAATCCCCTGGCATCCTAATCAAGTCTAAAGAAACAGCTTTGAAGCGACCATGACACAAATCCTGAAAACCCTGCCAAGATATCCTGCTCCAATGCTTCCGGATGTGTAGATAATTAATCCTTTGAAGCTGGCAAACTGATCGGGGAATGAAGTCCTTATTTCATGCTTCGGAACGGTAGTGAGCCGAGCCCCAGGCCAGCTTCTCCACTTCAACAGCAGCAGCGGCCGGGCTTATTACTCAGTGCACGTGCTGCGAGCAGGGCACGCACCACCGCGGGCACGCCACTGCGCAGGCGCGGGCCGACTACCCGGCAAGCAGGCGCCACGGTGGCTGGGCCCTGCCCGGTCCAGCCGGCATGCCCCCGACCCCGGGCGCCGGACCCCGGGCGGCAGCGCCCCATGTGGGCTGGCAGCCCGCGCCGAGCCCCTCCCCACACGCCCCTGCGGGCCCTGCGCCCCTCCCGGCTTCACGCTGGCCTCACAGCTGCTTCGGGAAGGTGCAGGGGCCGGGGGCGCACAGGGGCCTCGGCGAGAACCGCGCTCTAAAAGCAGGCGGCCGTCGGCAACCTGGGGAAGCCAAACCGGCCGAGGCGATGGGCGCCCCGTGCTCCGCTTCCTTTTACGAAGGACCCGCACTGGGACAGGCGCGGTTTCTCCATGAAAGCGAAAACCTCTGTGCCCCCCCGCCCTTGGCGTGAACAGGGACTAGCTGTTCGTGAGTGCGACGTGGCTGCTGTGAGGTTCCGGAAAGCTGGCACGGCGGTGCCTGGGGAAACACCCGCCCCGCCCCGGGGGCATGACTGCCCTGGTCCCCCTCCTGGACTGGCCCCTGCCGCAGCGCCCCGTCCTCCCCGACCCCCGGGGGAGCTGCACCGCGCCGACTGCCGACTGCCGGGACAGCATCGCCCGGGTCTTCCCGTGGGGGAGGCTCGCAGGGCGCCATGGTGAAGCGAGGAGCCCACGGCCCCAGCAGCCACGCTCACCGCGCACAACCGGGTCTGAGGGTGGAGGCACCGCGGAGGGGCCTCGCTCTCCCACGATCCCGCCCGTGGCCCCGGGGAGATGACTCAGGTGAGTCCACGCTCGCCACGGGCGCGCGGCAGGGCAGGTGTCTGGGTGCAGCCGCGGAGGGGCACCAGCCGCTGGATGCGGAGGGAGTCCAAGCGCTGGGCCGCCTCAGGGCGCGTGCGAGCAGAGCGGTTGTGCAAGCCCGGGGCACGGAGAACTGTTACCAGAACCGAGCCACGAAACGTACTCAATGAGATGAAAACAAATGTGACAACTGGCCGAGCCTCCGCCGCCCTAGTGACTGTACTACCTTTACCCTGAGCTCGGCTCCTGAGCGACAGGCCTGTGGCGGGGCCCGTGTAACGGAGGCCACCGCCACCCAGCTCTCCGCCACCCACGCTGGCAGCGTGCGGTCACCACGGAAACGGGCGCACACACAGGAATCGGCCTCCCCACCCCCCACTTTTTTAACATCTACAGCACAGCAGCACACAGTGAAAAGATGCAAGAGATACTTCAAGAAAGAAAAAGAAGAAACGCAGTTCAGCCCAGGAAGGATAGCCTTGCCACAGGAGGGCCCCCCCATCTCCCCAGGCAGAGTCCCCTCCTCCCAGCCCTACCGGGCTGGCGGCCACGCAGGGGCCCTGGCCCTCCTGCGGCCCTCCGTCTCTGTTCGAGCAGCCTCCTGCAGGCCTGCGTGCTGGTCCTCACCCCCCCAGCCCCCCCGCTGCGTGTCCCCGCACTCCATGAATTCCACGTTGTGGTTGCAGAGCTGCTGTGCGCTTTCTGACCCCTCAAAGCTCTGAAACCCCTGTGCCACTGTGAGCAATCTCCTGAAGGTCGACCACCTTTCTCTCAGCCCCCAAGACTTTGTGCAGAACCTTGCCTTCTCAGCCTCTGCTCTAGCACCCGGACTCGGTGGCGTTTTAGGGTTCTGGGGCGCCCCTGTGACTGTGAGCCCACCATCCTATGCGCCTCTGGACGAAGGCTGGCGTGGCCAAAACCCCAACCTCGGGCTCCACTAGCAAACCCACTCCTGTTTCAGAAAAAGCGCAGAGCCTTGGCCAGGAAGCCCCCGCAACAAAGCACGCTCCCTCCCCCAAGCCAGCCCCTGGGCCTCCACACAGCTGCCGGCTCAGTGACCACGGAAGCACAGCCACGCCGAGGCGGCAAGGGTCTCAGGCTCGACAGAACCCCGGAAGGTCACAGCCAGTCCAAACCGGAGGCATTTCTGGCACAGTCCCAGGCTGGGCACACTGCCCGTGGAAGTGGCTCCTCCCCCTGCCAGAGGCTGGGGGTGCAGACGCGCGCACGGCATACAGAGAGTACCCCCATGTCCTGCGAAGAGAAGGCCGGAGGGGTCCCACCTCCCATGCCTCTCAGTGTGTGGGGGGGACATCTGCAGCGACTCATCGGGGGAGGGGGGTTTCAAAGGCTCCGTCGTAGCCGTCCAGCCACCAGAAGCGAACGAGGACAGCCGGGATGCCGGCATGCAGTCAAGCTCTGTGGCCTGACCCCCATAGCTGCCATCTTCTAGACCCGGGGCCCTTCCTGAGGGCGGCCTGGGCAGGTGATGCATGTTCTCGCGGCAGATCCCCCTCACTGCCACATCATCAACCCACTCTGCTGACAGCCACGCAAGACACGGTCATTAACTCTGCAGCTTGGCG
Organism: Ursus arctos; assembly: GCF_023065955.2. Lineage (NCBI taxonomy): Eukaryota > Metazoa > Chordata > Mammalia > Carnivora > Ursidae > Ursus > Ursus arctos. Next base: position 92,432,308 of record NW_026623056.1, on the reverse strand, counting down.
GGCAATCCGCCCTCGCGGGGACGCAGAGCACTCAGAACAGCAGGAGTGGGGAAGCTCTGGAATATTCCAGCACCGCTCCCCCATCCTGCCCAGACCACCCCGGCTCCTCCGGGGGAGGGGGCTCACTGTCTTCAAGAATCCTCACTACGGCTTCTTTTGTAAGACCTCCAGCTGCTTCCACAGGAAATGAGAATGAGGAAAGAGGGGACACCACAGTGTCATGTGACTGCTGGCATCCTGATCAGCCTCGGGGCTGAGTGCCCGGTGTCCTGCCCACCCCCTGGGACCACTCAGCCCCACAGTTCAGCTCTACCCACGTCCACTGTCCTCTGACCTGCAGCGGGGACTCCCACTGGAAACAGCCCTCCATCCCTGAAGCAGCCGGCAGCTCGCCTTCAGTCCCACGGCCATCTTTGCCCATGTGTGTGACCCTGCATCAGCTGGCACAGCCCTGGACCCCCGAGACCCCCGCCCTGCTTACGGCACACCCCACGCCCTGACTGCCAGGCTCACAGTGCTCAATGCCAGGCCCACGGCTCCCTGCCAGGCCCTGCACAGGGGCCGTGCGCTAGCGGTCAGGTTCTGCTGCGGGGGCTGGGCTGCGCTGCAAAGCCCTAAGAGAAGGGGCCTCACCCCAAGCTCCCAGCAGCACCCAGGTATGGACGGGGAATGTCTGCTCTGGGTGGGCAGGGAGGCTAGGCATTGCCCCTTCGGCCAACCACATGATTTTATCACACGGCCCGGGGCCCCACGCCTGTTCCTTTCTTCTTGAGAAACTCCATCATTTCTTCTGTTCCTCGATGTCACTCTTCCACATTGCTGTCTGAGCAGAACACGCTAGTTCTATTTCAAAAGCTCCATGTGGGCATGCCCCAGCGATGACCAGGCCCATGAGCCACAGAGCCAGCGGCCCCTGTGTCACGTAAAACCCCTGCGCACAGACGCACCTCCCTTCCAGAGAGCACAGTGCTACCCTTGACCCCTGCGAGGAGCAGTCTCTTAAACAGGAGCCAGGGCCCCCCTCGGAGCACAGCGTGTGCACACGCACACACGTGCACTCATTACACATACACATGCAGACACAGTGAGAGAAAGATCAGAAAGTGGGACCAATTAGTTCTTGCTTTCTCCATGACAGGCAAAGAGGAACAACAGAAATCTTAGTCCCAAACCAAGAAAGAGAGTTAGGAAATCAAGAAATTAAGCAATGCTGGATCTTCTTACAGAAACAGCAAAAGCATCACCTAGGCTGCAGGGTTGGCACATATTCTGGATCAGCCCGGGACTTCCAGAGGCCAGGGAAACGGGAATCATCACAAGTGGCAGGGAGTGAAGCAAGCAGAGCTACGTGTCCTGGAGCACGAGGGAACATTGCAGAACACACTTGGACGTGTTCCCAAACACAACACGCCACCTCCAAGGATGTGAATGTCCACATCGGGCAGGAGGGTGGTGCCCTCTTTCATGTCAGCTGTCTTGTACTATTTGCCAACACGGGCATCACCAGGAAAAACATTAAAGCAAAAACCATGTCTTTCGAAGGGGGCAGGGTGACACTCTTCTGGTATCTTCCAAACGCAGTTCTGCCACAGAAGGCCCTTCCATCCTAGGAGTGCTAAGGGGAAAAAAACGTAAAGATCTTCCTCTGAAGAAGCCACCTGAGGCTCCAGGGGTTCTTGAAGGTGAAAAGCTGGAAATAACCCCCCCCCCCACTGTCATGGGGACCCCGCCGTGCCTGCGTCCCCGCAGCTCTGCAGCTTCGCTCTGGTCCACCGCAGCGGCGGGCCCTGGCATCCCTCTGCCCCAGCTACCATAGCCCACACTGCTCGCCAGGCAGGGGTCTCCATCCACAATTCCAAGCCAGGGGACTCTCGACACGCCCTGCTGCCCGCCAGCCTCTTCCTGAGGGTTGTCTGTCTGAGCCGCGCTCCCCTGGCAAAGAGGTCCCTGTATGGAAAACAGCATCTCCGCCCGGCCACCAGACAGGGCTAAGGTCTTAGGGCTGCTTCTGCACCGATGGGCTCGCAGAGATAAAGAACGAGGCTGGTTTCTGCAGCAGGACCCATGCAGAGCCGTCCCCCCAGTGTCCCCCAGGGCCTTATCTTCCCGTCTTGGTGGCGACGTGGGATTTAAATGGTTTTAAGCAAAAGCCCAAATCAGATTCTCAAGGCTACCAGAGGTGACCTTTCAAAGCTGCACCTCTCCACTGTGACCCTCCAGTGACACCCCCACCCCAGCACAGAGGTCACACCTGTCCAAGGTAAGGAAGGCTCCTCCCCTGGAGCCTTCAGAGGGCGTGTGGCCCCACCAACACCCTGACTTCAGCTTCTGGCCCCCAGCACGGCAAGAGAATCTCTGTGGCTTTAATGCTACCGTCTGCAACACTTGGGAGAGGGCCCCAGGACGCTCACACCACCCCAAGCCTCGCGTACCTGCCTCCCGTCACTTTGATAGCACAGAAGCAGGTGCTGCAGCCGCCTGGGGGATTCTGGGACCTCCCCTCCCCACAGGAAGCACTGCGGATCCAACGTGCAGATACACCGCAGGCTCGCACGGACTGTACCTCCCGGCCCCGAGAAGTGTGGGTTTCCGATTTCTGAGAGGAGGCAGTCCCACCAGCGTCTGGTGTGGGAGGCAGCAGGCCCCAGGGCACACTTCGTCTCACCCCACCTCATCCTTCCCTGCTCTTTCCCTCCCCCAGAATCGAAGGCCAGAGCAGCAGGAAGTCCCACCGTGCACAGGGAGGAGCCCCAATGCATCACTGGCGGTCTGGCCTCGACTGGGCAGCCCTCTCTCCACAGACAGGGCCACGAAGGCCACGAGCCAGCCCTTACTCTCCTCGCTCTGCGAACATGGAATCACCCCGCCCGACGCTCTGCCTGCTCTGTTGCTAGTCCCTAGAACATACTTTGGACTCGGCCTGAAAACAAAATTCAAAAACAGGGTCAAGGTTCTGCTCCTCTCTTTCGTATGACATTTTTCTCTGCCCAGGGAGGGTGGCTGCCCATGGGCGGCCTGCCTGAGACGGCAGCGGGTGTGCTTGGGGGACCTGACAAGAAGCAGTTCGGGAACCAGGGCCCTGAAGCCCAGCCTCGCAGGCCTCCAGCCAGCATGCGTCTGTGCCACGCTCGGGCTGAGCGCCCCATGAACGGGCCCTCGCTGTGCCAGCACCACTGGCAGAGCCCCGTCCGGGCAGTGCCCCGGAGCCTGGCCCCACCTGACAGCCAAGAGCACTGTTCTCACTGTGCACACGAGGCCTGCAAAGGCTCAGCTGGCAGCGCCCCGTCCCTGAGCCGGAACTCCAAGACAAAGGGACAGCGGGCCAGTCCCCACAGGGGCTTCTCCAGTCTCCGAATCTGTGGGGCCCAGGCCGGGCCCACCTTCTGCTGCCCTTCCTAAGCTCTCTTCCCACACTCAGCTGCGTGCACAAGTGTGCCTTAGTCTAGCTCTACGGGGCTGACCAAATGGAGAACATACCCCCCGCTAGGCACAAGTCTGGGAGTTCCGGGATGCTTCCCCTCAGAACCCCTGCTGGAATGTGCAAGTGCGGGGCTCCAAGCCTATTGCAGGCTCTGTCCAGCCCAGCCCGTCCTGTGCTGAGGCTGGTCCCAGGGCAGTCGGCGGCCACCCCCAACCCTCTCTCTGCTTGGCTCTGCTCCGGCGGGGCACAGGTGGGGGGATAGGAGCAAAATGCCCGCATGGGACGCCGTGGAGCGCCCTGCAGTATTAACTGTTTGATCCTCCTGGAGCTAAGCAACCCGGGCCAAAACAAGCATTTGCAGGCTGATAAGAAATCTAGACTCTGCTCAAGGAAGCACGAAGTGTGTCCAGTGAACTAAGACATTTCTGGAAACTGTTATTGTTATGGGCTGTTCCCCAAATTCCTATGTTGAAACCCTGGCCTCCAGCACCTCAGACTGTGACTGTGTTTGGAGACAGAATCTTTAAAGAGGTAATTAAGGTAGAGCGAGGTCATAGGGTGGCCCCAATGCAATGTGACCGGTGTCGCTATGAGAAGAGATCAGGATACAGACACGCACAGAGGAGCCAAGCGAGGACAGCACCCATGTGCCACGGACAGACCTCTCCGGAGCAGGCAGCGTGCTGCCACCTTGATCTCGGACCGCCAGCCTCCAGGGCTGAAAGACCACACACGCCTACCGTTTGAGCTGCCCCGCCTGCCATACTTCGGGACAGCCACCCAAACACACTGATATTGCCCTGTCTGGGGTCCAGCTTGGGGGGAGCATGTTTGCAGGACGACCACCCCTGGCTTTCCCCCCCTTCAGCCCTCGCCATCCCCCGACACTATATCTTACTTCGGTAATTAGGAGGAAGAGGAGGTAATTAGGGCAAAAAACACACCCAGGTAAATAAGTGAAGACCCTCCCGGCAGAGGTCCCAGCCTCCAGGAGATGCCCCAGCCACGCTTAGGTGCCACCCAGCCCTACCACCCCGTCTGGTCCTCCGGCACAGTGGTGGGTGAGCGCAGCATCCCGGGCATGCTGACCCACCTCATTCAGCAGCCAGCACCTCCAAGGGACGTTCACACACCCCGTCGCCCCCAGCCCTAAATAACAACCTAGGAGCAGGCATCATGCCCATTCTACAGAGGAAGCAACTGAGCTCGGCGTGGAAGATGGCCCCCTGCCATACTCCTCCTGGGCCTCACAACTCTAGAAGGAAGTGCCGGGATGGGTTGAATCAGAGGCAGAGCCCCTCCACGCCCCCCAACAGGTGGCAGGAGATGACAGGATCACCACCCTCGCCCCCAGGTTATGTCCCACAGCCCCAGAACACAGGTAAGGGCACTAAAGAAACCCCAGGTGAGAACCGCCTCTCTGACGTTAAGAGGCACTTTGGTGTGGAAGTTCAGAGCACACGTCTGGAAGGAACAAGGGGCCTCACCGGAGGACCCAGGTGAGCCGAGGAGGGAACAGTGTGCCCAGTGCAGGGGTGCAGGGAGAAAGAAGGGAGCGCGTGTGGATAGACAGGGAGGAGGGACCGGGCACAGGACACAGGGAAGCCAGCAGGGGCCCCGCACAGCTCTGCCAAGGGCAGCTCCCGTGGCTCCCTGGCCAAGAAGGGCGAGAGCTGCTCCTCCCACTGGGACAGCAGGGTGAAGCTGTTCTCAAGGGCCCTGCCTGGTCCTGCCTTCCAGGTGCACCCCTGCCTTAGAGACCCTGCACCTTTGTCCCCAAGCACAGAACTACCCCAATGACCCTGCCCACACAATCCACCCACAAGCAGAGTTCCCCCTACCCCAAAGACCTAGGTGCATGCAGTCACCCAGCCATACCTGCTTCTTGCCCCCCGTTGGGGGGGGGGCATGCCAGGGACAACAGGACAAAGGTGGGCAGTCCAGGAGAGCCATGACCTTGTCATGACCACCCAGCACTCCTGCTGGGCAGAAAAGGCAAGGGAGTGCCCATCACCCTGGTGTTGCCTCTGGCCTGGCATGAAACCCCACCGCATCCAGGCCTCCTTCTGCCCCGCCGAGGATCACCCAGCCATAACCTTGGGGCTGTAGCAGGAAGCAGTGGGTGCCTGGCCTGGGAGACCCATCAAGGACAGGCGGGAGAGGCGGGAGGGAAGCCCGTCATTAAGGAAAAGCTATAAAACATTTGAAAAGCAGCTTCTAAAGCCAAAAGGGTACGGGCCTGACTCGGTCTCTGGGCTTTTCTTCTTCAGAGCCAACACCTGCAGGGAGGCCTTCTCCGCTCCACCCGCCTCTCTGGCGACCACCTCCCAGAAGAGTCCTTCGCAAGGTGGGACTCACCCTGGCGGCGGGAGCCAGGGTCCCTGAGCTTGCTGCTCCTGCTGCCGGCAGGTGAGCACTGCAAACACCTGCTTCCCTCTCGGCCCCTGCGCCCCCAGGGCAGGGGCAGGAGGCACCCGCCGCATTCTCACGTCTCCAGGGAGCCCCCGGCCGCCCGCAGCGGGTAGGGGCGCGGGTGGCGAGTGCACCACAGCTCACGCGCGGGGGCCTCACGCTCGGCGGGCGCCCGCCCGCGCAGGGGCCCCCGGTGCTGCGGCCGCGCCAAGGTCACGGGGCTCGGCTGCGGCCGCCCCGCCGCAGGCCCGCACACGGGGACCCCCGGCCGGTTACGTAAGCCAGGCCGGCTGGCGGCGCATACCTGCAGCGGGAACGTGGCCGCCCGGTTGCCCACGTAGCCGCGGACGACGTGGCTCTGGATGGAGAGCACCCGGCACTCCTCCTCCATGCCGGGCTTGCCGCGGCGGCGCGGGGCCGGGCGGGCGTCCGCGTGTCCGCCGCTCGCTGGGTTCCGCTCGGCTCCGCTCGGCGTAAGCGCTCGGCTCGGGCGCTAGGCCGCCTCCTTGTGACCTCAGCGCGGCCGGGAACCGCGGGTCCCGCCCGGCGCGGGGGCGGGCGGGGCGGCGGGGGCGGGGCTTCCTCGAAGCCCCGCCCCCAGCCCGCCCGCCCCGGGACCCGGGGAAGCCGGAGCCGCGCCCCGCTGGGCCCCGGCGGCGGCGGCGGCGGCGGCGGCGGCGTCACTAGCGCTCCCGGAGCGTGGGCGGGGCAGCCGCCGTGCCGGACGCTGGGGCGCGTTTTTCGGTCCACCAGGCGAGGGCACCGTCGCGTCTCTCGTTCACTGCCCGAGGTCGGCGGACCTCTGACCCGGAGCGCGTGCGACGAGGACCGCCGGCGCCGCGAGAGTCGCCCGCCCCACGGCCCCGCAGTGCCCGCTCCCCAGCCCAGGGGCGTCAGGGCCGCCGAACCCTCCCGCAGGGCCTGGGGCCGCCCCTCCGGCCACCAAGCGGACCGGCGCCAGGAAGCACCGGGCCGGCGCGCGCCCTGCGATCCGGGGGCGCCCGTCTAGGGGACGCGGAGCGGCCAGTCGTGATGCCCCCACCCCCCACCCCCGCAGAGGCCTGGGGGGCGGACATCTCTGCGGTGCCATGACACCCTTGGGGACCCCGAGACGCCCGGTCCCCCCCAGCCCCGGACACGTGGCCCGACCCTCCTGCCGCAGGGTATCTTGGGCCCGCCACGTGGCCCGTGTCCATGCACCACCGCCCGCCCCATGTCCACCTTCAGAGCCCGCCATTAAGCACGAGTCCGGTTCCCCCACTCCCCGCAGTCACTACCCGGCCCTTCACCTCCCACTCCCACCTCCGCGGGCCGGAGGCATTCCCTGGGTTCCCCCGCGAGGGTCCAGCGCTGCTGCGGGGTCTTCAAACTTCAGGACTGGGTGATGTGGGTCCCTTGGCTGCTTGTGTTTCAACCTCTCCATCCTGGGGGGAAGGCTGATGCGTCCCGGCAAGTGCTGGCTAGAGAGGAAGGAGGGCACTGCTTTAGCTGTCCAGCTTTTCAAGAGGAAGAACATCCTAGTTGTTAATAATAACAATAATAATAGCAGCTAACATTTATTGAGCGCTTACTATGTGTTAAGCCATTTCCTGCATTAACACATTTGAAATCCCCAACACCTAATATGGTAGAGGCTCGTCTCCTTTTACAGCGAGGAAACAGGAAGAGAAACCAGAGGTTACAGAATCAGGGATGGGTGGTGCTGGGTGAGATCCCTGCAGACGGCAGGGGCCAGCACACTAGACACTGTCCTTACTGCCTTTTCTCTGTCCTACTCTGTGAGGTCAGCTGTCCTTGGCTCTTAGGAGGGCCTGATGAATCTCTCTGCAGCTGATCTCACCCCTCCCCACCTTGATCTCTCACCTACTGTTCCTCTGCTTTTCTGGGCCAACCTCATAAGTGCCCTCCCCCTTCTTCATCCCCACCCCCACTCACCTTCTGCCCAGGTAAATGCGGAGCACTAAGGGGGGAGGAGGCAGACAAGCCTCCGGGACCCCAGGCTCTGGTCCTCTCTTCCTTGACAGAGGGCCCGGGTAGAGGTCAAAATCCTGGGCAGCACATTTTGGTGAGTTCACTTTTCATCGGGCTTTGGGAAGATCGAGGTTCCTCACTCCCAGTGCCCTTGGGTCCCAGACTAGCCACGGGAGGCTCACCTGGAGAAGCCAGCTGGTAGACCCGCCAGGGCCCAGCCCCGTCCCACTTTGCTGAGCCTGGCCCCCAGCGTACTCTTCCAACTCTGCAGGTGCTCCTGGGGCCACTCAGGTTGGGCAGACACGTGACTGTGGTATTTTATGAGCACTTTTGCTGCTAATTAGCAGTCCACAAACAAACCTCTTTCCCGAGGACTCAGACAGTGAAGACCTTCAGAAACCACCAGTCCATTGAAAAGATACTCGCGGTCCCCGCCAGCCAGGTGATGGGTGGGCCTCCTCACCACTGTGTCGGGGTGGGGGAGGGATGCAGAGCCCCTCAGGACCCCGTCCCCCACCCTGTCCTTCCAAGGCAGACCCGCCCTTCCTGGGAGAGGGCACAGTCCCCAGTGTGGAGTGAATGCCCTGCAGGGTGATTCTTAGCTGATTAGGAAGAGGCCGCTGACTGCCAGGTCTCTTGGGGGGAGGGTGGCTGGAGAAGCAAGTGGGTGGGGTCCAGGAGGTTCCCAGAAGGTGGTTCAACAAGAACTGAGGGAACCGAGAGAATTTGTGGCTGACCCTGGTCTGTTTGGGACCCCCAGAGCCAGGTGCCTGTGCACCTCTGTGCCCTGGTTATTATACCGTCAGAGCAGCACCTTGGGGCTGGAACCCCACTTGGGCCTGTGTTGCCCCCCGCCCCCGCCACAGGGGTGCTGTGACCTGGGAAAAGTCTGGCTGATCCCAACCCCAGAACGGTGTCTTCTTCCACTGGAGGTGAACTTCACATACACGCTGCCCGTTATGGGTTGACTGTATTCCCCCAACTCACATGTCATAGCCCCAACCCCCGGTACCTGGGGGTGTGACCTTACTTAGAAATAGGGCCTTCTGCAGATGTAATCAAGTGAAAGTGAAGTCGTTCAGGTGGGCCGTAACTCCAGCATGGCTGGTGTCCTTATGAAGAGGGGAACACACTCTCCTCCAGAGCCCTCGGAAGGAACCAGCCCCGTTCACACTCTGATCTTGGGCCTCTGGACTCCAGAGCTGGGAAAGAATCCGTTTCTGCCATTGAAGCCACCTGGGGAACCTGTGTCAGAGTTCAGGCTTCACCCCGGTGCACTGCCTGCTGGCCGTCAAGCTTGCCCCCTGAAGGTCCCAGGCGCTGGCAAGGGTCCCGAAGAAGCAGATAGGCATGAAGAGACAAGCTGGCTGGGCTCAGCTCACGTCGTGGGTCCCAGATCTTCTGAGGCCCTCCCAGTGTCGAATGTGGTGTCCCACCAGCAGACCATGAATACTGATTTCAGTCCCAGAAAAAGTCATCACTGTCCCCAGGTTCCTCCGGGCCAGAGTGCTATCTCTGATGTCGGCTACAAGGGATGGGGGTCTCCAGAGACTCAACTACCATTATGACACACTTGTATCCCCCAGAATTCCTATGTCGAAGCCCTACCCCTCAAAGTGATGGTTTTTGGAGATGGGCCTTTGTGGGGTAATGAAGGTTAAATGGGGCCGTAAGGGGCGGCGCCTGACTTAGTAGATTTGGGTCCTTAGAAGCAGCAGCAGCAGCAGCAGCGAGCTGGGTCCCCATCAGCCTGTGGGCGCGGTTGAGATATGGGGTCAGTCCCGTCCCGCTCAGCCCTCGGCACTCACCGCCCTTATGTTCCAGGGGGAGGGATCTCGGGTCCTCTTGGAGATCAGTCGGGCAGAGCCTCTGGCGGCTGCTGCCTGTTTGAAGGGGTCAGACATGCAGGTCAGTGTCTGGGGGGCCTGACGGTTTGCTGCCCAAATCCTCCCTTTCTAGAGGGATGTGGTCAGTCTTGGGCCCCTGCAGACCTCCTCTGCTTCCGCTAGTTTGTCGGTGCTGGGGTGTCGTCGGCCGGTGCTGGTCCGACTGCAGGACCCCGAACTGCTCCCCTCATTGCTTGACGCAGGCCCCTGCTTGACGGGAGAGACTCCATGGCGCTCTCTACAATAGCATTCCACCAGGCCGCTCTCTGCCCCGCTGGCTGCGTTTTGTTTTTGCCTGAGAGGCGGTAGCCAAGTGCTGCGAAGTACGGTTGTGTTACTATTCACGGACCGTGAGGTCAGCAGATTGGGAGACGCTGCCATTGAAAAGATAGTTTGCCACTTGAGGTTTCCAAGAGGTGGGAGCACCCACACCACACAGGGCCACGTGGGGAAGCGCCAGGTGGGCTGGGAATGGGGGGCAGGGGAAGGAGACTTTATTGGGGTTTTAAGGAGAAAGGCAAGGCGGGCAAGCAGGGTGGACACTGATGAGTTTGAGCACCTTTGGCAGGCTCTGGGGTATGGGCTGTCTCTGCTTGTCTGGCCTCTGGCCCTGGCCAGAGGGATACGGCTCTTGGACTGTAAAAGATGGAGGAGCGACGTGGAATGTGGGCTCTGGGCTCGTTACTTGGCATGTGAAAGGCACATTTGCTGTCTCTGAGGGTTGGCCAGCCCCGGGAGGGGTCGTTTCTCCCCACTCAGCCAGGCTCCAGACGTCCTGTATTCTCATCGAGAACACAGAAATAGGAACATGCAGGTCGTATACACCAGGGCGCGCTCTGGAGTCTGGAGCCATGCTGCCCGGGCGGATTCCCGCTCCTCCGATGGCCTTGGACACCTTGGAGTGACAAGTTAGGTCAGCTCTTAGACTCAGCGTCCTCCTCTCTTCGGGTATGAAGTAAGAAGAGTGTATCAAAGTGGTGTTGAAGGGATCCAGCAGATTGCCCCGGGTGGGGCGTGAATGAGGGTTCCAGAAAGTCTACTCATCACTGTTTATCAGGATACCCTGGCCTGCCGGAACAGAGCTGGTGGAAAATTTTACTCTCTCATGACTGCTGGACTCCAAGCCGCCATTTTTATGGGATGAAAAATCCCATATGTACAAGTGGCTTCCATCCTTCTGAGAACAGGCTTTTGGACATTTCTCAGTTCCAGAATATTCTTTCTTTCTTTTATTTTTATTTTTTAAGTAAGTTCCATGCCCAGCTTGGAGCCCAACGTGGAGCTTGAACTCATGCCCCTGAGATAAAGACCTGAGCTGAAATCAAGAGACAGACACTTAGGGCCCCTGGTATCCAGCCACACGTCAGGCTCCGTGCTGAGCGGGGAGTCTACTTGGGATTTTCTCTCTCCTTCTCCCTCTGCTGCTCTCTCTCTCTCAAATAAATAAGTAAAATCTTAAAAAGAAAAAAGAAAAGAAAAGAGAAGAAAAGAGTCTGACGCTCAAGTGACTAAGCCACCAGGTGCCCCCAGAATATCTTTCTTAAGAAGCAACAACTGGGGGCGCCTGGCTGGCTCCGTTGGAAGAACAAGCAACTCTTGATCTTGGGGTCATCAGTTCGAGCCCCACATTGGGTGTAGAGATGACTTAAAAAAAAAAAAAGCTTAAAAAAAGAGGCAAAGACTGAACCTCAGGCCTGGGTTCCAGGGTGTTCCTTATTCGGATGGATTATGTTTTTCACTTTCCTCTTGGGAAGAGGCAAGATTTTTGGAACCCTGAGAGCACTTGGGGTCAGCGTCTTCAGGAACTCTAGAGAATCCCCTACATTCTTTCCTGACCCAGGCGGGTGTGGTTCTACTTTTTAATCCTCAAACAGGCTGGTCTGGTTTGAGACTCACCTTGCAGCCTTGGGTCAATGCGCTGGTCACCGTGGCAACCCCTGGGCGCTCCTTGGAACAGCTCCAGGCCATCTGGAGAGTTTTCTCCCAAGAGTTCAGAAAATGTGTAGTTAAGAGCCGTCTTCAGCCCATGAGGGGCCGTCTGCTCCTGGTTCCTGACCCAAAGAAATCAGCTGGAGCCTCCCCCGCTCTTTCTGACCAGGGTTTACTGGAAATGTTTCTTCTTTCTCCTCAGTGATACTTCAGCTCAGAAAACAATCAATCTGGGCCAACAGCCAGGAATTTTAGCCCCGCAAGGGGCCTGTTGGGGCAGATGATTCACAGGGAAAGAACAGAGGGAAAGTGGGGAATTCGCTCCGGTAGTAGGCGTTCCCCGCACGGGAGTGGCTGGATTTCAGGGCGGTCTGACCAGCCGCGTGCACTGACCCAGACGCTTGCTGTTGCCTTCCCGGCAGCTGCTGGTTCTTACTGTGCCTCACAGAGACGCGGGCAGATTGCTCATGGTTCTCTAGTTGCAAGAGAAACTCACGTCCTGGACGCCTTGGGGAAATGACAAACATCGCAGGGAAGAAAACGGAAACCCATCGCAGCCCCACGTCTCGAGGGTAGACGGCACTCGAGTCCTCTTTCTAGGCACGTCTGTGTGCATTTACGGGAATGTGGCAGGTGCCCAAGACGCAGACTGACGGGAGACTTTCTTCTTCTTCTTCTTTTTTTAAGGAGATTTATTTAATTGGGAGAGAGAGTGAGGTAGAGAGAGCGAGGGCAGGGGGCAGGGGCAGAGGGAGAGGGAGAGAGAGAGAATCTCAAGTAGACTCCGTGCTGTCCACAGAGCCTGACTCGGGGCTCGATCTCACGACCCTGAGATCATGACCTGAACCGAAACCAAGAGTCGGACCCTTAACTGACCGCGCCATCTAGGCCCCCTTGAGACTTTTTTTGTTTTTAAAGATTGGGATTTGTAATGGATTGTGTACATTCATAATGATATATATATATTTAGATTTCATCTATTATTTATCTGACAGAGATAGAGACAGTCAGTGAGAGAGGGAACACAAGCAGGGGGAGTGGGAGAGGGAGAAGCAGGCTCACAGCGGAGGAGCCCGATGTGGGGCCCGATCCCAGAACGCCGGGATCACGCCCCGAGCCGAAGGCAGACGCCCAACGACTGCGCCACCCAGGCGCCCCTCATAACGTTATATCTTTATACCTTCCACGTGTCCTGCAATATTCTTAGTGATCTTTCATGGCTATGTCACCTCCCTTCCATGAAATTACAAGAATTTGACGAATCCTCTTATCAAATAGTCAGGTCGTGTCCAGCACTGCACTGTTAAAAATATTTCACTGGGCTTACTTGTGAGTCAATCTTCGTGTGCGTGTCTGATTACTTTCTTAGTGCAAATTCGTTGACGTGGCGGGACAGGCAGGCGGGGAGTCTGCACCTTCACGTTGTTAATGTGTGTTGTCAGGTCACGCTGCAGGAAGGGGTCCGGTGCGCACTCCCGCCAGCACCTCACCGTCACCGTAGCTCAGCGTCATCAGGACGGGGCGCCTGTCTTTTCAAAGAATCCTTGCAAATTGGCAAATATAAAACACGGGAGACACTTTTAGGCATGAATCTGTATGGTTTCTCCCTAGAGTTTTATGGAAGTCAAAGTGCGAATAAAGGGAAAGACTTGACTTGAGGAAGCTGGATTTTGGGGGCAGAGGCTCTTCTGTTTGCTTCAGAAACCACACGGAGCAGGGCTGAGCTGGACCGGGCGGTGCCACATCCCAGGCCACGAGAGCCACGGGCTCACACGCCCTTGGCACCTCCTGGGGTCCTCACTGGGGAGGGCCACTCCCCGGGGGCCCCTCAGCTCACTGGCCCCTCATCTGGAAAACGGTCACAGGGGCTCGTGCGTGGCTCTGGTGGCAGTCACACGTGGGATACATGTGGAGCGGGCAGAATATGCCCACGTTCCCGTCAGACTGTGACTCCGTTGGGAGGGGGCAGGGCTGTCCTGCACCCACCAGCCAGGCCGGTTCCCCGCTCTTCTCCCAAGGCAGGAAAAAGTGGCCCAGGGATGGCGCAGGCCAGAGCGAGAGAGGCAGTCCCTCCCAGAAGTCGCCGTTCTCCCTGCCTGGTCAGCCAAAAACCTGTGCCCACCGCCTCCGGCTGGCGGAGCCCACACAGCCTCTCCCTTGGGCCTGGCCCGGCCTCCAGCCTCTCCGCCTCCTCCCGCCCGCCCTGGCTGCGGCTGGCACCACTGGTCTCAGCCCGACCTGCCTCCAGCTCTACCCTGGTCCGAGCCGTGGCACCCCCCACCCCGCCCCCAGGCACGGAGTCTGAACCCTCTGTGCCCTGGTCCCATCTCTGTGCCTTTGGCCGGGAGCCGCCGTGGCCGAGACTGCACGCGGGGCTGGTCTGCAGTGACATGGGCCTGGTCACGTCTCAGATTGCTGCTGTGTTGGAATGATAGTATTTTGGGTATTTGGGGTAAATACAACGCATTACTAAAATTGATTTCACCTGTTTATTTTTTTAACATGGCTACTAGGAAATTGTTAGTGGCAGCTGTCCCCCATTTCCACTGGACGGTGCTGGCACTTCCCTTGCATGTCAAGGTGTCCCTGGTCCTGGTCCCCGAGCAGCCACTGTTGCCACCTGCCTCGCGGTGCCAGGCACTTCCCCGGAGATCACTGCGGAGAGAGACCCGGGGCCCCTCCGGGGAGCGACCGTGGGGAGCCGGGAGTGGGTGCGCGCTCTGCGGCGGGTGGCTCATGGCGGGAGCTGGGCCTCCTCCTGCCTTTGCCAGTCCCCCAGTAGGGTCACTATGGAGCCTTCAGACCCCGTGTTCAGACGTGGCTCCCGCAGGCTTTGTGGGCTCCGAAAGCTGGTAGAAGCCGGTCACCTTTCTGCACTCCTGTTGTTTTTAAATAAAACTTTGGGCTTATGTCTCATTCATGGACAAGTGATACTTAGTGGGGGCGTTGGTGAAATCACGTGTATTCCAGGTTCTGTCCACGGGCTGCACACTCCAGCCCCGCGTCTGTGCCTGACGTGCTAACCCAGGACTGACTGACCGGTCCACGGCCTAGAGACCAAGGTTAGGGGGTGACCTGTGCCTGAGGCAGAACCCCGGAGACGATGTCTGTCGGGGCTGGCCATGTGCCCGCGGTGCCAGGCTCAGCATCTGGCCAGGTGAGAACCGGCCTCCCCAGGACATTTCCCCAGAGGCACGGGACAGGCTGCAGAAAACCAGCCGCCCTCAGTCCTGACGCCGGGCCGGGCAGCAGTCGTCCCCTCCCGGAGCTGAAAAGAAGCCCTCTCTGCACCGGCTTCCTGAGAAGGCTGGAGCCGGAGGAGCTTCCCGCGCTCCGCTCCGGGGAGAGCGCTCCACCCGTGCCGGGCCATCCCCCGCACTCACAGGGCACGCATGCGGTCAGGGGTCAAGGTCAGGCACACTCCTCAAAGACGCAGTGTCCCGAGATGTTCTAGAAAGAGAAGCTTGAAGCCGCAGCAGGCAAACGCGGCGTGTGGCGGGCTAGCTCCCGGTCGGAAGTGTGCGGGGAGCACCTGGGGGGCGGCTGAGCGTGACCTCGTGTGAGACCTCCTTAGGTGTGGCGTGGCCGCGGTTACACGGAAGACTGTCATTCTTCGGCAAGGGGGGGCCGGAGCGTTTGGGGCTACAGTGGCGTGTTGTTCTTGATGCACTTGGAGAGGCTTCAGGCAGAAAGCGTGACTCAAACACGGCCCCTGTCCCCATCCGTCCCGTCAGTCGGCGGCTCCTGAAAGAGCCCGGGCCGAGCGTCTGCCAGGAGCTCCTCCAGCCCGAGCGCGTGGAGGCAGAGCCGAGCACGAGCCCTCCGCGTTGGGGGTTTGTGCCTGGACTCGGTTCCGTTAGCGGCTGTCTGCTGAGCCCCGCTCGGGGTCAAGGCCCGGCCCAAGGCTGCAGGTTTCTGCCTCCCGCGTGCGCGAATCCCGCCGCCCTGGGGAGCCGTGGGGCTGCTTCCGTGGGGCTGGCCGGGGTCCGCGCTGCCAGGGGCAAACCACGGCCCCTGCGGCTCCCTCATGCCTCGCTGCCTTCTGAAGTCCGACCTCCTCGCCGGGGACAGGAACTCCTGGGAGGATTTCCCTTCTGGAAGCCATGGGGGCTAGACACGGGGGCAGGTGAGCGCAGGGCCCCGCAGGAGAGAGGGCGTGGGGGGGACTCCCACACCCCCTGGGACGGAGACAGGCGTGTGCTCCAAGTCACAGGGTCCTGCTCTGTGCGAGCTCTACGAGCGTCCCCCAGCACCCACACAGCCCTTCTCCAGCCTCTGGACCCCTGTGGGCTCCCTCCCCTGGGAGATGGCTGCCCACCCACGAAGGGTTTCCCCGTGGCCACAGCCCCCAGCTGTCACAGCCTCTCTCCCACCGTCCTCACCCAGCCGCTGTGGTAATTCTACTGAATAAACGCCTCTCAATTTGTTGTAAGCCCTTTGATCAATCTCCAGAGACTCGGCATGGTTGTTGTTGCTGATTCTAACCAGCGTTATCAGAGGTCCCACCTGGGAGTGTGTCCCTCAGCACGTCACACTACCTTTCCGGAAGTCCCGCCTCCTCACGGGTCTTAGAATTCACTGAACAGGTACCTGCCACAGGGCCTTTGTACGTGCTGCTCCTCCTGCAATATATTCTCCAGACACCCATATGGCTCACTTTTTAATTTCTTTGGGCCTCTGTTCAAATGCTACCTTCTCGTAAACAGTCCTTGCCAGCAGAGTTAGGTAAATTAAGGAAGAAACATACACAAATGAAACCATGGATTCCATTTAATGGTCTTTCCAACACTTAGTACAAGCAGCACTGCTTCCAGATTGTACTTTTTATTAAATTCAGTAGAAACTTAGGAGTGTAAAGTGTAAAGTCTGGTACCAATCTACAAGATTGGCCAGATGTAGCGGGGGGGGGGGGGGCTTATTCCTCATGAGACAGCACCAGCCCCACGCGTGCTCCCTGCTCTCCTCCCCGGAGCTCTGACTTCACCTGTCTTTCCGTCCAGTCCCCTCCGGCAGGGCCCGGATCCCGCAGCAGAGCGCAGACAGTGCCTGACCACGGCAGGGGCTCAGCAAGCGCAGCTGGACGGAGGGCTGGCGTGGAACCAGTGGAGTATTCTGTCAGGATGTGGAGGGGAAACTGCTGCTGAGCAACTTGCCTGCTAACGGGCGTGGCTCCTGCCAGGGCGACGGTTTTCTGCCGCACACACTGAGCTCGAATGGGAACGCGGGGACAGAGCTGAGCCTGTCATGGAGTGCGGGACAGCAGGTGCCCACCGGGAGCTGAGTCCGGGCATGGAAATGGGGACAAAGCCCGTGACGGACCAGTCTTTAAACTGATGTGCACAGTTCTAGGTCTGCGGTGGACGAGGGATGGGACTCCTGACCCCAAGCCCCAGGGAGCAGGTTTGCTCCCTGATGCCTGCAGCATCTTAGGACAGGGCGGCTGTGGGCAGAAGGCCCCGTGCCTCCATTTGGCGCGAAGGGAGAACAAGAACCAGGCAGAGGCTATTGGGCCCAGGGGCCTTGGAGATCCTCCTGGGTGTCTGCGCTCCCACCGAGGTGTAGGGTGCAAGCCCCAGCTGACACTTGAGCTACGTTTTCGAACAGCAAGAGACCGAAACTCAACTGGCCACTGTTGAAGGAGCGGACGAAGGCACGAGGATGTGCTGTGGAGACTTGGGGTCAGGTCGGGACGACAGATGGCGGGGACAGGCTGTACTGGTATTTGGATTGTTATGTTAGGGCTTAAGTCACCCTCTGCGGAACTGGTCTGGGATCTAGACCACAGCTGAGTAAGTTTGTTCGGGAACACATGCGGATAAAGGTAAAGGGCACAGCACCTGTCTCCTGCCTACCCGCCCGCTGTGGAGTGCGTCGCTGGTCCCCAGGAGGAGAGCAGGTGGTCGCCGGGAGGATGTGGCCTCACCACCCAAGTGGCAGCCATGTCTCTGGGAGGGAGCTGGGCGTCTCCCCCTGGGACACGGGCACCTCTCTGCTCACGCTCAGAGGCAAGGCCCGTGGAGCAGAGGCGTCAGGCCCGGTAGTGGTGTTTCTGCGGGAACCTCTCCAGGAGCCGTGCGCAGCAGCCCCTTGCTGGCTCTGGGTAGGGGGCGTGCAGAGGGACAGGGCCCTGAAGAGCCTTGTTGTCAGGCACGCAGGGCTGATGTCAGCATCCGCCGACTCCCTGCCTTCCCATCGTTCCCCAGAGGCCTACTTCCATGCACACGGACAGCCAACATCAAGTACAAATGTGAGTGCAAAGACAGGTTTTGTTTATTGGACTTGGCTTTGATGCGACGGACACACTCTGTAGACGGGAGTACAGACTGATCGTAAACACACGGTTCTTGCCAGCAGAGTCAGGGAAATGCAGAGAAAACACACAGATCAAAAGACAGGTTCCTTTTCATGTCCTTTCCAACACTAACAAGCACTTCCCGATTTCCCTGACCCTCCTTTGTGCTTTCACGTAAACAGGGAGTTAGAAAGGTTTATGCATTTATAAAGTGTAGTACCAAATTGTACAAAACCAACCAGACATACGGGGTCGGGGGGAAGAGGACCATTGTACAAAATACTGTAAGATCACCAGCATTAATGTAAAGGATTTCCAGTTCTGCACTTCCAAGTCCCCTCAGCAACTCTGCCTAGGAAAATAACATGCATCGAATAGAAAACCGGTATTCTGAATACATTTTCTTTGTGCAACACATTCTTGGTGTGTGTGTAATGAGAATTAAAAAAAAGTTTTCTGCCTTCCTTTTTTGCCAAAATTTAGGCATTAAAAATAAGCCACAGTAAACCCACTGAACTTACCCACAAAATGGAGTACGTTAGGACAGATTTAGAGGAGGAGGGATGGAACTGTGGTCACTTTTGGACCCGAGTCCGGAGGCGCGGCATTGCCAGCAGGTGCATCTCCTGGACGCTCGGCTGGACGCCGTGTGTGTGTGAAGGGAGGTCCCTGCATCCACCCGCCCGTGCCCTCGGATGTCTTTTGCTAAAATATCTCAAGCCCGCTGGACTGCATGGCCCATCTTTAAAGCTAAAATAAAAACTGTTAGAAAAATAATCTGGCCAAGGATAATGAAACACTTTTTTTTTAAACAAAAAGTTAAAAATACTTGAATATTCCAATCTAATCTTCTCCCATGATCAGATTTGGTTTTGAATGTGGTTTTAAGCATTTTACCGAATGCGGCACAAAAGCCCCATGCAAACACCACCACGGCATCTCGGACCTAAGACTTCTCGTTACAGGGTCTATCTGACAGCTCAATGTGAATTGTCTTATCTCATGGACTAATTTGGACAAAACTTTATTACAGGGCAGGCAAAGGACAAGGTTCCTACTTCCTTCTCAGCGGGCCTCTACCACGCGCCGGCCGGGCCTGCCTGACCTCATGGCGACGTATTCGCAGAGCCCCACCCTGATGACGTGATTAAGAAACCGAAGTCACATCAACACAGCCCTGCCATCCCAGTGGGCCTCCTTTGTCACACGAAGCAATGGTCGGTCCCAGAGGCAACGCTGGGGGCCTGCGTGGGGCAGAGGCAGGACGGGGGAGGCAGCTTTCACTCCCAGGAGGCCCGAAGTCCCCTGAGCGGAGAGCGGACCAGGGGCAGCACTGAGCACCCCTATGCCCAAACAACAGACCCCCGAGTTTCGTACCTCTTCTTGAGGTTTGTGATTGTTACTTCGTAAACTCAAACAGGAGCTGGGGGCCAGTGGCTCTCCTTAGGTGACCACCTGATTTCTGAATCTGCCTCGTGTCCGTCACTCGGGCTCGAGGGGCGGATGCGGCTTCCCCACAGTCCGTCCCTGCTCCCCCAGCGGAAGTCTGAGCGCCTGCCACACACATCTGTAATGAACTGAGGTCGGAAGTCTATAAAAATCTCGAGTGCAAGCGCCAGTACTTCAGATAAAGGTAGCTACGGACAAATACGTATGCGCGAACGATTCCTGAAGGCTGCCGAGCTCCGCCTTCCAGTAGGGCTCAGCCTTTCCGATGCTGCCGCCGCGCCTGAGGACAGGAATTTCCGTCCGAGCCAGGAAAGCTGCTTCTGGGAACGCCAGTCACTTCGGCTGGCTCAAAGGCTTACATGCAGGTAAGAAGAGCAACCGGAGCACAGGACCCGGAGGAAGGAGCGTGCTCACAGTCTCGGGTGAGAGCCGAGCGGCGCTCACCGGTCAAGACACTTTGGGCTGGCCTGAGAGGTAGGAACACAGGGAAGGAAACAAGGCCCAGGGGAGGAAAGAGGCGTCCTAAGGGTGGAGGCTCTTCTCTCCCCGCCCCTCCTGCAGGCCCAGGGGAAAGAAGCTACCACCATATTGCTGATCTGGTTACACACGTCTTCCTGGCACAAACTGCCAGACACCTGGGGAACAGGGGAGGAAGGCCCCGCGTGCTTGGCGAAGACCAAAAGCCACCGGAAGCCAGTTCGGCACGGCCAGTGCAGTGCTGAGCGCCCGAGCTCTGCCGTCCGTGGGCGAGGCCACCGCCTCCCGCTCCCACGGCGCCGACAGCGTCAGTGCCATGTGACGGATGGTCACTGAGCTCAGCTCCCACCTTGGTGGGGGTCACGAAATTCACCCGCAAACACGAGGCCCCGGACAGCTCATGCACCAACGGCGTTTGTAGCAAAACCTTCAGCAAGACGCCCACAGCCCCCACAGAAGGGATGGAGAAGCAGCAGCTCCCGCTCAGACCTTGTTTATACAATTTACGGGGATTTATAAAACAATAAAAAAGGCCCCACCTTCTTAAAGTTATAATTTATAGACTATCTGTACAAACACAGTCTTTAAAAGGACCCTGCCGCTACTCTAGAAGAAGTCCATAGCTGTCGGCCTTCTCTTTGGCGTGGCAGTCAGCAGCTTCTTGGTCCCCAGGGGGTTGCTGGTAGGCGAGCTCGTGGGCGTCTTCAGCACTCCATGGAGGGGCCTCTGCTCGGGGTTGAAGGCCACTCGGGAGGGGCCCGTGGGACTGACCAGGATACTCTTGTCCGTCTTCTTGAATTCTGCCCCAGATGAAAGCAAGGCCACATGTTAACGGTGGAGCACTTCCGACCCGCCCACCCAGCCAAGCACTGTCCCCCATGGGAGCTGGGCCGCGCGCCCCAGCAGGGCAGCCCTGTCACGAGGCCCTGTGGAGAGCAGGCCCAGAGCTTTTGGAGGAAATGGAGTCAGCATCCTGTTTCACAGGAATGAATGAACCAACGTCCACAGATGGCATGGGAGGGGGTGCCGGGTGGGTCAGGTTCTGACAGGAGGGACTCGGGGTCAGGGGCGCTCAGGGAACACGGATGAACCTAAGGCTCGAGTGGCTGTGGGAAGAGCCTTTCTTTCCAGCTGATCTACTCCTCCCACTGTCTCCAGCTCCCGAAACAAGGCCTCGCAAGCCCAGGGGCCCCTCAGATGGTCCCTCCCCAACGCACGTGCGTGCGCACACACACACACATTTACTCGTGGGCCCTATGAAAAGTCAGGTCTTAAACGCATTACGTTCTTTAAAGAGTTTGGTTTCCGTTAACAAAACAAAACAAGCGAACGGCACCAACATAAACGCAACCAGACGAGATGAGAATATCTCTCTCCTCCCGTCTCCTCCTGGACACACGGCTCCAAATGTCAGCAGAGGCAGCCATGACTGGGGACCATCAGTCACCCCCAGGCAGGAGAGCCTCAAGCGTTCTGCGTGGGTAGGCTCGAGGAGATGGCTTTCCCCCATGTCTTCTACCAGACAGGCTCCTTCCAGAAGCACCAGACCCTGGCCACCCCACCAACAGCTTGGTGGCTGGAATTCTGACTTGGGAACAGATCAGGGGCTCCATCCCCCACACTCACCCGCAGTCATATTTCTGTTCAGCCCGAAGGTGACTTTTTTGGAGCTGGATGGCGTCTTGTCTCGCTGTAAAGGTAGAACAACAAAGGGAGTGAGACAGCGGTGGTGGAGACGCTTGGCCAGGCGACCACGCTGTCCCCGGGAAACCCTCCATCAGGACGTGCCGGCCCTGGGCCTAGTGTCTCTGGCCATGTGGCGGCCACGTGTTGCATCCAGGGGAGGAAAGCAGGGCACAGAGTGGTGTCGGAACCTCCCAGCTGACAAGAAAAAGCTCGGCATTTCAGAGCTGCAAGGACCGCCATTCACTTTGAGTTTTACAGTTTCACACACACCAGGGATGGACTCTGGCTTCGACGGGCAGCGCACATGCTTCCCAGTGTTTCATGCATAACAGATCTGGATGTTCTAACAATTCATGAGAATTATCTAAGCTGTTTTCTATTTGAAAGATTCCTGCCCGTGGGCCCACTTTGCATGATGAAGCACCCCCATTTCTGACGAACCTTATAATTCTACCCACACCATTTGTGCTTTAAGACCATAAACGGTTTAGAAGAGGAATTTGTCTTCTATCTGTGGAGTCACTGGCAGGTGTTCCGCAAACATCATACGTGTGTATAGTTAACACAGGCAGTTGCCCCTCTGCTAGTTCAAGCAGGTACTGAAACAGCACCTCCTCCTTCCCTGAAACAGTCACCGCTCTGTGGGCCTCCTGGCAGGGCCAGCCCAGGAGCACCCGGACCACGCGGCTTCGGTCTGCACCTCGCTCCACACCACCCAAAGGCACCTAGCGGAGCTGGCTATGTGCTTCACCGTGGCCCTGACACATCCTTCTGGGAGCAGCCGCAACCCTGTCCTGCCACCGTGATGGCGACTGTGCTGCTCCCTCCCCCCAATATCCTGAGCAGGGACCCCTGATGTCCTTCCTCCTCCAGGTCTTCCCTGTTCCCAGAAATTCTAATACGAGGCATCACCCAACACACCTGCAACCCCCCTGGACTGATTTCTCAGGCCGTCCCAGATCGCTGAGAGATGAGCCCGTGCCACCAGGTGGAGACCAGAGCCCCAGAGCCACTGCGGCCCTGGGGACCCCCAGAACAGCACACCCGGGCTCAGGAGGGCAGCAACGGGGCCCGAGGCCCAGCGCATGTGCCCGGGTGCGTGGCTCTCAGGCAGGAACGGGCTGTGCGGTTGCAGGGGGGTGGGGGGCAGCCCGTGGGGCTGAGCTCACGTACCTGCACCGCACGGGGTGCGGAGGCGGCAGGGGCACTGCTCTTGGCTCTTCTGAAGAACAGTGGCTTTGGTAAGAAGGGGGTGTCAAACTTCACAAAGTCATTCTCTGGCCTCAGCTGCTGCTTCTTCGAAGGGCTGAAAGCGTCCCCGCCTTCCTGCGTGAGGGAGTACGAGAGGAGAGGTCATGCGTGGGAGAGAGACGCAGCGTCTCCAGCTTGGACACCCCACACCCAGTGCTTCCTGCATCGTATCACACACAGCTCTTGAATTGGCAGGTGCGAACTCCAGGCACACACGGGTCTTTTTCTACCCAGCCCCGGGCCCGCATGGCCAAAGGTTTCCTAGCTGTTCAGCCACAAGAACCCATCTTTATCTATCTTCCAACTTAGCTCCTCTGAAGATTTCTGCCTTTCAAAGAGCATCTGTTACATAGTAACTCATTTTCTCATTTCCGATCAGAGACCTCACCTTCCATTGAGAAGTCTGATATGAAGGAGCAAGCACGAGGTCCTAGTTAGGACCTGCAGATCAGTTACTGGCAGATAAAGAACCCTTGCTGGGTGTTTTACAATTTTACAACCTACTGCCATCCCCAGTGAGGCCCCTGCTTGAGTCTGGGGTCCCTGGGGGGTCTGGAGGCCCAATGGAGCGGACATCACACTGCTAGCTTCTGCAAGGTCTTGGCGCTCCTAGCTTGGAAACTGCTGCCTTCCCTCAGCAGACCCCATGATGCCACAAACGAGGGGAGACCCGGGGGCCCTCTGTCCCTGCACCTTCGCCCACAGCAGAGACACAGGAAGGACCCCTTCTGAGAGGAAAACCTTCCTTGACCCTGTGGCTTCTTTAGCAATAGTTCCAGTGCCAAGGAAGACTGCTAGGGCCCGAGAATTGAGACTCGGAGACTTCCCTGATATTCTCAGCGAAGAAAGAGCACCAATGAATGGTGTCTAGAGGGCTGAGGAACAGTGGTACCCGCGACAGAGATGCTCAGGGAAGATCTAAGGTGAGAACAGACTTCCGGGAGCCCAGGGGAGACTTCCGTGTGCTCCCCCAGCTGGGACTTCTGACCACAAACTGGTTCAGCTAACTCATCAGAGACACCGTTAGCCCGGGATCAGCACTGAGCCAAGCGCACTCGGGTGCCTGTTACGCACACCGAGCGCCGCAGCACAGTGCCTGCCCTGCGCGAGCTGGATGCTGTCAGCAAGCCCGTGCGGGAAGGGCCGGGGAAGAAATACCGGCAGCCCTGCGGTCACAAGGCTTGTTAACGATCCCGGCCTGGCGTCAAGGTGGAACGGTTTGCCGTTACTGGTAGGGACGCGCTGCAGGGCCCCACGAGGGACGTGGAAAGCAGATCCAGAGCCTGGCTCCTCATTTACACAGGCTCTACACGGGTAAGCCCAGGTAGGCTTTCCGTTAAATAAATAAAAAAAAAAAAAAAAGGAAAAAGGAGAATCAGCCCCCAAAGGGCCAAAGGTTGGCTGGGAGTTGATGGAGCCTGAGAACAGGGTGTGCCGGAGACGCCCGCGCGCCCGTGTCAACCGCCGGGCAGCAGCGTCCTCCGCCAGGGGACACTGCTCCTAGC
Source organism: Ursus arctos (assembly GCF_023065955.2). NCBI lineage: Eukaryota > Metazoa > Chordata > Mammalia > Carnivora > Ursidae > Ursus > Ursus arctos. Next base: position 92,408,029 of record NW_026623056.1, on the reverse strand, counting down.
TCGGTGCTGACCCTCTGCGGCCTCCGAGGGCGCAGCCTGGTGGGGCGGGGTCCGGGGCGCGGGTCTCGGCCGTTCCCCGCAGGCCTGTCCCCCCGCGGACTGGGGCCAGCTGCCTCACCAGAGCCCGGACCAGCGGCGCCTCCTTCGTCCTCTTCCTCCTCTTCAAGATGGCGGCTTTCTGGCCGGACGCGCTGGGGCTGCCGGGCTCCCCCTTCCTTCTCTTCAGCCTCCCGCCCGGGCCCAGGGGCAGGGGCCAGGCCAGGGCGGGCGGGCCACTGCCGTTGACCGGAAGGGCCCCGAGCTTCCGCTTCCGCTTCGGGACGGGGGCGCCGCTGGCTGCGGGAGCGCGCGCAGGGCGGGGGTCCCCGGGCGGCGCGTCCTCCAGAGGCGGTGGTGGCGCGGCCGCTGCGCTCCCGTCCTGCGCCCTGGGGCTCCTCCTGCGGGGCCGTTTCCTCCGGCCGTGCGCGGGGCCGGGCTCCGGCGCGGGGGCCCTGCCCGCTCCGGGCTCGGCAGCCCCGTTCTGCGGTGGGGGCCCGGCTTCAGCCCCCGACCGCACACGTTCAGGCTGCAGGTGGTTCTTCTTCTTCTTCTTCCGTTTCCTCTTCTGAACGCTGGCGTCGCTCTCCTCTTCCTCAAGAGCGAACCTGTTTCCTAGAAAGACGCCCCAGCCCGTGAACAAGGGCCGGGCACGGGGCGGGGCGCCGGGCTCCCCGGGGCCCAGCTGGCCCAGACCTCGGGGCCCCAAAGCGCCGTGTGTCCCGTGGTCTCCGCGCCCGCTGCCCCCCGCAAGAGTAACACGGGCTTTTCGTTCAGGGAGCCTGTCGGTGCCGCAGAAAATCACACACTCAGCGTCTTTCCTCTTGAGCCACAGGAGCGGGCGCTGCGGCTCCACCCTGACCCAGGCAGCCCTGCACCTGGCCTCCCCCTCCCTCGTCCGCCGAGCTTCTCGGCTCACCTGTCTCTTTCTCCAGCTCCGTCTTCTCTAGGAGTTTATTCCCTTTCTTCTTATGCTTCCCTCGGCTGAGGGCTTGCTCGTCCTGGTCAGCAGAAGCCTCCTCCGCAAAACCGAGCTGAGACAGACTGCCTGCTGGACACGAGCGGCATGTGTCGGCTTCCTGAGACTGGCCCCACCTCACACGGGAAGATCCTCCACCCTGACCCTGCGTCCTCACTCCCGCTTCTCACGACCTCCCCAACCCACACCTGCTGCGGATGCAGGAACCGCACCGTGGGGACACCCTGACAGCGCGGCCCCTGGGGCTCAGCCGCTCCCCAGGAACGCTCGCTCACGCGTCACCGGCTACAGACAACAGCTCCCCCAGGGGCACAACCGACCATGGCAGCAAAGGAAAGGGAGTCTAAGAGGTCAACTCTTTTTCCTAAAGAATCAAACCAGAAGCTTCCTAGACCAACAGAAATCCTTCCTGTCAAAAGGACGATGACCGCCCATGCCACCCCGGCTCGGGTCCCTGGGACGGGAGGCCCTGCATGCTGGCCCCCCGAGCTCTGCCCAGCGGACGGCCTTCACAGGTAAAGGCCGCTATTCATGTTCCCAACGTCTCTGAATCCTCTTTTGCAATATTTGCTGTAAGTGCCTCAGTGGGGCCCGGGGTCATGTAACATCACCCGCTGTAATCCTCGGACTTCCTCACCTTCGGAGAGATCCTGGAATCTGAAACAGAGAACAAAAGCCCCTGAAGAAAGTCCTTCTTTCTGTCTTCTGAAAACACATGCACACAACTTTTAAGCTGTGCTCCCTGGGTGTGTTAGTTCACTTTTTTCCTTCTAGAAGGGGAGGCTAAAGGTGGTGGGGATGCAAAGGCCTGAAGGACAAATTGCCCTCAGTTAAGGCCAGCGCCCTCAAGGACGTGGCGATCTAGAGATTCCATCTTGGTTCATTCACACAGAAGAAATTCAAACTTCTGTCTCAAGGCTGAAGCAGCTTCTATCTCTGTTTATGTCCCACTGTCCTCTCTGTTCACCTCGTCGAGAAGATGTTCCATGCAGTGCCGGGGTTAGAACAAAAAGGAAGTGAGGGGGCCGTGTGCTGGGTGGGGGGCAGAGCTCTGGGGGAGCGGACAGCGTGTGTGAGTCCAGCCCCGCCACCTGCCAGCTGGGACGTCGGGCAAGCCCCGTGCCCCGGCCGAGCTGTTTGTGAGGCGGGGAAACGACAAGCCGTCCTGCAGGGCTTTTCTTAGCATGAGCTAATTTATGTCCAGTGCTCAGAGCAGCGCCTGCTCATACAGCGGGCAGTCCACCTCGGCTGTTCCTTGTCGCCAACCACGAGAAGCCACGGTGCTGCTCCGTGCTGAATTCCTGGTACGGCCACACTCTGGCATCACTGCGACGGGAGCTGAGCGACCTCGGCCACACCTAAGCGGCACCCTTACACCGCCATCTCTGGCTCTACAAATGCAGCCATCACCGATCGACTTCTCTTTGCACCACTAGGAGGCGGCTATAGGAGCTGAGTGCAGGGGCACGTGAGGCGTCGACGTGCCGGCAGGGGAGTGGCTATTCCCCAAAACCTTTCAGCTGACATGGGCACGCTGCATGCTAGGGCTAGACGTGATGAAGGCCGGCAGAGGTGAGGGTGGAGGGGACGCACCGTCCACCGCGAGCTGCGCAAACACGGATGACAGTCAGCAGACCCTGCCCACTGGTCACTTACTTTTTGATGAGTTTGGAGAGACGCTTCCTGTTGAAGGGAGGGATGTTCTTCTTGTTGGTGATTTCCAGGAGTCGGTCAGCAACAGCCTTGTAGTCGAACTGTGCGAGAAGAGCAACAAAACATAAACCCGCAGGCAAACCACACCCTTAGAAAGTCACTTCCACTGGTGACAGAAGCCAGCAGTGGGGGATTCCGGGCGCCTTCAGCAGCAGGATGGTCTTAACAGGTGAGTGCTAAGACTCAGTGACCAAAAGGTTAAATGCCATCTTTGAGAAATCTGTTCTACTTATTTTTGGGGAATGCCAATCTTCCTCTGTTCTATTTATTCTTTCTTTAAAAAAAAAAAAATTGTGGTAAAACACACCACATAAAATTTGCCTGGTGTGCTGCTTTGTAAACTGAATCTAGACGTCCAACTTGCTCTTGGTAACACAGTAACCTTCACTGGGAAAGCACCGAGCTGCCTTTGTTGCAGGGAAGGGAACGATCATAACAGTTCAAGCCAGAGCGAATACCAACATCTTTCAAAATTCTGTCCCATTTAAATTTGCCCCCAGTAAGCTCATTGTAAGGAAGGTGACGTCAGGGAGCGAAGGGATTAAGGACGACTGCATGCTCGGGACCTGGGGATAATGAGCTCTGACCCTAATTCCCACTCAGCCAGGCCACTGCACAGCAAACCTACGTTCTACCAACCTGGAGCAGGGGCCCAGCGTCCTCCAGGCGCCCACCGCCTCTCTCCCCGTCGTCGTGGACCCCGTCCTTTCTGGAGTGCTGCTTGCCCAGCGCTATCAAAACACACCCAGAGACAGAGCTCTTCAAACACATGGCAACAACTACGTGCAGAGCAGCCACTGTCGGTCTCTTCACAGATACCCCGCAAACACATCTGTCATCTCCCAAAGAAGGCTTGTTAAAGGAAGTCCTGGAGAAATGACACATTTTGCCTTTTGATGACGTCACAGACAAACCCTCTGCAGCCCTCAGTGCCATCTGGCACGCTCTGTCTTCCTGTGAACCCTGGCGGCGGGGGCAGGAGCCCCTGGGCGGGAGGCCCCGCACGCGGGAGCAGAGCGCACCCAGGAGTCTGTCCCCAGCTTCAGGTAAATTTGAGGCTGTGGTAAAAATCTATACAATACACTAACTTCTCACAGATGTGGATTAACACCAATGCAACTCCTAACGTTTAACAAACCAGCGCCCATGAAGAAGCAGATAATATCCACTAAGGAAAACTCACAACTTGTCAAATCCTAGCAGCTCGTTAGTGGTGGCGTCTCCGGGCACAGCCTGGAGAAGACGAGCAGGGCCCTGCGTGCTCAGGTCCCAGGCAACAAGCAGGACACCCGGAGCCGGGAGAGGTGTCTAGTTCAGACAGAGACCTGGCGCGCAGGAGGAGCAGGGGACAACTCCCGAGACCGCAGGACACCTGCTCAAGGTCAGCTGGTTAATCCTGTCACCTATGCTGAATTTAAGATTAAAATTTTTCTTTCTTTTTTTTAATAATTGTTTTTCTGATTAAAATACATGATTGCTGTAGAAAGTTTAGAACAGACAAAAGTACAAAGAAAGCAGAAGACACCCATAACTCTGCCACACGTGGCCAACGACTGACATTTTGGTATCTTTCCAGATTTTTAAGGACACATACCAAACTGGGCTCCTTATACATAGTTTTGTGTCCCATTATTAAAAAAATGTTTAAATTGCCTCTGGCCGTTGGTTTTTGAAATCTCGGCTTTTTAATGTCATACAGCATTTCAAAAGCACAGGCATATCCTGATCGGACCGTTTACCTAATGCTGCGCCCTGAGATGCCATCAAGCACTGCCAGAGTGGGAAACACCGGCACCTTGACATGCAGGCTCCACAGGCAGCCCCTGAAGACTAGGACTGGCCCCAGCGGCAGCAGCCCCCAACAGCTGTTACGCACCCTGGAAGCGAGGAGGCAGAACTATGGAACGTTCGCAGCGTGAGCGCCCACGACCGTCTTGCAGAAGCAAGTCCACGTTAGCATGTTTAAACGGCAAAAAACCCGAAACAACAGAAACAAACAAAAGCCAAAGCAAAAGCAATGACAACGTGAAACCCTGGGGGCGCTCATGTGACGCTGGGAGGAGGCGTGGGCGTGGGGGGCTCCCAGGTGCACAGCCGTGTGTGTCAGTGCACCCGGGCCTCCCTTCCCGGTGGGGGGGGGGGCCCACAGCAGGGCCCCCTTCGACAAACTCTTAGGTTGTATCAGTGAGACTCCAACAAATGCATTAAAAAGTGTTCAGCTGAGGAGAACTTTATGTAAACAGACAGACTTCAAGGGAATCGTCTCACCCGGCTTCTTTTTACTGGCTGGCCTTCTCCATGCCGCCTCGTTTTCAGGCATCTCTTCTTCGGAGAACTCGCTCTCACCCACTTGAGTTTTCTGTTCCTCGAGGGTCTCTTCGGGTCCGAAAGGAGACTGGTCTACGATGACTTCAAGAACACCCCTCGCTATCGTCTGCACCAACGTCTGGCTGAGAGTGGAAGCACAACAGATGGCCTGGTCATTTAGCGGCTGTGGCGGGGTGCTTCGCGCTCGGCCCACTGCAGCCTCCCGAGTGCCTGCCATGGCCCATCCCCTGGCCTGCAGCGCTCCCACGCCAGCCAGCCGCAGCGGTGCGGAACCAGCGGGCAGCGCGTGGTAAAGGCAGACGGAACTGTGGCTGTGGGAGGGCGTGACTCCTGGAATGTCTGGGGTCAAGCCAGCAGAGCCCAGGTATGACTCTAAGGGTCATACGTCTTGCTAATGGAAATTCAGAGTTCAGCTGTTCTGGGCTTTGTATAAACCATCACAGGCATCTTGCCTCGAGCCTCCCAACAATTTTAACACCATTACCCACAATTAAGTACCAAATGAAGCGGCAAAAACAAACACAGGACTCACTTACTCCTTAGTCTTGGCAGCAATTTTGCAGAATGGATCAATAAACTTGAGATTCTGATCTGCCAAAAGCTGAAATTTAGAAACAGAATAGAAACAATTTTTTTGATTTGTCCTAGAAAAAGGAGCCATTTGCATTTTTCACACAGGTTGGATCAGGAAAACACTTCTGTCAACACCCAAAATGCACTCCGCATGAACTCCCCAGATGCTCAGAGCCAGGCTAACGGTCCTGGCCGCCCTCCAGCCGCCTGAGCATCGCTGTGCAATGGCCAGAGAAAACCAGCCCACCGATCCGTGCTGCTCTGCGTCCCCTGCTCTACAGACAGTTCTATACAGATGTTGTCGGGAACTATAAGACAAACCAGTGGGTAAAAATGTAGTATTTCTACTTCCTTTTAATTAAAAAAAAAGTGTTCACTGCAGAACACCTGTTAAAAAAAAGTGTAAAAATAAAAAAGTAAAAATTGCTGATATTCCCAAATTCAGATAATCACGTGCAAGCTAACATGTCTCCTTTCCTGCACTGTCTCCTCATGGATAAATATACACTCGAAAAAGGCGTCCATGAGCACAGCTCTGTCTGCTGCTTTTTTCCCCTACAGCTTTTAAAAAAATCAATACCGTGACCATGTTCTTATGTTATTACTGGAGTACATAAGTTGCTTTCAATTCTAAGACATCCAGGAACATCCTTAGCGCACAATCTTTGTTCATGTGTCCCAGTAGCTGCTTAGGACACATTCCCAGATGGGGAAGAATCTGTCAAAAGACAAGTTGAGCCCATTTATGCCGCTCATAGCTCTGGGACTGCATGGAGAGCCAGAGTCCTGGTCAGGTCAGCTGTGGTCTCATGACACTGCCGGCCCGCTGTCCCACTGTTTCTTACCTCTTTCCCTCCCACCTTGGACAGTTCATCCAGGTAAATATCAATGAAGTGGAATTTCACTCCATTTGGAGACTGGCTCTCAGGATGCAGGATTTCTTTCATCAAGACATCGAGGAAGAGCTTGATTCGGCTGAAGAAAACAACACACACGGTTCTGTAAACTACAGCATACCAACGCTTTGCTCTTCCCTGAAAGAAAACAGTCACGTTTGTTCTCTTGCTACACTGCGCAACAGTGCAAGGCTGAGCGCAGTCTCCGAGGAGAAGAGCAATCCCTGGAATGGGTATAAAATGCTGCACGCGGGCTCAACTCCTTCAGGAGTCTCTACTGGGCTCCTGGTTCTTCACGAGTAAGGAGGTTCTGCTTCCCACAGGAGTCAGCAGACAGAAAGGCAGAGATCAGGCAACTAAGCTCAGCTCGCTACTTGAAACGCTTGAGAAACACACTATCACTTTAAAAGATTAATTAATTAATTAATTAATTTATTTATTTGAGAGAGCAGAGGGAGACAGCAGAGGGAGAAAGCAGAGGGAGGGAGAAGCAGGCTCCCCACTGAGCGGAAAGCCCAATGCAGGTCTCAACCCCAGGACTCTGGGATCATGACCTAAGCTGAAGGCAGATGCTTAACCGACTGAGCCCCCCAGATGCCCCACTTTAAAAGTTTTAAAACCACCAAATGCTTGCCCCAATACTTTACCGACCTTTCTTCCCAGCCATGTCGCTTCAGAACTTCAAAGGACTGCCTCAGGACCAAACGGATCAGCTAGAGAGAGACAACTTTTGTTACAAAAGGGAAAGTAAGAAATGTCCATCAGTTAGCAGAATGAAGAGGCCAGTGGAATTGGTACAGCCTGCATTCGTACAGTGCAGTCACCGTCATCACAGTGAACTTTCCATCAGAAAGTGCTCACTAAGGATCCCCAAACTCACAACAGCTGCGAGAGAACAGAGCCACCTTCGAGCACATATGCAAATGATGTCCCACGATCACATTACCCGTCGCCACACTGAGCCTGGAGCTCGCTCTGCTTCACAGACACACCTTTCCACTGCTCTGAAGCAGCTCAACACCGTGCCCTTCACCGGCTTCTGAAGCAGACGCGGGAAAGGCGCTCAGGTCTTACCATATAGTATTTGCCCAGGCGCAGCCGGTCTATCCCCTTCCACTCTCGATTCATGGTTTGCCAAAAGGTTTGAATGAACAGGTGTTCTGCAGTGAACGAAAGGCTTTGAATACTTGGTTGTCAGGTTCACATACTACCATACAGCAAGAAAGTAACAAAGGGAAACAAACTAGGATTATTTATGATTTACTTTTTCCAAGAATTTTTTCAGTAGCTAGAAAATTCGGTCAATAATTAAACTTGCTCAGTAACTTATTTTCCATTTCCGCAAAAGCCTGTTATCACAGGAAGGCTGATAATACCCTGATGTCCAACTACAACGCTCCACGGAGCGTTTTTCTTTACCTGCCTCAAAGCTTTGTTTCTATTAAAATCAGAAATTCTCTGAGCCATGTCTACAGGCCCTGTCTGCCCACCTACACCTAACAATCACTCCGAAGCATTCGTTCTGATCAACACTTGGACGATCCGCATAGAAACTCAGCCTTTTGGTTCATGTTCTGTGTCAGCTGGTTGAGCTCTAACAAAATGTTCTATTTTTCTCTTCTGAGCCATGAATCTACCACTTTTCCATCCAAAAATAACTGTCAAATTTTTCTGTTTGTTTTTACTTCTTTTTGCATAATGTGTCCTCCTTGATATGTGAAAACCTAGATGATATTTCGCGTGTAGAATTCTACTCATTACTAGTGGGCTGGGGCCCGGCTGAAACACAGGGCCGCTGGGGTTACTAAGCCAGTGGGAAGGGTCCGCTCTGAGGTGTGCTAAGCAGAACCAACAACCAGGTCTGCAGTCTGTCTCTTCCTTTGTCAGGAATCAAAGCCTGAACGTCTTGGAAATAGTTCATTTTCTCCCTGCATTTGTTCTTTTTGGTAAAGAGGGCTTACTTTACGGTTTATCACCAGTGATGACCTTACATGGCTCCAGTCTTCAGGAGGACAGCCTGGCAGCCAGAGACTCCAGCGAGCCCTGGCACAAGCACGCACAGCCTCTGAGAGCGCTTCAGCAACTCAGAATGTGCCGACTCTGGAGACTTTAAAATTTTTTTTTTTTAAATCTTTGACGGGTCACACGATACTGCACGAGATGCCTCTTTTATTGGCCCTCTTTTGGGGTTACGGCCTTCTCACGGGGAAGGTCTGTCGCCTGCCATGCACACACTGGTAGCCCCATGTGCTGGTTCAACAAGCCCCCGGAAAATGGAAACCCTCAAGGAAGGAGAAACAATAGTGCCTAGTTTCCTAGGCAAGTTACGCAAGCTGATGAACGAGGAAGTTTTGAAAGTCATGAAATGATCAGGACTTACGGGCCTCTGAGTTGTTAACAACGTGGACGAGCTGGGAAATAGTGTTCGCTAGCTCCTCCTGCAAAGGCGGGGTCGGGGAGAGACAGCGGGGTTATTACGCGGCAGCACTGGCCGGGACAGCATCTGCTGGCGTCTGCACCTCCTGTTACGTCACTACTTCAGTTTTACCAAGTGGGACACCCCCGTCTCAGTGGGCTGTTGTGCCAACGTGGTATGCCTCTGAGCATCACGCCGCACGTTTAGAGAAGTATCCCTAGTTTCAGTTCAAATGACCCACAGAGGTAAACTAGCTGTCCATTCTTGGCTTTAAAAGTATATCAATGAATGAAGATTCTATCCTAAGCCCCCAAATTAGACACGGGGACTGTCTCTCCTCAGGGATACGTGTGGAACACAGTCCTGGCCTCGGCTCGCTCGCAGCCAGGCTGCCATGGGGGGTGGGGGGTGGGGGTAGGGAGCGAAGGTGAACGGCACCCATCCAGACTCTGTCCAGTGCAAAAGGGCCACAGGAAATCAAGTCCTGCTACAACGCAGCAAGCCTGCTGGCGGGGAGAATTTGGGGGTCTGGGTCTAGGAAGAGACCCGCCCTGGGGAGAGTCCATACAAGAATCCTGTTCACGAGTGACATGAGAACAGCCCTCCTCGGTGTGACCTGCACGTCATCTGGGCTCACGTCTTCCTCGCCCATTTTAAATGAGCCCCCAGACTGGAAATGATGCTCCCGTTCATCTGTTGTCTTCCTCCACTAAAGCTGTCGGTTGTTACTTCTGAATGTAACTTAAAAATATTTTGCCCTGCTGTCCTACTCAAAATATGTTCAGTGGGGTGGCAGCAATAAATCAAAGCCTGCTATTACATGGCTTGGGGAAAGTGGTGAAGTCGCACGCTAAAATGCAGACAAGTCTACGACGCTTACGTAGCGCAGGCTTCCAAGGAGCGTTCCTCAAGGCTCGCCCTCCACTCTACAAAGGCAGATCTGCTCTCATGCACACAGCAAAGCTCCGTCAACAGTGAGCATCACTTTCAGAAACGGTTTTGGTGGTGGGGCTCAGCATGCTTGGCAGATGGGTCCAGAAACACATACTCATCTGTGCCAAGTCTCTGCTGGACTTTAAGGCTGGGGTGTCAGAGACCGGTCCACTGCTTTCTCTACAAAGAGCCTGACCCCCAGCAAGGCGGCTGCCCAGTCCTGGCACCCACTCAACTCATGGCAGAGGTGGGCTCGGAGCCCAGTGCTCACAGGCTCTTAGACCAGTGCCATGCCACAACTGATCACCAATAATAACAGATAAAACAGAAACTTTAAAATATGTAAAGCCTTCCATGGAACCAACCTATGAGACTATGACAGACACATAAGAAATCTCTGTTTTATGTGTATTCTTCATTATTTGAAGAGATAACCTCACTGCTTGGCCACTGTGTCCCTCTCTAGATGGACAAGAGGTGAGCAACTGAACCCTGAGCCGTGGCTTCATAATTTGTTCACGTGCACGGGAGACTGACCCAGCAGAAAACAAGCCCTTTTTATCCATTGGGCCAAAAACCCCAGTCATATGACAAAAGGAACTGTATGTTACCTGTAGGAGGGGTTCATCCTGCACCCACATGCAATAGAAGAGCCCTTTCCATATTTTTAGAAGTTCTTCTTGACTGAAACCTCCTAGGGGACAAAACAGCACAAACATCTTAGAGTCCTTGCATTTCCTGTCTCAGTGTCTAGAACCACCACGCAAGCAGCGACAATAATACCACAAATGTTTTCATTCTCTTACCCACAAATGTCTTTTTTTTTTCTTAAGATTTTATTTATTTATTTGAGCGAGAAAGAGCACAAGCAGGGAGGGGGAGAAGGGGAGGGAGAAGCAGACTCCCTGCTGAGCAGGGATCCTGAGGAGGAGCTCGAACTCAGGACCCCGAGATCATGACCTGAGCCGAAGGCAGACGCCTCACAGATTGAGCGACCCAGGTGCCCCTGAGAATGTCTTTTTTATTCTGAAGCATACGCTTCCTTGTGGTACAAAATAAACACGTACAGATTCCGTGGTGTTACTGTTTATGGGGCAGGTCGTAGTGGCGCGCCCTCATTCTCTGAGTAGCGTGAGGAAGCGCATGTCATCACAACAGAAGCTAACTAGTGAGGTGGTCGTTTATGAAATGAGCTCCCTCTGTGTGCTCCTCTCCGCCTAACACCAGCACCTCACCACGCCCACCAACATGTGCATTGCTCTCATGAAACAAAACGGAGGATTTGCTTAAGTCTCATACAACTGGCCCTGGGAAAATGGGAGAGGTTTGGGATATTTTTGCAAAGACACCCTTTTAAGGATCCTGCCAAGAGGTCAAACTTGGCTATACCCCTATCTCTTTCCCTCCTGGTTACAGTTTTCATGAACTGGGCAATGTTTGCCTTGTTTTAAGTGACGTCACCTTGGTTAGCCTTGTTTGGACTCATTTTTAAGCCCTATACCACCTCTGACCAAGACACAAGTCACACACAGCCTTCTAGTTCCCGGGTAGATCCCCGGTGTCATGAAATGATTGCTGAGGGACATAAGGGATCTCAAAAATCAGGCAAGGTACGTTCTTGGAGTTTCCAAACCTACGGAGAACAAACAGAATCCTCATGTCTTGGTGCATGTTACCAGTGGTCTGTACTAGTACTTCACTAGGAGATACTAGGAAAAATCTCTTGGAGTATCAAAGGACAAACTAGGTGAATGCAAACAAGTACATATATATTGGGAATCCATGTGATTTCAATACACCAAAAGATAATTAAAAAATGCTGCACAGGTCCCTTTGACGCACTGAAGTTCAGCACACTGAGAGCTGAGAGCGCACCTTTGGAGGTGCGTAGATGCTGACTCCCCAGTTACCGAAGACCTTTCTAATATCAACACTTTTGTCACGGTGCATTTGGATTCTTTGTGATAGTTTCTCACTTAAAACCACTATACCAGGAACTAGAGTAAAGTTTATTAAAATATATTTCCTTTAGGGGTTGGGCCAACAACGTGGCAACTGGCTTCTCCACCCCTCCCACCTTGTTATGAATAAGCCACACGGAGGGGGGGCGGTGGTGTTGCTGATTGCTAGCACAGCTATGGCGTGAGTGACAGATTACCCCAGAGCTGAGACAACGGCAATCAGGATCACAGGAAGTTTGTCAAAGTGACTTGTAGTTACATTCAATCGTGATTTAGTGGGTAGGGCAAGGAACTTAGGATGGATAAGTCGGACCTCCACTGTCACATCTTAGCTTGCAGAGGCAGCTGTCATCAACAGGAAGAGCACAGCAGCACCTGCTAAGTATTCTTACAAAGATGAAAACTAACCGACATCATGTAGAGTCTAACCGTTAGTGCCAGTTCGTGGGGAAGCACGGGGGCAGAGGAATATGTCAAATGAGACCATGGGGTACAGTCAGCAAAACACCGAATGCAGGCAACTCCCCGGGGCAAGTGACCCAGTTCCGGCAACAAGTAAACTGCAAGGGAAAGACGGACAGGAGCTGCAGAGTGCAGTGGCTGGCTCCTGCTTGGATTCTGTGTCACAGAAAAATTCACAAGGTGACAGGAAAACTCAGATTAGTTATTTCATACGAAGGACTTTTAAACAGGTGTGGTAACGGTACTGTGGTTGTGTACAAAGAGTCCTCATCGTCTGGAGACCCACAGCGAGGTGCGTGGAGAGGAGATGTCTGCGATTTGCTCCACAACACGTTAGTGGGAGGAGAAGTTGACGCACGGGACAAACCAGGCAGGAAGTAACAGCGGCTGAAGTGGAGAAGTGAGTCCCCTTCTTAAGAAAAAGAAGGAAAAGGGGCGCCTGGGTGGCACAGCGGTTAAGCGTCTGCCTTCAGCTCAGGGCGTGATCCCGGCGTTCTGGGATCGAGCCCCACGTCAGGCTCCTCTGCTGTGAGCCTGCTTCTTCCTCTCCCACTCCCCCTGCTTGTGTTCCCTCTCTCGCTGGCTGTCTCTCTCTGTCAAATAAATAAATAAAATCTTAAAAAAAAAAAAAGAAAAAGAAGGAAAAAAGGAGTGCATGAGGTCACTGAAGTGTTACCATGGGCTGTTTTCGTTCTTCTTTCTGTGTAGAAAACTCTTCATAACGAAACTAGAAAACCGTGAACCCCGGCAAACTTGAGCGCGCACGGGACTGAATGACAGTGGTGCCTGTGTGAGGCCTGGTGCTGGGCAGCCCCTGCCTCTGCCAAGCAGCTGGACCGTTATCCCCTCCAGGCAGGGCTTGGGGAGGGAGGCAGGGGTCTGGGTGGGGCTCACCCCACAGAAAGGGGAGCCAGCAAGCTGGGCTGCTGCCAAAAACGCGTGAATTCCCTTGGCCACAGGGCTGGTTCAGGGCTGAACAGATGAGCCCATCTCGGGCTCCTGCTCTCTCCCAGCAGATATGAAGAGGACATGGTCTACACCTGCACTCAGGCCCCTCGCCACATGCTGGGGAGCCTGTGTGAGAAGGGAAGCAATCCAGGGGAGCAGAGTTTGCAACGGAGAAAAACAGTCCTGCTGCCATCAGTTGAGCTCTGCCATGACGCTGTGCTTTGGTTTTCCCTTTCAAACTAGTTTGGCTTGGGGGCACCTGGAGGCTCCGTCGGTTAAGTGTCTGACTCTCGGTTTTGGCTCAGGTCATGATCTCAGGGTCGTGGGATCTGCTTGAGATCCCTTCTGCCTCCCTCTCTTTTCCTCCCCCTGCTTGCCTGCTTGTGTGCACACACGCTCTCTCGCTCTCAAATAGATAAATAAGTAAGTAAATAAAACTAATGTGGCATGGATGTTCAGTCAGGTTGTAACTGAAGAACAGTCTTAACCAATAAAAACGGTTTTATTGCAAAGATTCATATATGACAACAAAATGACACAACCAAAAGTACCTTGTTTACTACCTCCTGTACCCCAGAGCGACCACTGCCATCTGCCTGCTGTGCATCTTTCTAGGTGCTCCTGTGCACTGACATAGTACTTACACATGGTACAGAAACACACAGACGCACAGCTGTGTGTGTGGAACCTAGATAGCGTCACACGTGCTATGCATTCCATACTCTGGCCTTTTTCACTTAAAAATAGCACAGTGTGTATTTATCTCCAGATGGTTCTTCTAAGTGCACCAGCGTGTCACACCAACTCCAAGTATCGGTGGCTAACCCATCCCTGTAGTAGGCGAAGATGCGAAGGATATGCTAGAGAGGGTTATGTGATACTCTTCCCTCACTGTGGATTTCCACAAAGTCACAGGGTGACAGTAGACCCTAGACAGTGGGCTGGAAAGGGGGCCGGGCATGAAAACATATTGTTTCTTCCTATGTGAGGCAGCAAAGTGTCACAAACCCGTGGCTTGGTCCCAGCTCACTAACTGTTGGCTGTGCTATATTAGAAAACCATCAGCTAGCCCTTGGGCCTGTTCCCTCACCTGCGATATATACACAGTTTACGGTTAGGATCACAGTTAAAAGCATGCACTAGAAGCACCTTGTAAGAGTAAAGCACTGTTCAGCACTATTGGTAGGTATTATGATTGTCTCATGTTCTTCATCGGCAGGCTACTGAAGCTCCTTTTAATACATGTACTTTCAATATATGTATAAAAATCATTTGTTTTCACCCAGGAATTTAGCTGGTCAAAACAAGGTACCATTTAAAAAAACTTTTATCTATTAAGTAATCTCTACCCCCAATGTGGGCCTCAAACTCTTGACCCCGAGATCAAGTCCCATGCTCCACTGACTGAGCCTCTCATTTTTTTAAAAAAATGGACTTAGAGTTGACACACAGTGTCACATCAGCTTCAGGTACTCACCACAAGCGCAGCTACCATGTGTCGCCCACACGACACTGTTACATTATCACTGCCTATATTCCCCACTGTACCTTTCATCCCATGACTTATTCATTCCATAACCGGAGGCCTAAAGTACCCATTTTTGAAGCATTTAAAGCAAAACAGAGAAATGCTCATCATTTAATTTCTCTTCACTCTGAGGGTAAAGCACTCATCTAAAGAGTTTCAGCCCAGACCTGTCTTCTTGGGGTTGACTTTCTTAAACCAAAGCCACTGTTTCTGACAATATAGGTTTAGTTATTTCACAGCAAATGAGGCGAACACGAAGTGAGATGTGGGCAGAGTAAATTCCAACAAGTTGCGAAATGAGAAAACCCGACTGCTACTCTTAGCACGAAATGACTCAGGAATCATTTTAGGTCTGGGTGAGTCCACACCTGGTCAGTTAAAGCATCCACAGCTCTCATTTATTCTACCTATGGGGTCCAGAGACCCCTAAACATAACAGCATGAAGAAACACTTCCCTCATTACTGAATCTGAGACCCCATCAGCCCTAAGATGCACGGTTCTTTTATGTGCCACCAAATGAAAGCAAAGGGCAAATAAAATGCTCACAAGATTGATTTTAAGATACATCCCAATTTCTGCAGATGTTAAATGTTTAAAGTTGCAGAATCAATAAAACTGGGGGGAGGGAATTCTGTCTTTTGTTCACTGCTCTATTCCCAGTGCCAAGAATAATAACAGCACACAGCAGGTGCTCTGTGTCTGCTGAAGACACGAATGAATGAATGAACAGTACAAATGAGCTCTCGTGACTAAAACCATGGACAGCGATCAGTCTGTGAGTGCTCTGCACCAACAGTTAAAACACCAAAGCAACATTTAGTTGCTTTAAACACTACAAAGATTTCCAATTTGTTTTTAAAATCACAGGGCTATCAGGGCGCCCGGCTGGCTCAGCTGGTGGAGCATCTGACTCTTGATCTCAGGGTTGTGAGTTTGAGCCCCACTTTGGGTGTAGAGATTATTTTTTTATTTTTTATTAAATGCGAGGCATGGAGCCCAACGCGAGGCTTGATCTCATGACCCCAAGATCAAGACCTGAGCTGAGCTCGAGAGTCAGACACTTAACTGAGCCACCCAGGTGCTCCAAGATCACTCTAAAAAAAAAGTCACACAGCTATTTATGTTGCTGATGGGCAGTTCTTTGTGTCAGTAAGACTAAGATTTCATATTTCCTTTACTATGCACATGACAAAACACAACAAACTGTGAGCCTGTCCATGAGACGCACGTCAGGCTGAGTTACTCCCCAACTGGCATTTCATGTTGATGGGGCTCAGGGGCGGCGGCGGCCTTGATTATTCCGCCCCATGGTCACTGTCCACCACATTCACCATACGGTTCCTTTTCCGGAGGCCCAGCGTACTCCAGGCAAGGTGGACGTGGTGGTGAACAAGAGATACGAAATAAGTCTCTCTCAGCGTGATGGGTGCTGACCAGACAGGACCCTGGAAGCACTGGTGTACACCCACTGGCCTCATGCCCCTGTGTCCCCTTAGATCCTGGGCCTGTTCATCAAAGGGGTTTGAGCAACAAGCTCTGACTGGCCATCTCAGCCCATATGTAATGCATCTGGCCTTTCTTCTGTTCTTGTGTACAGGCAGGCCGGCATACGCCTGGATGGGCTCCCACTTCTAGCTAAGCAGACAGACGGAAGCTTACACTGTTTGGGGAAGAATGATACACTAACAGACAACGAAGAAGCAGCTAAGTGCCACGATAGAGACACACTGGCTATTTTGGAATCCTGGAGGGGTGGTGTAAGATAGTAGGGAAGGCACTTTGGAGGAAGTGATGTTGGACTGAATGCTGGGAGTGAAAGAGAGAGGCAAAGGCAGAGACGAGAGAAATTGTACCCTAGGAACCAAAACGAAGAAGTCATGTAGGTGCTGAGGTGGGAAGGGAAAGGGAGGACAGACCGTTGCCTGCAGACCTGGAAATCCAGGAAGGCAGTGATGTGATCAGAACAGTTTTAGAAGATGCCCTGGGCTGGTCTGCGGAGGACAGATTCAAAAGAGAGGCAAATGGAGTTAAGGGACTGGTTAGGAAGTGAGCAAGGTCAGAGTCTAGATAAGATAAAGGGGGCTCAGGGAGGGCAGAATAACTCAGAAGATGACACGGGTAGAGGCCAGAGTCAACGGATGAGGGGTGGGGGAGAGGATCAGGAAGAGGAGTCCAGGACGTTACCATGTGTCCAGCAGACTCTGAGTGAATGGTGACAGAGGTGAAGCAGAAAAGGTTTTAGGGGCAGGAAAATGAATCACTTTTGGGCATCTGAGTCTGAGGTGCCCACGGGACACCAAGGTGGAAGTGCCCTGTCCATAAGGCCTCTCTGAGCTCAAAGTAGCCAGGTCTGCTCCGGTGACTTCAGGTTAGGAACCTTCCGTGGACTTGGGATCCCTGAAACCATGACAGTAAGTGAAATCTCTCAGGGAGATCCCTAGCAGAATTGAAGTTAGGAATTTGTTCTTCATTCCTTTCTAGCAGACGTCCCATAAAACTGTATTTTCTTTATCCTGGGTAGTCCTTTATGATTTCGCCTCAAAATAAATCAAACTCAGAAAGCCAGTACAGGGGTAGATCACATCTGTTCTTTCAAGTAGACTCTAAAGTTATTAGTATTAGCAGTAAACAAATCAACACTTATCCAAGCACAGCACAAAACCCCCACGGCATACTGTAACTCACACCAAGAGCTCACAACATGTTTTGCATCAGGTACACGAAATCCTTCATTGGCACCCCACTGCAGTCAGGAAACAAACTACAAAGCCCAACGTGACAAGGCCACTGCCCACTCTTCCAGCTTTAAGTCCTAACACCCTCACCCTCTCTCCCTTAACTGGTCTTCCAGCCATTTCTAGGGCACGCTCTGCTCTTCTCTCCCGCCTCTGTTCGCGCCCGTTCATCACCCCAGAGGTCTTCCTGGAACAGCCTATATAGAGGAGCTCCCTCTTCCCGTGATTTTCCTTTCCCTTCCTACACTTACAAAACTCTATTTTAGTTATCCACCTCCTGCCCCGGCTTACTAGTGCAACTTTCAAAGTAGGGATTCTGTCTTCTCTGCTCTAAACTCCTGTACCTAAGGTGTCAGACCAGACAACACGTGAATCCGTGCGGAGCACAGTAGAAACACTCGGCTTGGCGTAGTGATTCGAGGGCCGGGCTCAGGGTCCGGCAGCCTGGCCCACTCTCAGCGTCCCCACTCCCTGCGACTTTGGGCACACTAGGCAGCTCCTCAACCATCACGGCGGGCTGCACCCGGCGGGAAGCGGTTCCCGCGGCGCGGACGCACACAGGCGCGCGGCGGAAGCGCCAGGCAGCAGCGCCCGGCAGCAGCGCCCGGCAGCAGCGCCCGCCGCTCCCCCCGGCTCCCCCGGCCCCCGGCCCGGCCGCCATGTGGCGCGGCTGACCGCCGGGCGCCCACCTGTCTCCCTCTGCGTCTTCACGCTGATGTACTGGCGCAGCTTCTTCACCGCCCTGTCCCGGATGCCCTTCTCGTGGGACGCCAGCCGCTGGGCGAACTGGAGTTCGGCCGGCTGCATGGCGGGGGCCATCGCGCCCGCCGGACCATCCCCGGCCGCAGCCCTCCGCCCGCAGCCTCCCGCCGCCGCCGAGCAGCCCGGGGCCGCGACTGCGCACAGGGCGGCTCGCGGCGGCGGCGGCGGGGGCGGCGCGCGGGCTGATGGCGTCACAAAGGCGCCGGCCGCCGCCGCTGGCAGCGCGTTCAGGGGGCGAGCGCGGCAGACCCTGGCTGCGGGCGGAGCCGCCCGGTTGGGCTTCTGTCGCGCCTTCGCGCCTCGGCTGTCTGTTGGTCGCCACAGCTCCCGGCGTTCGGCGGCGAGGTTAGCTAGCGTTGGGTCCTCTCCAGGAAGAGACGGATGGCCAATTTCAGCGGTCCAGAATCTTTAAGCCCACTCTACGAAAACTCCATCCGATCGACTGCTCACCTACGAGATAGACGGCACCGAGTTTTTAATTGTACTGGACTCCTCGAGCCGCCTCTGCGGGATGGGGACTGAGAAGGACGGCAGTCCTTGGGATTTTTCGCGGGATGTTGGGGACAGCCCCATTGAGGGGCTGCCCTGATGGGGGCCAGGTCTGAGCCTCTGCTGCTCTCAGAGGCAGCGCCTTCCAGCGTCCCCAGTGTCCGGGTCCCGGGGCAGGGACAAGTCCTGGGGCAAGGGCGGGGCAGGGGTAGGGACAGGGCAGGTCCCGGTGCAGAGGATGGTAGGGTCAGGGTCAGGTCTTGGAGCAGGGGATGGCAGGATCAGTTCGCAGTGCAGGGGATGGCGGGGTCAGGGTCAGGTCTCTGCAAGGGACGGCAGGGACAGGGTCAGGTCTCTGCAGGGGATGGCAGGGACAGGGTCAGGGTCAGGGTCAGGTCTCTGTGCAGGGGATGGCAGGGACAGGATCAGGTCCCAGTGCAGGGGATGGCAGGGACAGGGTCAGGGTCAGGTCTCTGTGCAGGAGATGGCAGGGGCAGGGGCAGGTCTCCGTGCAGGGGATGGCAGGGACAGGGTCAGGGTCAGGTCTGTGCAGGGGATGGCAGGGACAGGATCCGGTCTCAGTGCAGGGGATGTCAGGGTCAGGTCTGGTGCAGGGTCAGGGTCAGGTCTCTGTGCAGGGGATGGCAGGGACAGGATCAGGTCCCAATGCAGGGGATGGCAGGGACAGGGTCAGGGTCAGGTCTCTGTGTAGGGGATGGCAGGGTCAGGGTCAGGTCTCTGTGCAGCGGATGGCAGGGACAGGATCAGGTCCCAGTGCAGGGGATGGCAGGGACAGGGTCAGGGTCAGGTCCCAGTGCCGGGAATGGCAGGGACAGCGTCAGAGTCAGGTCTCTGCAGGGGATGGCAGGGACAGGGTCAGGTACAAGGACAGATGCAGGGGATGATGGGCTGGTACAGGTCCCAGCGTGGGGGCAGGGATTTACAGCAGGTGTTTGTGAGCCTGTTCCCAGGCCTCGGATACATTCAGGGGACTCGTGCGCTGTTGGCTCCCCGCCAGTTTCAGAAACAGACGAAGTCTTAGTTGTGTAGTAACCCAGTACATTTGAAACCACAGGCTGCACCCTATTTTGCAAACTTGGTGGGCATGTGGGGACAAGTGAATGGAGGAGGTGACATCTTCCAATTTATGGTGGTCGTCTCAGTTGCTTAGCCAGCTGGCTGGACTGACTCTCTCTGTCCAGGGCAGACGAGGAACCTGCTGTCAGAAAGCTTCGAGCCTTGCTGATGGAGCTTAGAGCCCAGCGATGGAGCGTAGCTGCCGGCCGCGTGCTGGCGGTTCCCTTCAAAGTATCGCCCCTTAGAGTAGCGTCCCTTGCCAAACAGGAAAGGTCCAGTTCGACTTATTTAACTTGACATTTGCACTTGGGTCTCACTGTCCTTCTACTCTGCAGTTAACCAGTTTAAAAACCCGGTTAAGCCAGGAGAGCCGACGCGGGATCTCGACGACCCCAGCCCTCGTCTGCGGGGCCTAGAATGCGGCTCAGACTCTTAGAGGTTTGAGCCTCGCTGCTCTCCGTCTTCCGACCCCGGCGTGGACGCGTTCCCGCGCTTTCGGGCGTGAGGTGTCAGAGGGCGCGCCGCTGCGCAGGCGCACGGAGCCAAGGCTGCGGCGGCGGCCATGGGAGAGGCAGGCGGCGTTGAGGAGGCCTGCCGGGTCAGTGAGGAGGCTTGGGATGCCACCGTTGGCTTTCCCGCGCTTTGTGGTGACCCTGGGATGGGGTTGGGGCCTGGCGGGGACCCCTGCCGCCAGCCGCGGGGGTCTGCGCGCTGGGGCAGGGGGCGCGACGGTGGGAGGTGTGTCCCGAGCCCGGCCTTCAGCGCCGGGTGCACGACAGCGTGGGCCCCAGGTCCCCGCGCTGTGGCCTCCGCTGCACCGGGGGTGGGAGAGACCCGGACTTGGAGCCTGCTTCTGTCCGGTGCACGGGGTTCGCCGGAGAAGGTCACCCAGCCTGCCCGGCCTCTGTTTGTGGCCTGACACCCATGAAGGGTGGAGACGGCTAACCTGCGAGCCGCTGGGCCCGGCGCACCCGTGCGAGCCCGTGAACTTCCGCTTCCTCCCCGGGAGCTGGGCGCCAGCGCGGACAGAAACAGCGCCGGCAACTTTGGCTTTCCAGGGGAGGGCCTCGTGTGCAGATAAAAACAAAAACTGGCTCCCACTTTGAAGTCTGCAGAGCAGAGGGCATGGTGGGTAAAGACGTGCTTCTGAAGCCTTTATGAACAGGAGGCGTCAAAGAAAGGAAGCCAGCCGACTCGGGCCGCAGTCATCCGGAGAGAGATGTAACAGTGTTAAAATCTGCTTGTTCTTTTAGCACGTGGGGACTAAAGAGGAATTCGTTAAAGTCAGAAAGAAGGACCTGGAACGGCTGACAACTGAAGTAATGCAGATCCGGGACTTCTTACCCCGAATACTAAACGGGGAAGTGCTGGAAAGCTTCCAGAAATTAAAGATTGTAGAAAAAAGTGAGTCTTACATTTAGCAGTCATCGACGGTGACAGCAGTCTGCACCAGCAGGTTGATCTTACGGGAACAACTGTAGAGCAGTGGTACATAGACCTTAAACGCTGTTACAGTCCTTATGATTACATTTGGGAGAGTCGGATGGGAGGTAAGGAAGAGAGGCGCCCTGGATTGGCTTGCTCAGACATGTGTAAGTTGGCGGTGGAGGAAGGGTGGCCGGTTTTCTGGAGTTTCTCTTCTCTTTCCACCTCTCATCCTTGACATAAAAATTTGATATTCTTCTAATTGAAAAGCTCTACTCTAAAACTCAAGTGCTTGTGTAAATTAAAGATCTTGCCATGTGGAAACCTTGATGGAGTTAAATGTGTTTGTAGAGATAGGTGTGTATTTACTTGTTTCTAGGTGAATGGACAGGTCAGGTTCTTTTTTTTAAGATTTATTTATTTATTTTAGAGGGTGGGAGGGGCAGAGGGAGCGAGAGAATTCCAGGCAGACTCTCTGCTGAGCTCGAAGCCTGATGGGGACTTGATCCCACAATCCTGAGGTCCTGACCTGAGCCGAAAACAGGAGTCAGAGGTGGTGACTGAGCCACCCAGGTGCCCCACCAGCCCCGACACGTCAGTTTCTAGCACTGATTTAAGTCCAGATTTGCCAGGATTTGTCCATTCAGAGTTTGAGGTTTGACCCGAGCCATTACGTCAGGTATCAGTCTGGGAGCCTATTGAAGTTCTTAGAGTCTGGGATTGATTCTGTGCTTGCCTAATTGAGGCTGAATTACGGTTAAATCAGCCTTTGGTGCTTATGGCCGGTCCAGCACCCTCCATTGGCCTTCACCATCCCTGCACGGTCTCTAGGAGAAGTGTTTCTGAGGGGCCCAGGGTGTGTCTCCAGCACTGGTGCAGACAAGAAGGTATCTGGATTCAATAGTATATGTTTCTGGTTTGTGCAGATGTACGTGGTCAAGAGGGCAGCCATGCACAATTAGAAGGGAAAATGCTCAGGGTCACCACAGTCCCCTGTCCTGCTTAGTTTCTCTTTGGAATGCTCAGATCCGCCCCCTGCTGCCCTGTGGCGTGCTCTGGACAGGGACTTCTGCACACTGCCTGCCTCTGATTTCCTTGCTGACTGCCAGCAGGGTTCACCAGTGGAAGGCATGATGGGCAGAGAGAGAGGTTGGGGTGTTTCCTCCTGCTTCTTCCACAGCTGTAACTCCCACCCTAGGACCTCCTTGACAGTCTCAGCTCTCGCTGGGCTCTGGTAACAGTTTTTCTCCAATTCCTCCATTTGGAGGGCTGTTGCTAGTCTTGGTGCTTCACCAGCCCTTGCTCTCCTCTTTGTAAGCAGTCCTTTCCACAAATCTCAACATCTGGGATTTTGTCTCCCATGGAGACCCTGCAGGATGTGCTCTAGGTTACTGGTTATACCGTGGCTCCAGGTCATTTCTTCTTAGTCCCTGGCTCTGATCCCATGCTCAACCAGTGACCTTCTGAGAGCAGCTAGTCACCCACATGCACTTATCTTCAGGGAAGGAAGGTGCTGACCTGTAGCAGAGTATGTCAGCAGTGCTGAGTGGTTATATTTCTCTGCAAATTAATAAGCTGGCATTCTGCAGATTACATCAGGGTCTCATGAATTGGTTAGCACGAGTCAATCTTAGAGATCACAAAACCAAAACTGTGGTACATATGAGAGTGAGGGCCACAAACGCATCTGTGGTGACTTAGACTTTAGGAGCTTTTGCCTCACGGTCCTCAGGCCCTGTGGGACCTTGCTCTCTGGCCGCTTCATCTTGGTTTGCATTGCTGATGCGTCCTCTGCAGCAGCCTTTCCGCTAGTGGAGCTGCCTGAGGTTCAGGCCTGGGGCCCTGTCTCCTCGCTCCACGGCTTTTCCGTGGGCGAGCTCACGCGTATACAGCTTTAGTTCCCATCTTGATGCCAGGGGCTCCTAGGTTTATCTCTGGCCCTAGGTTTGGCCCAGACCCCCAGGCTTATTTAGGGTCCTGTATCCAACTCTTTCTTGGCATTTCTTCTTGCTTGGTTCACCATTGTTTCAAATTCTCAATGTTTGTCCTAGCCTAATCAGCCTGCAGCCATCAGGAACACCCGTAGTCTGACAAGGTCAGGTTTATTGGCTTGTTGCCATGAGGGGGACCACACCCCAGAGGAACTGTGGGCAACTTGTCAACAAAAGAGCTAGAGTTGTTGTGCATTTTGGGAAAGGGTGGAATTCAGGTGAAGTGCACTAAACTACATTTTGATGGAATCCAAGCAAGGTAGGTCTGTGTGTGGGCCATCACCATGTCCCACTGCAGTGGACCCAGGCCTTGTTTCTTTGAAAACTACGAAGTTGAGATCGGTGTAGAACATTGTGCTGGAAATCCCTTATTTGAAGCTCTGCAGCTAGCTAGAAATCAAGGCTGCCTCCTTTGTCCCTGTGACTTTGATCCTGCCGGGGACACTAGGATGTTTCCTTTTACTGGTCTAATTCCAAACAGCAAAATTTCTGACAGTCTGGGATTTTACAAAGTAAGCTTTTTGTGAATAAGAAATCAGTAGTCACTGGAAGGGGTCGTTGGGACACTTTACTGTCGCAGCGTGTTCTTGGGAGAAAGATTGTTTCCTGTTAACGTGGCAGCTGGCTTTATACCTCTGTTGGCCCGGCCTAACAAACTGCAGGACAGAGTTCTACTTTCCTACCTCTGACTCACACCATACTGTTCCTTCACATAAAGTCGTTTCATTGTCATCCCACTGTGTAAGTCGGTGGGAGGGCAGGGCCCCTGTTTTTGCCTCCCATTGTATTCTCTGTGCCCCACTATTTGGTCCTGAGGGACTTCCCACCCCGTCTCTGCATGTTCTTCTTTCTAAATTGCTTGTTAGCTCATGAAACTAGTGTGGTATAGGCACCTGGGTGTGAAGAGAAAGGGAGGATCAAAGTGGACAAAGTGGACTTGGTGCATGCTCGTGCTGGAGGCTTTACTGTGAACTTGGAACTTCAGCTGGCTCTTGAAGGCTTCTGCTTCTCTGGCCTGAGGCTTAGCCTAGAATATGTCCTCCTAGGGCATCTTTTGCTCAGTTTTGGCTGTTGAATTTTTGCTACTTGGGTGACATGAAGGAAAACAAAGATTCCCTCCTTTTTTTTTTTTTTTTTTTTGGTAAGGACTAGGTCTGGTGACTCTTCCTTGGGCCCTCTGAGACAAATCACGTGAGCCCTGGCCTTGAGAATGGCTCCCCCAGAGACAATCCAAGGATCATAAGGTGGCAGCAAAGCTGCTGGACACGTCGATCCATCTGCCCTCCTGGCCCCATGGTCCAGGAGGTCTCTTGGCTTTGACCAGTATCAGAGCTCCTTTTGCTTCTACGGTTTGTGTACGCTTCTCAGCTTAGAAAGTGACAAAGGGAGGAATGAATGCAGGGAGAGAGTAGAGGGCAACTGTACTGGTTCAAGGGGAAGCTTCTTTTGGAGTGTAGGTATGGTTGGCTTGGATGGGCTCAGGCCCTAAAGGACGCATGTTGATAAAACGAGTGTCAAGTAGTGAATGGGACTTAATTCTGACTCTAGCATAGTAACTCCCTTTAGGAATCCGGGCAGGTAAATGGTGGAATCTGGAATCATACTGGCAAGGCTGTTGCCTGAAATCTTCTGGGAATAGATGAGCATTGAGGAGCAAGGCATGCTTTGTTAGAAGGATAAGAGGAAGGTGTTTTCAGCTGGGGTGATGGCGTGTGTGAAAGTCACAGATGAGAGAGACGGAGTTGATTGCTGGCTAATAAGCTAGTTTTTCTCCTTGATACATGAGCAAGAATTGGGGTATAGCAGAGTCAAGGTCAGTAAATGTCAGTAGTTTATAGAAGACAAAATAATTGTAGCTTGTTGTTTTTAATTTGAGATGAGAGGCAGGTGGAAGTTACCCCATGGAAATGATATCAAAATAGCGACTAAGATTACATTTTCAGGGGAATGATTTTTGTATCCGAGTGGAGGATAAGTTTGAAGAATTGGGTGGCAGATGAAGGAGAATTAGTGATAGAGTGCTCACCAAGGAAGGTCTTGCACTCACTCGACTGTGGGATTATGGCTGTGTGGATGGCATGGAAGGGACACTCAAAGAAATGACTAGTCTTGGTGAAGAAGTGAGTGCAGAGCTTGGCAGTGGAAATACGGAGTGGTCTGTACACTTCGGACGAACTCTCAGATGTCCCCTGTCTGTAAAATGGCGACAGTGACGCTTACCTCAGGAGTCTCTTTGGGAAGTGCATGGCGTAGCATGCGGCTCAGGGAAGAGGACCTCTTCAGGTGGAGGGGCCCCTGAACACGTGGTGGAGTGAAGAAAGTGTTCTGTTCTTGATGCAGCAGTTTCCATTCTGGCTTGAACAGCGTTACTCTGTGAATTTGGGAAAGGTGTAGGGAGATTTGGAGTATGACTGACCTCGTTTGAATTCTTATTCTTTCTTATCTTGGTAAAATAGGGATACTCATGGTGTCCTCAAGCTTCCGTAAGATGACCTTGGCAAAGCAGAGACTTGGAAGTACTTGGTAAAAGGTAGCTCACCCCTTGTCTCTCACCCTTTTGCATCTGTTCGTCTAACAATGACGGAGTTGGCACTGTGTCAATGTGTGTCAAAAATATTTGTTTTAAACTAGAGTCCTCTATTTCGTAAAGACTTATTTATTTTAGGGAGCATGCATGTGCGTGTATGAGTGGGGGAGGGGCAGAGGGAGAGAACTTCAAGCAGACCTCCTGCTGAGTGTGGAGCCCAGCATGGGGCTTGATCTCACAACCCTGAGGTCATGACCTGAGCTGAAATCAAGAGTGGGACGCTAACCGACTGAGCCACCCAGCCGCCCCTAGAATCCTATTTTTTAAAAAGTAAAATCCTATTTAATATGTGACTTAATATGTAAAATAAATGAAAGTTATATTTTTCTGCATATTTAGAAAACTCTGTTTAGAACATTACTTATAAAATCGGTACAATGACATTGTTTGGATGAAAACAAAATGTAATATTAAAAATTTTGGAAAACAGATGCAGTACCGTCTTAGGGGTCCAATTTCTGTTTTTAGTTTTAGTTGTTAAGTAGCAAGGAAAAGACATAAATCACAGAGATGAGGAATTGCATATGGTGAAGTTTTTAAACATTTCACTTTGCAGCATCGGGATGCTTTTCAATGAAACTGATCTGGAAGCTTGAGGCCAGTGGGGTTGGGCGTTTTTGTTTCACAGTGAAGTCACAGGTCTAATAATTCCTTGCCTGTCTTACTGGCACGGGTTCATCTGGAGAGAGGGTGGAAAAGCCATTCGGCCCGTCCTACAGAACACTTTCCAAATGCATCTGCTGCCTTTGCTCTGTTAGATGATACAGTTCAGAAACAACTCTACATCTTAGTGGCAGATGTCGGATACTCAACCCAGACACTTCCTGTCGACGCCAAACATAAATTGCAGTCTCATTTCTGACACTTTAAAATCTGCAACATTAGTTTTAGCCTTTTAGAATTTATTTATTTAAATACATGTTTAGGTGTTACTAATGTGAACCAGCCTTGTTTTGTTCCATGATCGTCAGTGATGAATATAAACTGGTGCAGCCATGGTACAGTGGGGAGAGGTTTGACTGATTTTCTTTAGCAACAGAAAAAAGTTATTTTGTGTAATTTAAAATGTGTGTGTGTCAGCACGGTCCAGTAGAACTTTCTGCGATGATGAAGGTATTATGTGATTCATGTTAGCCACATGTGGCCAACTGGCCCAGCACCATTTATTGAAAAGACAGTCTTCCCTTCCTGTAGTACAGGGTTGGTTTTGTTCTAAATGGCTGTATATGTGTGGATTTGATTCTGAAACCTTCATTAGTTTTATTATTTATTTTTATACTGTTCATATTCGTATTATTAGTTTTTATATTGAGTTTTACTTGGTTGTGTTTTGTTCCAGTTCCTGGATGGAATTCTCTTTTTGCCTTTTTGCTGGAACATTAATCATAATTATTTTAAAGTCTGAATCTGGTAAATCCATTAGCTGGATCACCTATTGGTCTGCTTGTAGTGTCTATTTTCCCTCTTGGTAATCTTGGTAATTTTTGTTGATTGATAGATTTTTTTAAAGTGAAAACTTGTAGAGACTTTGGATGATAGTGTTTTTCTCTAGCAAGTCCTGCCCCCCCCCCCCCACTGTCTGCCCACCTCTCCAGCCTCTGTGCTGCTTATGCATTGCTGAGCACCTGGAAGAAGGAGATGGTTCTGACGTCAGCTCATTTTTCTGTGCTTCCGTCTCCTCTGGGATCATAGCTCACCGCAAGTCTTGGCTGTCCCACAGCTCTGTAGTTCATTTTCATTTCCCAGCTCCGTGCCGGCCACTGACCCCTCTGCCCAGCTTTGTGCCTCTTTGCCTGTGCTGCTGTGGAGTATGCCAAGGTCCCTGGGAGGAGTGGGGTGGGAGGCTGGGCTCCCACGCCTCGCTGCACGTTTCCCCTCTCTAGGTCCTGGCCTGAGGGCCCCTGTGACTCAGTAACCTTCAGCTACCTTCAGAGGAGTTAGTTTGTTTAAATTCCACTTTTTAAATTATTCTCGTGGGAAGATTGATCTGCTATCTCACCATCATGCCTGGGAATGGAAGTCCTTCCAAAGAGGTGGTTGTGATTTCTAAATTGTTAAAAACACATTGTAATGTCATACAGTAAAGACAGGCTATGGAGGTGGTCCAAATTAAAGGAGGCTAAAGATACAACTAAAGGCCATACCTGACCCTGGACGGGTTGTTGTACCGGGAATGAAAAATTGCCGTAAAGGGCAATTTTGGTTCATTTGACAGAATTTGAATGTCAGTGGCAGATTAGATAAAATATTAATACTAATTTTTCTGAAGTTGACAACCGGACAGAGATAATATCTAGGACATTATCCCTATTCTTGGGAAATACTCACTGCAGTACTTATAGTATATGTAACTTACCCTCACCTGGCTCAGAACGTGTATTGTGTGTGTGTGTGTGTGTGTGTGTATGTGGTACCAATGATGAGCAAATGCGAAATCTTGCCAGTACAAAAGTCTGGGTAAGGGGAATATGGGTATCGTTTGTATTATTTTTACTGATGCAATATTTTGTAAGTTTGAAAGTATTCCCAAATAAAAAGCTTGAAAAACATTGTAAAATGGAAACATATGTATCCTTTAGGCCCTCTTGGGTTGTTAGCAGTGGGGTTTGAAAACCACTATACTACATGGTCTCTTAAAGTGTTGGTGGGTGTTTTGAGATTAATTTCCCAAGAGTTTGGTGTTAATGAGAAGAGGGAGACCTCTATTGCAGCTCAGAGAAGAATGATTATTTCTGGTCCATGGACCAAGAGAGAGAATCATGAAAGTAGGATGAAAGAGTGAATGCCAAGAAGGGATTATTGGGTTGCCTGGCTGGCTCAGTCAGTGGAGTGTGCAACTCTCGATATTGGGGTTGTAAGTTTGAGCCCCACGTTGGGTGTAGAGATGACTTAAAAATAAAGTCGTTAAAAAAAGAGATTTTTAAAAATCAAATAATGACTAAAAGTTTATTGTGACCCAAGTGAGATAATGTCAGAGTGTCTCACATCCATATTTTGGCAGGAACAAAAGGGGCAACATAAAGTATAATGTAATGAGGACAGGCAGGTGTGGGCAGGGTTTGGGGAACTCACACGAGGGTCACAAAGGCCTGGGAACTAGAGGAGTGGGTTGCCAGGGCCTCCCCGAGAGCTGCCAGATGTGGAGGAGGGCGGGGGCCTCACCCAGAAGGTGAAGTTACTGGTGTTGGAAGATTGGCAGGAATGACACAGTGGAGAAGGAAATGTCCCATCAGGACTCTTCTCATCCCTGGTCCCTGTGGAGCCTGTCACTGTCCGAATCTAACAGGAAGCCAAAAGCCAGGGAGGCGGGGTGCTGTGGATGATGACTTTAGCCTCTTGGGAACACAGAGCATGGTGGAGAGTGGATCTAGGGGACTGGGAGAGAAGAGAGACTTAAAGGGGCTTATGGACAGAGGAGGTGGGAAGGTAGCCAAGATGGAGAAAGTAGAGACATACATTATTTGAATATATCACTCCTGACACCCAGTCGTTACCTTTGCATTTGTATGCCAATAAATGAAAACATTTCCTGACTCTCTGGTTTGAGAAATAGGTTAACAGAACTCATTTGACTTCAGCAAAATTGATCTTAGTTTTTTGTGATGGTATTTATTTTCAAGTGTTCAGTGAATGTAGTTGATAAGTCCATCAGGGAGGTGTTCACTGTCTGCCTGGCATCTGTCAAGCACTGCTAGGTAATCTAGGGATATGCAAAGGACAAAATCTGACCCTTTTCCTTGTTAATTTACAGGTAGACTAAGGAGCTCCAACCCTCAGATGTTGAAATTAGTGATACAAGGTGCTGCCAAGTCCATTGGCAATGCCAGTATAGAGCAAATTACTGTTAGTCACACATTTTCTTCATCTTTTTTTTTTTTTTTAAATGATTTTTTATTATATTATGTTAGTCACCATACAGTACATCCCCGGTTTCCGATGTAAGGCTCAATGATTCATTAGTTGTGTATAACACCCAGGGCACCATGCAATACGTGCCCTCCTTACTACCCATCACCGGTCTATCCTATTCCCCCACCCCCCTCCCCTCTGAAGTCCTCAGTTTGTTTCTCATAGTCCATAGTCTCTCATGTTTCATTCCCCCTTCTGATTACCCCCCCTTTCTTTATCCCTTTCTTCCCCTACCGATCATCCTAGTTCTTATGTTCCATAGATGAGAGAAATCATATGATAGTTGTCTTTCTCTGCTTGACTTATTTCACTTAGCATTATCTCCTCCAGTGCTGTCCATGTTGTAGCAAATGTTGAGAACTCGTTCTTTCTGATAGCTGAGTAATATTCCATTGTATATATGGACCACAACTTCTTAATCCAGTCATCTGTTGAAGGGCATCTCGGCTCCTTCCACAATTTAGCTATTGTGGACATTGCTGCTATGAACATTGGGGTGCATATGGCCCTTCTCTTCACTACGTCTGTATCTTTGGGGTAAATACCCAGTAGTGCAATGGCTGGGTCATAGGGTAGCTCAATTTTTAACTTTTTAAGGGACCTCCACACTGTTTTCCAGAGTGGCTGTACCAACTTGCATTCCCACCAACAATGTAGGAGGGATCCCCTTTCTCCACATCCTCTCCAACAATTGTTGTTTCTTGCCTTGTCTATTTTTGCCATTCTAACTGGCGTAAGGTGGTATCTCAGTGTGGTTTTGATTTGAATTTCCTTGATGGCTAATGATTTTGAACATTTTTTCATGTGTCTGTTAGCCATTTGTATGTCTTCATTGGAAAAGTGTCTGTTCATATCTTCTGCCCATTTTTTGATTTGTTTATTTGTTTCTCGTGTATTGAGTTTGAGAAGTTCTTTGTAGATCTTGGATACCAGTCCTTTATCTGTAGTGTCATTTGCAAATATATTCTCCCATTCCGTGGGCTGCCTCTTAGTTTTTCTGACTGTTTCCTTGGCTGTGCAGAAACTTTTAATCTTGATGAAGTCCCATAAATTCATTTTATCTTTTGTTTCTCTTGCCTTTGGGGATGTGTCATGAAAAAGGTTGCTTTGGCCGATGTCGTAGAGGTTGTTGCCTATGTTCTCCTCTAGAATTTTGATGGATTTCTGTCTCACATCGAGGTCTTTCATCCATTTGGAGTTTATTTTTGTGTATGGTGTGAGATAGTGGTCAAGTTTCATTCTCTTGCATGTAGCTGTCCAATTTTCCCAGCACCATTTATTGAAGAGACTGTCTTTTTCCCACTGGATGTTTTTTCCTGCTTTATCAAATATTAGTTGCCCAAAGAGCCGAGGGTCCATTTCTGGGCTCTCTATTCTGTTCCATTGGTCTATGTGTCTGTTTTTGTGCCAGTACCATGCTGTCTTTGTGATCACAGCTTTGTAGTACAGCTCGAAATCCGGCATTGTGATGCCCCCAGCTTTGTTTTTCCTTTTCAACAGTTCCTTGGAGATTCGGGGCCTTTTCTGTTTCCATACAAATTTAAGGACTGTTTGTTCCAGTTCTTTGAAAAATGTCCTTGGTATTTTGATCGGGATAGCATTGAAAGTGTAGATTGCTCTGGGTAGCATGGACATTTTAACTATGTTAATTCTTCCGATCCATGAGCATGGAATATCTTTCCATCTTTTTATGTCTTCCTCAATGTCTTTTAAGAGTGATTTATAGTTTCTAGAATATAGGTCCTTTACGTCTCTGGTTAAGTTAATTCCAAGGTAACGTATGGTTTTTGGTGCTATTGTAAATGGGATGGATTCCCTAATTTCTCTTTCTTCGGTCTCGTTATTCGTGTATAGAAATGCAACTGATTTCTGAGCATTTATTTTGTATCCTGCCACGTTACTGAATTGCTCTATAACTTCTAATAGTTTGGGAGTGGCTTCTTTTGGGTTTTCCATGTAGAGTATCATGTCATCTGCAAAGAGAGACATTTTGACTTCTTCTTTGCCAATTTGAATACCTTTGATCCCTTTTTGTCGTCTGATTGCTGTTGCAAGGACTTCTAGTACTATGTTGAATAATAGTGGCGAGAGTGGGCATCCTTGTCGAGTTCCTGATCTTAAGGGAAAGGCTTCCAGCTTTTCCCCATTGAGAATAATATTTGCAGTAGGCTTTTCATAGATGGCTTTTATGAGATTGAGAAATGTACCTTCTATTCCTACACTCTGAAGGGTTTTAATCAGGAAAGGATGCTGTATTTTGTCAAATGCTTTTTCGGCATCGATTGAGAGGATCATATGGTTCCTGAGTCTTTTCTTGTTGATATGATGTATCACGCTGATTGATTTGCGAATATTGAACCACGCTTGCATCCCAGGTATGAATCCCACTTGATCGTGATGGATAATCCTTTTAATGTACTGTTGGATTCTATTAGCAAGTATCTTGTTGAGGATTTTGGCGTCCATATTCATTAGGGAAATCGGTCTGTAATTCTCCTTTTTGATGGGGTCTTTGCCTGGTTTGGGGATCAAGGTAATATTGGCCTCATAGAATGAGTTTGGTAGCTTTCCTTCTGTTTCTATTTTTTGAAATAGCTTTAGGAGAATAGGTATTATTTCTTCTTTGAATGTTTGGTAGAATTCCCCAGGAAAACCGTCCGGACCTGGAGTTTTGTTATTTGGAAGGTTGTTTATCACTGACTCAATTTCTTCATAATTAATTGGCCTGTTTAAGCAATCAATTTCTTCCTGTTTCAATCTTGGTAGTTTATAGGTTTCCAGGAAGGATTCCATCTCTTCCAGATTGCTTAGTTTATTGGCATATAGCTGTTGATAAAAATTTCTAATAATCCTTCCAATTTCAATGGTGCTTGTCGTGACCTCTCCTTTTTCATTCATAATTTTAATAATCTGGGTCCTTTCTCTTTTCTTTTGGATAAGTCTTGCCAGTGGTCTGTCAATTTTATTGATTCTCTCAAAGAACCAGCTTCTAGTCCTGTTGATCTGCTCTACTGTACTTCTGGTTTCTGCTTGATTGATTTCAGCTCTAATTTTGGTCAACTGCTTCCTCGTGCGTGGATTAGGCCTGTCCCTCTGTTGCTGTTCCAGCTTCTTGAGGTGAGAATATAAAAACTGCATTTTAGATTTTTCTGTTCTTTTGAGTGAGGCTTGGATGGCTATGTATTTCCCCCTTAGGACTGCCTTTGCAGTATCCCATAGGTTTTGGACTGTTGTATTTTCATTCTCATTGGTCTCCATAAATTGTTTAATTTGATTTTTGATTTCCTGGTTTATCGAGTCATTCCTGAGCAGGATGGTTCTTAGTCTCCAAGTGTTTGAGTTTCTTCCAAATTTTTCCTTGTGGTTGAGTTCCAATTTCAGAGCGTTGTGGTCTGAGAATATGCAGGGGATAATTTCAGTCTTTTGGTATCGGTTGAGACCTGTTTTGTGTCCCAGAACATGGTCTATTCTTGAGAATGTTCCATGGGCATTAGAATAGAATGAGTATTCTTTGGTTCTGGGGTGTAGTGTTCTATATATATCTAAGAGGTCCAACTCGTCGAGTATGGCATTCAAAGCCTTTGATTCTTTGCTTAGTTTTTGCCAGGGTGTTCTGTCTATTTCTGATAGTGGAGTGTTGAGGTCCCCTACTATTAATGTATTTTTATTTATATGTCTCTTTATTCTGGTTAAGAGTTGGCTTGTGTATCTTGCTGCTCCCCTGTTGGGGGCATATATATTTATAATTGTCATATCCACTTGTTGAATATTTCCCTTAAGAATAATATAGTGCCCTTCTGCATCTCTAACTATAGTCTGTAGTTTAAAATCCAATTTATCTGATATGAGAATTGCTACCCCAGCTTTCTTTTGAGGTCCATTTGCATGAAAGATGGTACTCCATCCCCTTACTCTCAGTCTGAATGCATCTTTGGGTTTGAAATGAGTCTCTTGTAGACAGCAAATGGATGGGTCATTTCTTTTTATCCAATCTGCAACCCTGTGGCGTTTTATGGGATGGTTCAAACCATTTACATTAAGACTGAGTACTGAGAGATATGATTTTAATGTTGCCATGTTGCCAGTAAAGTCTTTGTTTGTATTGGCTGTGACTTTCTGTTCTGTATCACTCTTGGGGCCTTTTTACTTTTATAGAACCCCCCGTAATATCTCCTGTAGGGCTGGTTTCGTGGTTACAAAATTGGTTAGTGACTGGCGATTCTGAAATGTCTTTATTTCTCCATCAATTCTGAATGACAGCCTTGCTGGGTAAAGGATCCTTGGCTGCATGTTTTTCTCTGAAAGAGCTTTAAATATGCTCCCCCAACCCTTTCTCTCATTCCAGGTCTGTGTAGACAGGTCTGACGTAATTCTGATGCTTTTGCCTTGGTACGTGAGAAATTTCTTTGCCCTGGCCGCTTTCAATACTGTATCCTTGCATCTAATATTTGCGAATTGCACTATGACGTGACGTGGCGTAGGTTTGTCATGGTTGAGCTTGGGAGGGGTCCTCTCTGCCTCTTGGACACGAATGTTTGTTTCCCTTGCTAGATTAGGGAAGTTTTCAGCTACAATTTGTTCAAATATCTCTTCTAGACCTCTGTTTTTCTCCACCCCCTCGGGGATGCCGATGATTCTAACATTGGATTGTTTCATTGAGTCAGTAATCTCCCGTAACCTACATTCGTGGGCGTGGATTTTTTTAAGACCATCTTCTATTTTCATTTTTTCCTCTATTAACCCATCCTCCAATTCACTAACCCGTTCCTCTGCTTCTGCGACCCTGGCCGTCAGAGCCTCTAGTTTTGCCTGCATTTGGCTCATAGAATTTTTAATTTCTGTCAGATTCGCTCTCATTTCTGTTCTTAGGGATTCTATATTCTCAGTAACCTTTTCGTTAATAGTTTTTTCAATTCTACTCATCATTTTGACCATCGTTACTCTGAATTCCATTTCTGATAATTTGGTTACATCCATATCCATTATTTCTGTGGCAGAGGCCACAGTCTCACTGTCTTTTCTTTGCTGGGGGGGGCTTCTCCTTCTTGTCATTCTGATGAAGAGAGGTTGCGGGGTTTCCAGAGCCCAAATTATTGACTGGGTCCCAGGCCGTGCCCCTTGTTTTATAGGGATCTTAGGGATGTGGGCTTCTTCTTTAAAGATTTTATTTATTTATTTATGTGGCAGCCAACCAGCGAGAGAGGGAACAGAAGCAGGGGAGTGGGAGAGGAAGAAGCAGGCTCCCAGCGGAGGAGCCCGATGAGGGACTCCTTTCCGGAACGCCGGGATCACGCCCTAAGCCGGAGACAGGCGCTCAATGACTGCGCCACCCAGGCGCCTCCGGTTGTGGGCTTCTTGATTTTTCAGCCTGCCTTCTGGGGGAGGGGCCTGCCGCGCTGATACTCAGGCAGCCCTGTTTGGGTAGAGTCTCCGCGTCCCCTGCGAGGGGGGATGGGGATGGGCACTCCCTGAGCCGGTATTTCCAGGCTTTTGTTCTCTGGCGGCTTTCCCTGGCGGTTTGCTGTGCCTCTTCTGAGAGTCAGAGCAGCAGCGGCCAAATTTCAGCCTCTGTCACAGAACAGAGGGATTGCGGCCCGTTCTCCACTGATGCTCTGGCCACTTTAACTCTGTTTCTGTTGGTGCTGCTCAACCCTGCAGCGTCCGGGATGTGCGCCCCACACCCGGCGTCCCAGCCCTCACTTCCAGGGCCGGCGCGTCTCTGTCCTTTGTGTTTCTAACGCCGCCAGCCGCCAGCCGCCCCGCGCGCGCTCCCGGATCTCCCGGTCTCAGTCTGGATCCAGTGAGCGCACCGGGATTCCGGTGTTCCGCGAGATGCCTGGTGGCGCGCGCACCCGGCTCACGGTCTCAGTCTGCTGTTTTGCGGGTGCCGTCCACGAGCCCCGCCCGCTCCACCCTGCAAGTGGCTACCGCTTCCCGGCGCCCGAACGCGGCAGCTCCCTCCCCCTTCCGTTTATCTTCCGATATCTGTGCACAGTTTCATGGCTCCCCGCTTCGTACCTCAATACTCAGCGCTGGAGATGTTCATTTGTAGAGATCCAGATGTATCTTCCTGCGTCTCAGGCTGGTTCCGTGGTTGTTTAGGCTGGTCTGGTACCTATCCAGCTCGACTCGGGGGACCGGCTGAAAACGGTGTCTCCTACTCCTCCGCCATCTTAACTCCCTCCCATTTTCTTCATCTTATGAAAGAGAACTCCAGTGGCCTTTAAGTTAGAAGAAGAAGAGTGGTTTGGGGAGCAGATTTTTGGCAATACAGGAAAAAAAAAAATGCTATTTCCATGTTCTGGTTCCAACTCTTAACCCCCACCCCCTTTGATTTGTTTAAAAAAATTGACAATTAAAGTGTTGTTTGGCTGCCTTATAGTGTGTAGAAGGATTTGAAATGGACTTAAGTTCTTTAACTGAAGCTCCCCCCCCTTTTAATGAATCCTGAAATATTCTCATTTTTTCACTTTTTTTTTCATTTTTTCACTTTTTGAACTTACATTGTTGACAGGCTGATTAAGTGAAAATGCTGTCTGTAGGGTGGGCCCTGATCCAGTCTGACTGGTATCCTTATAAAAGAGTAATTTGGACACAGAGACAGATGTGCACAGGGAAGCTGATGTGAAGAGACTGGGAGAAGGCCCAGTGACAGTGGAGGCAGGTGGGAATTTTGGAAGATTGAGGCTACTGAAAGGTGGAGGAAGCAGGGAAGGATCCTTGTCCACAAGTTTCAGAGGGAGCCCGGGCCTGCTGACACTTTGGTCTCAGGCCTGTGGCCTCCAGAAGTAGGGAGAAGACGTTCCTGTCGTAAGCTGTGCGCCCCGTGATGCTTTGTTACCTACCCTCCAAATCTCAGTTCACAGCGAAGATGCGGGTCCATTAGCAGCTAGTTGTAAATTCGTTTCTAAACCTGTTAGAAAGTGATATGAAGGGAGAAGTTAAGAGCTGTTAAAAACCCTTTATTTTGGATTTGAGACTTTTAGCTGTTTTGGTTAAAAACAGTACTTTCATATTAACGTGAAATAACTGATAGTTTATTATGCTTGTTGTAAGCATGCGGGGGGTAAAGAAAGGGTAAGAGAAATTGACCCCTTTCATATGGTTTACATTTCTTTGCCCAGTGTTTTAGAAATGCTGCTGCTCATTTGTGGCTCTGTTTCCTGTCGGTAATAGTTCTCTGTACCCTTCCCATGAATAAGTTAAGCATGAAGGGATAGAGCCATTCTTGTGTTCTTAAAACTTTCCAAAAGGGACTGAATTTCAGAAGCCATATCGATGTGGACATGGCCTGTGCCACAGATTGTTTCTACATATTGGGAGTCTGTCGTGGCCGCCCTTTCATTCAGTCAGTTCAGTGGAGATTCTCCTTCACTGTGAGCACTAAAGAGCAGTTAGAAGACCGTGTGGGCTGCGTGGCAGCTTCTTTCCTATCCTGATATCGAGGCTGTATATACTGTATCATTCACTGTCCATATTCTTTCTGTCCCTGATCTTTTAAAAAAAATCACAGAAGTGGTATATTCTCATTATAAGGATGAGACTATAATCAAAGTGGCAGTGTATTTTTCTCCATTAAAGGATTAGCAGAAGGAACGGGTAGAGAAGTGAAATTCACTTGTGTGACAAATATTTATAAAATTCCATGTACCATTGTAGGGATTTGCGGTGTATCAGAAAACGAACACTGAAAATGTCTGCCTTGCGGGGTTTGTTCAGGGAGGCAGGCACTGGGGGGGGCCGAGCTGAAAAAGCAAAGTACTAACGGGTTTTGTGGGAAGGCGGCGGCAGTGCTCCTCTCCGGCCACAAGGCGGCGGCCTTGTACAGCGGAAAGGCACCTGCTGCTTCCAGGTGCCTGGGATGGGTGGGTGTGGCATCCCAGATGATGACTTTGAATTCTGTGGGGTACCTGGGGGAGAGTGGGACATCTGACCATGTGCCCTTGTTATGGTAGCCTATGGTAAGGTCTATAAGATTATGAAGGTACCCTAATGAAAATCTTTTGGGTGGCCAGAATTAATTTCTACATATTTTTATACATAGCAAGGCTTGTAGAGATGTAATTTTGTATCTTGTTTGCCACATTTGAGTGACATACAGCTTAATGATACAAGAAAATTTGAAAGTGAACTACAAAGGAAAAGTTTGCACCACTAGTTATTTTATTTTAGTTCCTTTTTACATTTTGTTTTTTTGTGACCATATGCACTTCATAGTTCATTCATAATTAAAAGTAACATAAGTTATCATTTAACATTGTTACACAGGGCATCTGTGTAGCTTTTAAAGCATAGCCCTTGACTGATAGTTGATTTCTTGGGTGGCCAGGATTTGGAGGGCAGAGTAGAATTCCGGGGAGAGTCCCCGTTGTGGTGTGATACATTGTAGAAGGAAAGATTTGAGGCAGAAGAGATAGTCCCACTTCACGCGGTTTCTGAGAAACACAGTTTACGAGAAGTTCTGCCCACTGGTTTTGTAACCTGAAACTGAGTATTTAGCTTTAGGTGCTAATCTTCCTTCTAGGGCAAAGGTTCCCTGGAAAATGCAGACTCCCTTCACTTCTCCAGAGCTTTGGGGTTGCCCCTGCTGCTCTTGGCAGAGCCCTGGGCCATGAAGCTGCACCCCTCCTCTTGTCTGCACCTCACTGGAGGGCATGCTGTCAGCCATCTCCCCTCTCAGGTGGAGGGAAGTGCCAGTTTTCAGGCTGCTGCCTCCCACTACCTTCTGGTTTTTCCGCCCCCATGTTCCTGCGGCTGGACTCCCTCACTGGCTCTCGCTGGTTGTGTGTTGATTTCATTTTGTTAATGACCAGAGACCAGGCTGTTGTCCTGAAGCTGTCTTTCTCAAAGTCTGTTCCTAGACCGGCGGTGTCTGCCTCACCTGGGAACTTGCTAGAAGTGCAGGTTCTTAGGGCCACCTCAGGCCTGCTGGATCGGAAACTCTAATGATGGGGGAGGCCCAGCAGCGGTTTGGGAACAATCCCTTTAGTGGATTCTGGTGGACACTAACATTTGGGAGTCACTGTCCGCAAGCATTGCTACTCATCAGAGAAGGTGCCCCATTAATTCTGAGTGCGGTGTCCTACCTCAAATCTCAGTGTACGCTAGCATAAAAATTGATGATTTCTCTGTGCCTGAAGTCAAGGCATTTAAAGTTTTAAGTTCTACATTTCTTTGCTCCTTAAATGTCAGTATTTCTGCATCATACTATCTTTTATTTAAAATTGATCCAACTTTGGTTTCAGACTTATTAACGTGGATGTCTTGGGGATTTTTGCTGCTGTTTGAATCACCGTCTAAATGAATGTGGTGGAGAGGAAGAAAGCCATAGTTCCCTGCTTTCACTGTGGCCTTTTCCTGTCTGATCACTGTTGCTGCCACCCCTCCATTGACTGCCACTGCGGCTCTTCCTCCTGAGTCAGTCTGCCAGTTGGTGAGACGAGTGCTGTGAATCAGCCCCGGCTGGCACCGTCTCCTCACTGAGCTGCCTTCTGCTTTTTATGGAGCAGATACAAGTCTGTGCCACGAGACAGTCGGGCTTCTCAGCCCTGCCTTCGGTCTCTTACATAACCCACTTCCTTAAAGCCTTGAGTACAAGTCTGGCAGTAAAATGAGGTCTTAAAAACTAAGACTGAAAACAACAACAACAAAAGTACTTTCCAGTTTGGGCTAAAAACTGATAGAAACCCAAAGACAGAACATTTAGAATGTTGGTCATTGAAGGGCTGGTTCTGTGAATAATTCCACCTGAGTAGCCAGTGTTCCATTTTTCTAAGAGGTTAGGCACATTGGGTTGTTAGAGGAGATTCATGACTTGAAATACTGAGTGTTATTATGTCTCTCTTCTTCTAGACCTGGAAAGGAAAGAGCAAGAATTAGAGCAACTAAGAATGGATCGTGAGCACTTCAAAGCCCGCCTAGAGACCGTGCAGGCTGACAGCATGAGAGAGAAGAAGGTACGATGCTCACAGACCGCCACTGCCTCACACACCAGTGTAATGGCTGCACCCACAGAGTGGTGTGGCGGGGGGCCGTTCTAGCCCTTAAACCTCAAGAGATTGTATTTTAAAATGTATGTAATTCTGGGGGCACCTGGGTGGCCCAGTCGGTTAAGTGTCAGACTCTTGGTTTTGGCTCAGGTCATGATCTTGCAGTTGTGGGATCAAGCCCTGCGTTGGGCTCAGACCTCAGTGGAGAGTCTGCTCGAGATTCTCTCTCTCCCCCTCGCCTTCTGTGCCCCCCC
The DNA here is from genome assembly GCF_023065955.2 of Ursus arctos. NCBI lineage: Eukaryota > Metazoa > Chordata > Mammalia > Carnivora > Ursidae > Ursus > Ursus arctos. Next base: position 92,368,036 of record NW_026623056.1, on the reverse strand, counting down.
CCCGGTGCTCTTGCACACGTGCGTGCACTCTCTAAAATAAATAAGTAAATCTTAAAAAATAATAAAATGTACGTAATTCTGAATGGGTTGGAAAATAGTTAAACATGGATTTTATGACCCTTTAATGTGGAGAATGTTTACTGGGTGCCTTATGATTGTCACTTCCTGTTAATTTGACTTTTTTTACTTTTTATTTTTTTTAAAGATTTATTTATTTGGGAGAGAGAAAGCACGTGTGTGGGTGCTTGAGTCGGGGGGGAACAGAGGGAGAGAGAGAAAGAGAGAAGCAGACTCCCCCTTGAGCATGGAGCCAGATGCAGGGCTCTATCTCAAGGCCCCCCAAGATCATGACCTGAGCTGAATTCAAGAGTCAGACGCTCAGCCAACTGAACCACCCAGGTGCCCCTAGTTTTTATGTTTAAAAGACCACTTCAGGGGCGCCCGGGTGGCTCAGTTGGTTAAGCATCTGCCTTTGGCTCATGTCATGATCCCCGAGTCCTGGGATCAAGCCCCGCATGGACTCCCTGTTTGGTGGAGAGCCTGCTTCTCTCTCTGCCCCTCACACTGCTTGTGCTCTCTCTCTCTTTCTCTCTCTCTCAAATAAATAAATAAATAAAATCTTTAAAAAAACCCCCACCACTTCAGAACATTAAAAGTCACAGTATGGTAAGAATCTTGAAAAAAAGTGCACATAATAATTTATCATCAGTGATGTATTAACTAGAAATATTTGTAATTAACCTAGGGGACCATTTATTGATATTTTAGAAATAACCAGTAAGTTTTATTATTTGCTGAGACTAATAGCATTTCTTCAAAATTACATATTCTTGCTTTTTGTATGGAATTATTTTCCTTCTCTTATATAAAACTAGAACTATCCTGCCACTTCTGAAAAAATTCGGAGCGTGTGTGTGTTTTTATTTTTAAATAGTAAAACAAAAACAGTACTAGTAACAGCAGCTAGTGTGTGTTGTTTCCTGTGTGCTGGCAGGTGGCCAGTTGCTGTCCACGCCTCTCTCGTGCTTCTAGCACAGTGGGGTCAGCAGGTGCTGTCAGCCCAGAGGCTGTTTGGTAGCTGGTCACAGGCCCGCTGCCTCATGCTGAGCCTCCTCCTGGGAGGGAATCCTGAATGTTTGTGGCTGCTATGGAGTTTTTCCAAAGCTGGTGGGTTTTGTATAGACTTTAATATTGAGCAAGAAGAAAAGGTCAGGGAAAGAGTTTTAGTCTCAAAACTGATGAGTGTCACATAATAAAAGTTGAAATTTTAGCTTTGTCCTAGGTTTAGATCATGATAAACTAAGGCTCATTTGTCTAGGCCTGAAAGTTTCATGGTCTGAAAGAAGTTGACCAGCAGACAGGAAGGAACTTGGTAAAAGTTATCGATGTACCTGTTGGTTTAGTACTTCCTTAAATTGCTGAGATATCCTTGTTAAGGTTGAAACTTAACTGGGCAGAATCTTAGCTTTCCTTTTTTTTTTTTTTTTAAATAGATAAGTATAGGAAAAATGCATGTTTCGTGAGCATTTTAGATGCAGCGCTTAAAAACAAGCCATTCATGGGGCACATGGGTGGCTCAGTCGGTTAAGTGTTCGACTCTTGATTTTGGCTTAGGTCATGATCTCAAGGTCGTGCCTACGCTGAGATCCCTGCTAGGTATGGAGCCTACTTGAGATTCTTTCTCTCTCTGCCCCTTCCTGTGCTCGCGTGCGCATTCATTCTCTGTCTCTCATAAATAAATAAGTAATCAATCAGTCAACTCTAAAAGAAAAGAAATAAGCCATTCTGGTAAAGTGCGAGTATAGAAGATGAAATGACCCTGGTAAAGTAGTGTCAGATCAGTAGCGTGTTAGTGCCCTGACGATTTGACCTTAGTTAAAATGTGGGAATATTTTATTTATTTATTTATTTATTTATTTTTAAAGATTTTATTTTTTCATTCGACAGAGATAGAGACAGCCAGCGAGAAAGGGAACACAAGCAGGGGGAGTGGGAGAGGAAGAAGCAGGCTCATAGCCGAAGAGCCTGATGTGGGGCTCGATCCCAGAACGCCGGGATCACGCCCTGAGCCGAAGGCAGACGCTTAACCGCTGTGCCACCCAGGTGCCCCAATGTGGGAATATTTTAGATTAAACTATTTCCTATTTCCAGTGACGTTTCCTATTTAATTGTCCTGCCAATTTAATACAGAGGGGAGCCCTTTCAAGTTTGCCGTGGCAAGGCCACGTCTCTTCTTGTTGTAGAGAACGGAGAGCTGCCTCTTCTGTAGCCTTTTCTGTGTCTGTGTCCAGGTCTCTATAGATCATGAGGCTGGACTCTGGAAGCTTATTTTAGACTTGAGGAACCAGGAAGGAATGCAGGGATTAGATCCCAAATGAGAACGCTGCTAGCAAGTACTATGGTATGAGCAGAAGTCATGAGGAACAGACAGAAGTTACAGGATCCAGTATGTATGACAAGATGAGAAAACAAAGTGTGGACTCAAACTCATAAAGACGTGTGCTGGCTGAGCCGCAGCCCCTGACCCCTGGAAAATGGCCACCAGACAAGGAGAGCTTGCTTCTTGGATCAGTTGAGGAGTTTCCTCAGTGGTGGTTGAATCAGATCAGTGGGAGGCCAGCTGGTCCTTGCCGTGGACTTGGGGACTGGCCGGAGAGTCCTCCTGTAGTCCTGGTAGAGGAGACCTTTGAACTCCGGAGGAGAAAGGGCCCAGCTCCCTGGTGTGGGTGACGCTGTTGGAGGACCATGCTGTCACTGTGAGGTTAGGTGAGGCTCTCCACAGAGGGTCTGCCAGCAGAGCTGTTTTCGTGTCTGACCTGGCTTTCCCACGTGTGTGAACCTGTCCTAGATGATGCGTGAGCTCAGCTGTGCCGTCCGAGAGGCGCTTCACCTGCTGACCTCAGCCGTCGTCTTCTCTGCGTGTTTTCATAGTTACCTCTGCACCTTTCATGGTTAGCTAACTCACTTGCAGGGGACTGTCCGTGTTTGGTTATCTGTGTGTTTGATTTGTTAGGAAAGAGTTCCTACTTTTGTGATAATAAAAGGGAAGTTGTTGCAAACATTGTATATTATTTCAGGAAACTTTTTAAAGAAAAATGAACTGATAGTATATTTTAGTTAAAATTAGAGATGAACTATAGAGGGTTTTGAAGGAATCCTGAAAGTCTCCTGCTTGATACTGTGTCAGGTATGAGTATTCACTTTAAATACGTAAACATGTCAGGACTCAAATTATCAAATTATTGTTTCTATTTTAAAAGCAGTTTTATTGAGATATAGTTTGCATAACAGTAATCTGTCATAGAAGTGAAGTGTGATCATTTTTAGAGACTGTATGCAGTTGTGCAGCTTTCACCACAGTCCATTTTGGTTTTGGTTAAAAGTTTTTAGAAAGAATTATGAATGCATAGGAAGGTACAGAAAAATCCAGGGAAGTCCCCTGTGCCCTCTACCCAGTTTACCCCGTGGTAGTGTCTGGCCTCACCACAGTGCGTGACGAGAGCCAAGAGACCAGCACCCGGATGACCCACAGGGCGTGTTTCTATGTCCCCGGTGTCACGTGCACTTGTGTGTGTGTGTGTGTGTGTGTGTGTGTGTGTGTGAGTGTGTGACTGGTTCTGTGCAGTTTTTTAACAAAGATTTTATTTGAGAGAGAGAGAGAGTGTGCAGGGGGAGAAGCAGAGGGAGGGGGACAAGCAGACTCCCTGCTGAGCACGGAGCCCGACAGAGGGCCAGTCCCAGGACCCTGAGATCAGGACCTGAGCTGAAACCAAGAGTTGGACACTGAACCGACTGATCCCCCCCCCGGGTGCCCCAGTTCTGTGCAATTTTATCGCATGTATAGATTCATGTGACCACCACCAAATTCAAGATACTGAGCTCTTCCATCAGCACAGAGATCCCTTCATGCTCCCCTGCTACAGCCACACCCACCCTGTTCCCTACGCTTACCTCCTGGCAACCTCTAACACGTTAATCTCTGTAATTTTATTTCAAGAATGTCATGAAAATGGAATGTCATGAAAATGACTTTTTTCACTCAAATTCATCCAAATTCTTGCTTGAATCAGTAGTGTGTTCCTTTTATTGCTGTATAGTATTCCACAGTATGGAAATATCACAATTCTTTATTCTCCCTTTGAAGGACATTTGGGTTGTTTCCAATTTTCCACTATTATGAATAGAGGTACAACGAACATCTGTGTGTAGGTTTCTGTGTGATTGTATGTTTTCATTTTTTTGGGATAAATGCCCAAGACTGGTTGTATGCTAATGCATGTTTAATTGTTTGTTTGTTTTTTTTAAGATTGATTTATTTTAGAAAGAGAGAAGGGGCATGAGTGGGGGGAGGGGCAGAGGGAAAGAATCTCCAGCAGACTCCCTCCTGAGTGAGGATCCCAAAGGATGCTCGATCCCACAACCCTGAGATCACGAACTGAGTCAAAAGTAAGAGCGGTGCAACCAGCCGAGCTACCCAGAAGCCCCTGCATGTTTGGTTTTGTAAGAAATTGCCAAGTTGTTTTGTGGAGTGGCTGCCCCATTTTACATTCCCTGCAGCCATCTATGAGTGATTCATTTCTTCCACATCCTACCTGGCATCTGGTGTTATCACTGGTTTTATTTCAGCCGTTCTGGCAGGTGTGTGGTGGCCTGACTTTGCATTTCTCTCCTGGCAAGTCATGCTGAGATCTGTTAACATGCTCATTTGTTGTCTGTGTATCCTCTCTCTGAAAGATCTGCTCATGTCTTTTACCTACTTTTTTTTCCTGTTGAATTTAGAGCGTTCTTGATGTACGCTAGATAGAAGCCCTTTACGGGACATGTGGTTTGCAGATAGTTTCTGCCAGGGTGGAGTGTGGTGCTTCATCTTCTTCATGGGGTCTTTCACAGAGCATATGTATTCAGTCTGTTGAGGTCCAGTGTGTTGATTTTTCCTTCCAGGATCCTGCGTTTAGCACTGTGTGTAAGAACTTTCCTTGTAGCCCTAGGTCCCCAAGATCCTCACCCGCTTCCCCTCCGGTGACTCACCATCAGTGTGTTCTCTGTAGTTAAGAGTCTGTTTCTTGATTTGCCCCTCTCTCCTTTTTCTCCCCTTTGTTTTGTTTCTTAAATTCCGTATATGAGTGAGATCATATGGTATTTGTCTTTCTCTGATTGACTTATTTCGCTTAGCATAATACTCTCTAGCTCCATCCACGGCATTGCAAATGGCAAGATTTCACTTTTTTTTGATGTCTGGGTCATATTCCATTGTGTGTGTGTATATATATATATATATATATATACCACATCTTCTTTATCCATTCATCTGTAGATGGACATCTGGGCTCTTTCCATAGTTTGGCTATCGTGGACATTGCTCCTATAAACATTGGGGTGCATGTGCCCCTTTGGATTACTACATTTGTGTCTTTGGTGTAAATCCCTAGTAGTACAATTGCTGGATTGTAGGGTAGCTCTATTTTTAACTTTTGAAGGAACTTCCATACTGTTTTCCAGAGTAGCTGCACCAGCTTACATTCCCACCAACAGTGTAAGAGGGTTTTCCTTTCTTCGCATCCTCCCCTCCATCTGTCATTTCCTGACTTGTTAATTTTAATTATTCTGACTGGTGTGAGGTGGTATGTCATTGTGGTTTTGATTTGTATTTCCCTGATGCTGAGTGATGTTAAGCGTTTTTTCATATGTCTGTTGGCCATTTGTATGTTGTTGGAGAAATGTCTGTTCATGTCTTCTGCCCATTTCTTCATTGGGTGTTGAGTTTGGTAAGTTCTTTATAGATTTTGAATACTAGCCCTTTATCTTGATATGTCATTTGCAAATATCTCCTCCCATTCTGTAGGTTGGCTTTTGGCTTTGTCGACTGTTCCCCTTGCTGTACAAAAGCTTTTTATCTTGATAAAGTCCCAGTAGTTCATTTTTACCTTTGTTTCCCTTGCCTTTGGAGATGTGTCTAGCAAGAAGTTGCTGTGGCTGAAGTCATAGAGGTTGCTGCCTGTGTTCTCCTTTAGGATTTTGATGGGCTCCTGTCTCACATTTAGGTCTTTCATCCATTTTGAGCCTATTTTTGTGTATGGTATAAGGAAGTGGTCCAGTTTCATTCTTCTGCATGTGACTGTCCAATTTTCCCCAACACTATTTATTTAAGAGACCATCTTTTTTTCCATTAGCTGTTCTTTCCTGCTTTGTCAAAGGTTGGTTGACCATAGGGTTGAGGGTCCATCTCTGGGTTCTCTATTCTGTTCCATTGATCTATGTGTCTGTTTTTGTGCCAGTACCATCCTGTCTTGATGATTGCAGCTTTGTAATAGAACTTGAAGTAAGGCATTGTGATGCCCCCAGGTTTGGTTTCCTTTTTCAACTTTCCTTTGGCTATTCAGGGTCTTTTCTGGTTTCATACAAATTTTAGGATTATTTGTTCCACTTCTGCGAATAATGTTGATGGTATTTTGATAGGGATTGCTTAAATATATAGATTACTTTGGGAAGCATAGACATTTTAACAAAATTTCTTCCTCCAACCCATGAACTTTTGTCTGTTTTTAATTGGATTGCTTATTTTCGTGTTGCAAGAGTTCTTATATATTCTGCACACAAGTTCTTTTTTTCCTATATGATTTAGAAATAATTTCTTGGGGTGCCTGGGTGGTTCAGTCGGTTAAGCATCTGCCTTTGGCTCAGGTCATGATCCCAGGGTCCTGGGATGGAGCCCAGCATTGGGCTCCCTGCTCAGCAGGGAGCCTGCTTCTCCCTCGGCCTCTCCCCCCGGTTCATGCTCACTTTCTCTCTCTCTCACACGCTCTCTCTCTCTCATAATAAATAAATAAAATCTTGAAAAAAAAGAAATAATTTCTTTTAGTCTATGGCTTGTCTTTTTACTTTCTTGATGGTGTCTTTTGAAGAGTAAAAGTTTTACATTTTGATGAAGTTCAATTTATTATTATTATTATTATTATTTTTTTTAAGATTTTATTTATTTATTTGACAGAGAGAGACAGCCAGCGAGAGAGGGAACACAGCAGGGGGAGTGGGAGAGGAAGAAGCAGGCTTCCAGCGGATGAGCCCGATGTGGGACTCGATCCCAGAATGCCCTGAGCCGAAGACAGACGCCTAACGACTGCGCTACCCAGGCGCCCCACAATTTATTATTTTTTAATGGATTATGATTTTGTTATGGTATCTAAGAAATATTTGCCTAACCCAAGGAAGGCTACAGAGATTTTTTCTAGAGAGTTTACATTTAGGTCCGTGACTCAGTCTGAGTTATTATAGTCGTTATTATTTTGCATATGAATATGTATCTACTTGTTGTAGCGTCGATTTGTTGAAGAGACTGTACTTTTTCCATCGAATTGCCTTGGCACGCGTGTTAAAATCAGTTGCTGTAAATGTTAATGTTTCGTTGATCTGTATGTCCCTCCTTAGGCTAATACCACATTGGTTTGATTTCTGTAGCTTTATAATAAGTTTTTGTTTTTTGTTTTTGAAATCAGGCAGTGTTAGTCCTCTAACATTGTTTTTCTTTTTCAAACTTTTTTCATTTCCATATGCATTTTAGAATCAGATTATCACTTTGCACAAACAAGCCTGCTGAAATTTTGACAGGGATTTGATAGACACTGAATCTGTAAGTCAGTTTGGGGAGGTTACCGTCTTACCAATATTGAGTCTTCCAGTCCATGAACATGGTATGTTTTTCCATTGATTGACATCTTCTGTACTTTTTCTGTGATGCTTTGTAGTTTTTACTATCCAGGTCTTGAATTGCTTTTCTTAAGTTTATTCCTTTTTCTTATTTTTTAAAAAAGATTTTACTTATTTATTTGACAGAGAGAGTGAGAGCACAAGCCGGGAGACAGAGGGAGAGGGAGAGGGAAAAGCAGGCTCCTCGCTGAGCAGGGAGCCTGATGTGGAGCTTGATCCAGGACCCCGGGATCATGGCCTGAGCTGAAGGCAGCTGGGTAACAGACTGAGCCACTCAGGCGCCCCCCCCCTTTTTTATTTTTGGTGTTATTGTGAATGGAATTACTCTCGTTGAGTTTTTGTTGATATTATTGTATTTAATGTGCAGCCCTGTGTCAGGACGTATCTGCCTGCAGCCACAAAATGTGACTGTAGTGAAGACCGTCCTCTCTGGTCGTTCTCAGCAGTTACTGTGTGATCTTGTCAAAGAGCCATCATAACCTGACTAATTGGAATAAGATTGCTTCAAGTATGAGAAAGGCTAGAGTTCAGAAAGGACGTGCTTGATGTAGGTTCGCACATGTCCCCCTGACTTGAGTGGGTTCAGCTCCACACCCTGAAGAACAGATCTAGGAATCCAGATGATGATTAGGATGAAACCAGAGTTTGTAATCACCTGAGGCAGTGTTAGCATGTGTCATAGGTTCAGTGACCATCCTTTCTCCTTAAACGAGTGTGACTATATGTCTGAATGTGTATGAAACTCTGCATACCAAATACATCATCCCCAGGTAGATATGAATGGGCCACCCTGGATCAAGTAATGAAGTCAGCAAAGTTTGATTTGTGGTCTGTTGCTTCCTGCACTCACCTCTGTAAAATAAAACCTAAAACATCTAAAATACTTTAACTTTTTAAAAAAGATGTATTTATTTGAGAGAGAGAGCACGTGTGCATGCAGATGGGGGGAGGGGCAAAGGGAGAGGGAAGCAGACCCCCAGCTGACCACAGAGCCTGACGCGGGGCTTGATCCCACCACTGTGAGATCATGAACTGAGCTGACATCAAGAGTCGGATGCTCAACCGACTGAGCCACCAGGTTTCTATATTTCTTAAGTTTATTTCTCATTAAGTAAGGAAATGCTCTCACCTTTGGAGGGAACTTCAGGTAACAACAATAGTGCAACCAGTGAAGGTTGGGGAGGTCAGGAAGCCCCATACTACCCAGGAGCCACCTGAAATGAGCCTTTAGGATTGTTTGTATGGTCTAAGGGAGCTTCAGGAGGACGGTTCACTGCTAAGAGCCCTGTCTGATATTTGCCAGCTCTGTTTTTCAGAAGCCCCGCTGGCCTCCGTCTTTCTGTCACACCAGCCCTCAGCTTGCTGTGCACGGCATGCCTGGGAGACCCTCCTTCCCAGCTCTCTGTGTCTCTGCCCCATCTGTCCTAGCCGGGCTTAGCTGTGTCAGCTGGTGTCCTTCCAGTGCAGTGAGCCATTTGGAGGGGGCAGGCTCTTCTACTAGAAATGGTGCTGTGTGGACTGCTGAGTTCAGTTATTACTTTGTTCAGGGGTCCCAGGCAGTGTTCTAGGTATAGCCACTTGGGACCTGAGGTGCCTTACGTTTCATTTTAGTTAAAGATGAATTCAAGTCTTTGGCGATACTTATTCACTCTAATACAAGAGTATGTTCTTTTTTGAGGTGTTATTTTTCCTCTGAAGTTTTAAAAAATATAGATTATGGCTGTCTAAGGACTAGTTTTCATTTGCCAACTGTTTTCTGTAATTCTGTGTGCATTTTTAAAAAAAATCTTTGAATGAGAAACACAATAGAGGTATTTCAAGGTTGAATGCTATTCATTTTGCTGATTTTTATTCTGTTTTGATTTTAGGAGAAACTCGCTCTTCGACAGCAGCTGAATGAAGCAAAGCAGCAACTGCTACAGCAGGCAGAATACTGCACGGAGATGGGGGCGGCGGCCTGTACCCTCCTGTGGGGCGTCTCCAGCAGCGAGGACGTCGTCAAAGCCATTCTGGGAGGAGTAAGCATGACCACTGGGCTCCCTGGCTATTGTCGATCGGTGTTGATGGAGGGTGCAGTGTGCCTGCTAAGGCACTTACAGATGAAGTCCACGTCTTAGGTTCAGTCCTCAAATAGTGTTGGCATAGCAATGTGTAGCGTCCAGTATAAGCTGGTGCTTTAGGGGGTATGTAAAATGAATGAAATAAGACCCTTTCTCTCCCAGAATCTGTGTGGTGTTTGTGGGGATAGTAACACTTCTGTATAGTGCTTCTGTGCAGGTTGTCCCGTGGGTAACATAGTATTTGATTTGTTGAAAGTTACATGTTATTTAACTTATGTATGTGTGTTAATAGTACACACACACTGTCACATACACACACACACTCCAGAAACTTCCCAGAGGAAGAGAGATTTGACATGGGCTTTGATGAATTCGAATAGGTGACAAGGGCAGACAATGGGGAGGGGAGAGGGGTAACATCGTCAGAGGCACGGGCTGAGAAGCCTGAAGTTAGTTTTAGGGACGGTGCATGGGTCAGTTGACATAGAGTAGAGGGTTAGTGCGGTCAAGTCATTGGGAGATAACACTGCAGAAGTAGGATGGAATGTGATTTTGGAAGGCCTCAGATGCCAGGTTGCTGATTCTATCCAGTAGTTAAGACTGGATTCCTGAGAGTTTTGAGTAATAGAGTTGTGGGGCGACAGACTTCGGGAAGATTGTCCTGACCGTGAGTGAGGACAGATTGGAGCGGGGTGGGCGTGGGAATGAGACGGGAAGACTAACAGAAGGCCCTCCAGGAGGCCCAGCAGCGCCGTGCTGTGAGGAGCACGGAAGGCAGGCGTGGTGCCAGAGAGTGAGACGGGCCAGGGGGTTGTGGCTGCGTGCTAGGAGGTGGGTGTGCTTGTGAACGGGAATACAGATACGGGGGGCTGTTCGACAGGAGGCCGGCAATACGTTACTTATGACTTGGAGAAATGAAAATTGTGTGTGACTTTAGCTGGAGATTAATTGTATTTTAACTTTTATTGAGCTTTATTAAGGTGTAATTTACATGTCATAAAATTCACCCATTTGTGAGTGTATGATTTAGTGGTTTTAGCTCATTTCCAGAGTTGCGTAATCATCCCCACAACCCAGTCTCAGAACATTTATATCAGCCCATGAAGTTGCCTTGTGCCATTCGTAAATGTGTCAGCTTTGAAGCTCTCCCTTAGAACCCTCACACCCCCAGGAAGTGCTTCAAACTTCCGTGTGCTTGGAGGGACTTTGGCCAAGTAACAAAGATTTAAAGTGCCGGACGAGTCTGCTCACTCACTGCCTTCGTCTCTTGACTTGTTGAGGTTTCTGTTAAGATTTTGTTTGAAAATCTGTTCTCTGATAGTTGAAACCTGGTTTCTTGCCTGGAACCAACAGAGACCATATTTTTCTAGCATATTCCTAGTGGATTTTGGGTGAACCCATCCTGATACTTCCACCACTGTGTAAATTTTTGTTGTTCCCTCAGATAAATTTTATTTTGCTCTTTCCATCAGTCTGCAGGGTGATTTTTCTACAGAAAACAAAAACTTCCTTTTCCTATTCTTTTCCATATGGGAACTTGTAATGAAGGAGCAGACTCTTAAGTACTGCTTCTGTCATTAACGTGGAGTCTTCCTTTTGTGCCCTTGTACTCTTGTAACGTTTTGTACCAGTATTTGTGCAGGGGTGTGATACTTTCCTTTCCAAACTTTCAGGATAAAGCTTTGAAGTTTTTCAACATCACTGGTCAAACAATGGAGAGTTTTGTGAAGTCACTGGATGGGGATGTCAAGGAGCTCGATTCTGATGAAAATCAGTTTGTGTTTGCTTTGGCTGGGATCGTAACAAGTAAGTCATTCTTTTGCGATGCAGTGACTGTTCGCCGTGTGTCTGGAGTGGTGATTACAGCCAGGGGTGTTTGTGCAGGAACGTCTCCCAGGAACTTTTCAATGTCCTGTGGTTCTTACCCTAGAGAACCTGATCAGCTGGGGCTGGGATAGGTACCAGGTGTGTGTGTTGTGGGCTTCCACCAGGTGACTTTGATAAGCAGCGGTCAGTAAAATGACTGATGTAGGATGAGTTTGCGTGTTCTGTTCAGTTCTGTGCATGGAAAGAAGTCAAAACAAAACTGTAAGTTTAGCTCCTTGTTATTTGGAATCGTTTTACTAACATCTAGCTATGTAGAAGCCTTAAGCGTAAGCAAAGCGCTTGCTGTTGTTCTGGTGCGATACCTAAAGAACTCCGGAAACCTAAATTGTCTCCCAAAGATTATAGTTATTCTAGGATAGAATTCTATGGCAAAACTGCTGTGAGGGGTAAAGCCAAATAACTAGGTGATTAATAAATCCCATCAGTATAGTGGGGGGTGGTAGGTACTAGTGAGTAGTACTGTTCTGAAGTCAGTGAAATAGTTAGATCTCTTGCCATGACTGTTAGTTTTGCTCTTTACATTTTTGTTCTGTTGTATTGCTCTTTCCTCCCTGCTCTGTCCTTTGCCACTCTTAGGGTAATTCTCTGCTATTAAAGAGAGATGAACTCTTATTTTTCCTCATGGCATTATCCCTCATCTACTGAAATCCTAATGAGATAGATCCTCTGTAGACATTTTCTTCAGAATCCCTTAAAAATTGGTGATACTTCTTTGAGGTGGATATTGGGACTCCGACGGTGTCTGGGCCAGTCCTGATTTCATCTAGCCCTTTTCCAGGATCACATGGCACGCTTCCGACATCGTACCTTCAGATGGAGGGGGCTTACATTGCTCCACTTTTTAAATTATTTTAAGGCCTTTTTTTAAACAGAAGGCATTTGCAGACCTGGTGATTGGATTCTCTGCTGTTTGCTGGGGAACCCAAAGCCCTGTGATGAATGTGATTGGTCCTTCTCCTAAGTTGTGAGTCTGAGTTGCTTGAATTGCTGGCTGGTCTGTAGGGGTGAGGTGGTTGGCCAGCAGGCAAAGCAGCCTGTTGCCAACATATCAGCTCAATTTGGCCTTGTTTTTTTCTACTTGGAGTGGCTCGCATGAGAACTCACAAAGAGTCGGAAAGTATGCACTTAAATTTCCACTTCTGCGATGTGAGTCTTACTGGGAAGATTACTTACTGTGGTGGTACTTTATTAAAGTGCTGCTTCACAGAGGCCATCGTGGGGGCTTACGCATCTCCAACACCGAGACTCTGTCCTATGGGGAGTGGGCGGTACAGTACAGACTTTGGGTTAGCCGTCAGATAGATCCTTTGCCTTCTAAAACAAGGATTCTTTTAAAAAAATTTACATAAGTTGGTATTTTGATAGGGATTGCATTAAATGTGTAGATTGCTTTGGGGAGTATAGACATGTTAACAGTATTTGTTCTTCCACTCCATGAGCATGGACTGCCTTTCCTGTGGTTCTTTCATTTCTTTCATCAGTGTTTTATGGTTTTCACAGTACAAGTCTTTCACCTCTTTGGTTAGGTTTAGTCCTAGGTATCTTACTGTTTTTGGTGAAATTGTAAATGGGATTGATTCCTTAATTTCTCTTTCTGCTTCATTATTGGTGTGTAGAAATGCAACAGATTTCTGTACATTGATTTTGTATCCTGTGACTTTACTGAATTTATCAGTTCTAGCAGTTTTTTGGGTGGAGTCTTTCAAGTGTTTTATATAGAGTATCACAGCATTTTTCGTAGAGCTAGGACAAATAATCCTGAAATTTGTATGGAGCCACAAAAGACCCTGAATAGCCAAAGCAACCTTGAAAAAAACAAAAAACAAAAAGCCGGAGGCATCACAGTTCTGACTTCAAGTTATATTTCAAAGCGGTAGTCATTAAGACAGTATGGTATTGGCACAAAAATAGACACATAGCTCAATAGAACAGAATAGAAAACCCATAAATGAACCCAAAACTGTATGGTCAGTTAATCTTCAACAGAGCAGGAAAGAATATCCACTGGAAAAAAACCCCATCCCTTCAAGAAATGGTGTTGGGAAAACTGGACAGCCACATGCAAAAGAATGAAACTGGACAACTTTCTTACACCATACACAAAAATAAATTCACAATGGATGGAAGACCTAAATGTGAGACCTGAAACCATCAAAATCCTAGAGGAGAACACAGGCAGCAACCTCTTTGACATTGGCCAAAGCAACTTCTTTCTAGGTATGTCTCCTGAGGCAAGGGAAACAAAAGCAAAAAATAAACTGTTGGGACTTCATCAAAATAAAAAGCTTTCGCACAGCAAAGGAAACAACCAACAAAACTAAAAGGCAACCTACGGAATAGGAGAAGATATTTGCAAGTGACATATCTGATAAAGGGTTAGTATCCCAAATATATAAAGAACTGATCAAACTCAATGCCCAAAAAACAATTAATCTAATTTAAAAAATGGGCAGAAGACATGAACAGATATTTCTCCAAAGAAGACATCCAGATAGCGAACTGACACATGAAAAGATGGTCAACATCACTCAGCATCAGGGAAATGCAGATCCAGACCACGATGAGATCCCACCTCACACCTGTCAGAATGGCTAAAATGAACAACACCAGAAACAACAGATGTTGGTGAGGATGTGGAGAAAGGGGAGCCCTCGAGCACTGCTGGTGGGAATGCAAACTGGTGCAGCCACTCTGGAAAACGGTATGGAGCTTCCTCAAAACATTAAAAACAGAGCTGCCTTACAACCCAGCAATTGCACTACTAGGTATTTACCCCCAAAATACAAAACACTAATTTGAGGGGATATATGCACAGCTAAGTTTCTTAGCAGCATTACCTACAGGAGCCAAACTACGGAAACAGCCCAAGTGTCTGTCGATGGATGAATGGGTAAAGAAGAGGTGGTGTGCGCACAATGGAATATTACCCAGCCACCAGAAGAACGACTTCTTGCCACGTGCAATGACATGGATGGAGCTACAGAGAATTAGGCGAAGTGAAATAAGTCAGAGACAAATACCGTATGATCTCACTCATGTGGAATATAAGGAACAAGACAGGCAAAGGGACAAAAAAAGAGAAGCAAACTGAGAAACAGACTCCATTCTAGAGAACACACTGATGGTCACTGGAGGGGAGGTGGGTGGGAGGTTGGGGGGTCAGGAGGGCACTTGTCCCGATGAGCACCGGGTGATGGACGGAGGTGCTGGATCGCTCTACCGTACACCTGGAACTGGTGTTCCGCTGTGTGTCAACCACCTGGAACTTCAATAAAAACTAACAAACAATTAGAATTTGCATACAGTAAACAGATAGTTTTTCTACCTTATTTCTGTTTTGTGAGTTTTGGCAAATGCCTGTAGTCGTGTAGCCACCATAGGTAGGGTGTGGGACAGTTCCATTACCTCCCTCAAACCTGCCCCACCTTTCCTTTTGTAGTCACAGTCCCCTCTGTTCACAGTCGGCTCCAGATAACTGCTTATCTGGCAATTTGTGAAAACGTTTCTTTACTGGCCCTTATAGCATCCAGTGTTTGTTCCAGGTAAGAAGTGCTTGCCTTACCTCTCTCCTTGGAGCACCTGCCTTCTGGTTTTTCATTAGTAGGTTGATCTCTGGAATGAGCTCTCTGATAATGTTCAAGCTAAGCTGTGATTTTGCAAATTATCTCCTTCATCCTTTTTAAAGAATGGTGGTGTAGGTCTTTCCAGGCCATTGTATCCTCAGCAAAAACTAGAAGTCAAAGGTTTGTTTAAACATTGAGATTGTTAATTTCTTATTCATCCATAGTTACTCTTCTTAGTAATAGGTTAGTATAGTGCAAGGGATCTGGATTTTTAGGCCTAGCTGGTCCATGTCCCAGTATGTAAATATTCTGGACTTTAGTTTCCTAATCTGCGAAGTGGAATAGTAGTGCCTGCTCGCATTACCTCGTACACTGTTGTGGAGACCTGTGGAGCTGTGGTAGGTGGTAGCACACTGTGAACTGGGGTGCTGCTCAACATGGGGGTTGTTCTCAATCACTTTTTTTTTTTTTAAGATTTTATTTATTTGAGAGAGAGAGCACAAGCAGGGGGAGCAGTAGGCAGAAGAAGAAGCAGGCTCCCAACTGAGCAGGGACCCCAGCGTGGGGCTTGATACCAGGGCCCTGAGATCATGACCTGAGCTGAAGGCAGACGCTTAACTGGCTGAGTCACCCACACGCCCCTCAGTAACTTTTATGAGTATAAATATAGAGGGCCAATCGTTATCACAGTCCTGTGGGACGAACTTGCTTAGCATGCAAGGACAATTTTATTGTCCTCACTACTTTCTCTATTTTTTTATTATTTGACAGTTAAATTGCACTCCTTGCCTCTTAATTTTTGGTCATTCATTCGAATAATATTATAAAATAGAGAATCAAAATGACTTTTTGATCGTTGGTAGTTTATGGGCAGAACTGGAAACAGTTTGTCTTTCACGGACATAAGAGCTCCTGAGACTTGATAGCGGAGCACCTTTGTGTCCGTGACCATCATCTCCATTCTTCTGCTTCTCCCTGTCGTCCCATGTACCTGCACTGCCGCAGGCAAGCAGCGGGGGAGACCAGCTGGGCTGGGAGCTGAGGCCCAGGGGCCGGTTCGGCTTCCGTCTCTGAGCAGCCCTGTGTTCCTGTGCCCTGATCCTCCATGTCACCTTCTGAGGGGAGTCTCACACCCCACGTGGTGACTGAGGTCTGCAAACTCTTGGCTTGAGTGGTTGTGCCTGTGGAAGAAGAAGGTGCCGGTTCTGTACTTTGGCCTACGTGTGGTCTTGCGTCAGCTAGTCTGAGTCTGCAGGGAAGAGTCCGTGGTTGGGCACTTGGGTGGTTTCCACTCTTTGGCTATTACAGGTCATGCTGCCGTGAACATTCATGTAGAAGTTTCTGTGTGAATGAGTGTTTTTTGTTCTCTTGGGCATATACCTAGGAGTGGAATTGCTGGGCCATAGGATAGCTCTGTGCTTCACTTTCTGAGAAACTGCCAGACCATTTTCCCCAGCAGCTGTGCCATTTTACTCTCTGATGGCTACTTTTTCCTGTGTCTTCAGGACAGTCCATCTTTGTGTGTGTGCGTGTGCGTGTGCGTGTGTGTGTCTTTGGTGGTGTTGGACATGGCTGAGCTCTAGGAGACATCATCAGGGACTGTCTAGATCCTCACCACTGTTGTTTGATGTCCTTAAAGGCAAGGTTGGCTCGTAGAGAGCTGATTTCCAGTTTGAGCGCTGATCGCCATCATTTCTTTTTTTTTTTAATTTTTTTTATTATATTATTGTAGTCACCATACAGTACATCCCTGGTTTTCAATGTAAAGTTCCATGATTGATTAATTGCGTACAACACCCAGTGCACCGTGCAATACGTGCCCTCCTTACTACCCATCACCGGCCTATCCCATTCCCCACCCCCTCCCCTCTGAGGCCCTCAGTTTGTTTCTCAGAGTCCATAGTCTCTCATGCTTCATTCCCCTTTCTGATTACCCCCCCTCCCCCTTTCTTTATCCCTTTCTTCTCCTACCGATCTTCCTAGTTCTTTTGTTCCATAGATCACCATCATTTCATTCTGGTTCTGGTTCTGAATCATGTATTGAATCTGCTGTCAGGACAGTAGCCAAACAAAAGCATTTAAGACTCAGGCAACAGATACGGAGCCATGTAACTGGAAGCACTAGAAGAAGAAAGACACTCTGAAACCATGACCCAGGTGACTTCATAAGCAGCCCAGAATTGCCCCTTTTCCCTAGTGGGATAAGACCCAGCAACAAGCAGCACCAAGGCAGGCTCTGGACAGGAGTGTCCTTCCTGAATTATCTTCTGGCACGGACACTTCTTGAACTACAGAGATAACCAGGGGGCACTCTGTCATCAGACAGGTGTGATAAGGCGCTGGGGTGAGGGTGTTCCGTTGACATACTGTCTTATGAGAAGGAGGAAGGAGCACTGTTCCGTGGTTAGTTAACTGACTAGAAGATAAGTGCTGGTATTTCCAGTTAGTGTTTGTGTGTGATGCCATCAGGCTAAAAGGTGATCCTAGTTCAGGCCTGAAGACTGTTGAATTTGGCCATGTGGAAGTTGCCCTGAGACAGGTAGGCAGTGAGCCTTGCCTCCTGGGTCAAGGGACAGGCTCTGAGAGGCGGTGGGTCTTTGATGCATGCCTTGTTGTTGAGGGAACATTCCTAGAGCATCACTTTTCAACCACAGCACTAGAATTTTCTGTTGTGGGGGTCTTCCTTTGTGTTGTAGGAGGTTAGCAGCATGCCTAGACTCTACCCATCAGAGAGGCCAGTAGCAGCCCCCAAGTGTGACAATCAAAAATGTCCCCAGATATTACCGAGTATCTCCTAGGGGGAAAATCAGCTTTCTCTGCTACTTGGAGAACCACTGTCCAAGATCATGACCTTAACCTTTCATGTACATAGACAGATTTATGATAATCTGGGGTATTAGAGGTAATTGTTGAAAGATATTTTAGGATCATTGAAGGCATTTTTGTTTCTGTGTTCCATGGGCATGGTTCTGACATGTTTGATTTGGTCCAGTCACACAGACGTCTTGCGAATTCAGAAGAATTTGGTATGTATTATCTACAATAGCCAGTTAATCACAGAAATTTTCTTAATTGTCTTTTAGTGGTTGGTCTTGGATAATTTTGGATATTTTGTAATCTTTCCTTAGATAATAGCTTTCCTTCAGTTGAGAGAATATGATCTAGATAATGGACTGCTGTTTTGTGGAATTGGAGTGTTTCCTTAGATGCTCATGTCCTTCTTCATCTTGCTCAGTGAGGAAATAATTATAGTCAACCTTAAGAGTTTTCCAGATTAATGGGACATATGTGACAGTTAATGTACATGTAGGATCAGAGGGATCCCTGACAAAGACTCTGTCCAAGTATCCTTAAGATCTGGAATTAAGATCTAAGAGAGGTGGTGTGGAACTTCAGTGAATCCCTGGGGATGTAACTTTCTGGGTGAATTGTTGGTTTTTCTAGGTGAAAGCAAGTAAATTGGCCAACTTTATAGAATGGGACACTAAAGAAACCTGAGCATTAATCTGTTCCTGTAAAGAATTTGGCTTCAGGAGGGACAAACAGAGGGTGGCATATGGTTAGGCAGTACAGCAAAATGGGGTATCATTTTGTTACTTGTTCATAGATCTTGGATGAATCCATATCCTTGACCATTAGGTTTTTTAAAAACAGGTGACACTAGGTGATTGTAGGGACAGGTACAAGGAATTACTTGTCCTTTTTCTATGATGCTGGTCACAATTGGCCTTCCGAGGCTTCAGCTCAAGACGGCATTGAGAAAGTTTAGGTAAAGATTTAGCAGAATTCTTTTGCCTTTTGCTCTAGTTATTGGACTCTGTCCATAGAATATTTTCCCCATAGAGATTTTGGGACCATAGTTCATTCTTGGTTATTTCTTGAATCATACATAGTTTGGGCAAATTAACGTTCTGATCAGCCATAATTTGTGTATGGGAGAATTCTCTGGGACTTCTACAAGTCATCCTTCTGTAGTCAGAATCCGGATCACCCAACTACGAGCAAAACCGAATTCTGGGGGCCACTTCCCAGTGGGACTGGGCATCCTCTCAGCTCTGAGGGGGGTTTCCATAGATAGCGTACGGAGGCAGAGTTTTCACATTAAGATTGCCCGTGGCCCTTGGCTCTCCCCCTCACCCCTGACAGCTGAATAATTGACTTGATAGGAAACTGCCACAGCAAATACAAAGAAACAAAAACCAAACAGTAAAACAAAGGTCACAATATTAATATTAGAGGAAACTTCCTTATGGTATAGTGTTAATGCTGCATATAAGAGGTTTATAGAAAACAGGTCCAAGAAGAGCAGCAGAGACTAAGTAATGTATCAAACAGAAAATTGTATCTCTATTGTTACTGTTATTTTTAGTTTATTTTTAAACAGCTTTACTGAGATATAAAAATATACTCTACAATTTGCCAATTTAAAGTATACGCTTCGATGGTTTTAGTATATTCATATGGTTGTGCCTCCGTTTACACAGTCCATTTTGAATCATTTTTATCACCCTGAGAAGAAAGGAAGAAACCCCGCTAACTTTAGCCATCACTCCCCAACACTGCCATTCCCCAAGCTCTAGGCAACCACTGATCTGCTTTCTGTCTTTGGGTTTGCCTGTTCTCGACATTTCATATGGTGGAGTCATAGCGTATGTGGTCCTTTGTGCCTGGCCTCTTTCACTTCGTGTGGTGCTCTCCAGGTCTGTCCACGGGGTTCCTTTGTATGGCAGGGTGAAATTCCAGTGTACGGCATACCATACTTATTCATTTATCAACGATGGATGTGTGGGTTGTTTCAACTTTTTTGTTATTATGAATAATGATGCTGTGAACATGTGTGTACAAGTTTTGGTGTGTACATGTGTTTTCCTTTCCTTGGATGGATAGTAGGGGTGGAATTGCTGGGCCACATGATCAAATGGTTTTAACCACTTGAGGGGCTGCGAGACCATTGTGCATAGTGGCTGCACCATTTTCCAGTCCCACCAGCAATGCCTGAGGGCTTCAGTTGCTGCAGATGTGCATCAGTATTTTTGAATCAACTCTCTGACTGGGGCCATGCTAGTGGGCATGAAGTGGGATCTGACTGTGGTCTTGACGTGCATTTCCCTGCTGGCCGATAATGTTGGGCATCTTTTCATGTACTTATTGGCCATTTGTATGTCTTCTTTGGGGAAATGTTTATTCAGCACTTTTGCCGATTTTGAAACTGAGTTACTTATCTTTTTATTATTGATTTCTGAGAGTTCTGTGTATATTCCAGATACCAGTCCCTTATCAGATACATGATTTACAAATTTTTTCTCTCATTCTGTCAGTTGCCTTATAACTTTCTTGATAACATCCTTTGAAGTTTAGAAGTTTTAAATTTTGACGATATCTAGTATATTTTATTTTTAATTGCTTGTGTTCTTGGTGTCACATCTGAGAAACCATTGTCTAATCCACAGTCATGAAGATTTATCCCTATGTTTTCTTCTAAGACTTTTATAGTTTTAGCTGGACATTTAAACCTTTGGCCCATTTTGAGTTAATTTTTATATATGATGTCAGGGGTTTGATTTTATTTGTTTGCATGTGAATATCCAGTTCTCCCAGCACCATTTATTAAAAAGATTATTCATTTGTCCTTTCTCCATTCAATTATTTTGACACCCTTCTTGAAAATCAGTTGAGAATAAAATGAGGGCTTATTTCTGGATTCTTAATTCTACCATTGATCTATATGTCTGTCATACTAGTACCCCATTATTATTTCTATTGATGAAAATAAGACAAAATTATTACAACCTAAAGCAAAAATAACACACATAACACATTTCAACTTTTTGTATATGTGTATTTTAAGACTTTTTAAAAAAAGATTTTATTTATTTATTAGAGAGAAAGAGCATGAGAGAGAGAGAGCACAAGCAGGGTGGAGGGGTAGAGGGAGAGGGAGAAGCAGGCTCCCCCCTGAACAGGGAGCCCAACCCGGGGCTTGATCCCAGGACCCCGGGCTGATGACCTGAGCTGAAGGCAGATGATTAACCAACTGAACCACCTAGGTGCCCCAAGATTTTTTTAAAAGTAATCTCTATACCCAACCTGGGGCTTGAACTCATGACCCCGAGATCAAGATTCGTACCTTCCTCTGACTGAGCCAGCCAGGCGTCCCTTAGCTCTTTGTATTTTTATCGGCATGTATAACTGACACCAGATTCATTTCTTAAGTTATGTTAATTACTATGGTAACTTACAGAAATATCTGTAAATAATTTTAAAGAAAAACAAACCTAGAAAACATAAGTACATTTAACAAAATTACACTAGC
This sequence comes from Ursus arctos, assembly GCF_023065955.2. Taxonomy (NCBI): domain Eukaryota; kingdom Metazoa; phylum Chordata; class Mammalia; order Carnivora; family Ursidae; genus Ursus; species Ursus arctos. The sequence continues at coordinate 92,346,509 of NW_026623056.1, read as the reverse complement.
ATTCCTTTATACTCTTGGAGTTGCCTTATTCATAAGCATCCCAGACAGACTGATGAATACTGGGGCGATGTGTGGGAATTTATGCGTATTTATTTTACTTTGTAGTTTGCTCTTTAGTTACTGATATTCAGTGAAGTACAGGGTTGGCATTTGCTATTCCAGTACTGGACACATGGTACGGGACTCTGTTTACCAGTAGATTTGTTGTGTTTTGTTGGGCGCTGTTGGCAGCTGAGATACAGTGTGTGTTTTGTTCTGTAACACGTTCTTCAGTGATACTGTAGTGATGTCCTGTTCTCTACTGCTTGTAACAAATCACCTGAAACTTCAGGTCTTTAAACGAGGACAGTCATTTCCATTGCTTATGAGCCTGCAGTTTGCTCAGGGCTTGGCATGGGTGATTCACTGCTGCTCTGCAGTGTATGGGCCTCAGCTGGGGTGGCTCAAAGAACAGCGGGGGGTTCGCGGTGGGGCTGTCTCTGCATGTCGTCTCTGCTTCTCCTTGTGCCCTCTTTCTATGGTCTCTGCATCGCGGCAGCCTCAGAATACTTAGATTTCTTTCTTAGTGACTCTGGGCTTCTAGAGAAAGTGGCGAGAGACCAAGGTAGAAGCCTTGAAAGTCAACGCGGTGTTAGTTCTGCAGCGTTCTGCTAGTTACACTTGACTCATACGGCAGGGACAATTCAGGGTTTGCATGGTGGAGGCATGCTTTGTGGACAGGTCATCTCTGGAAACAGGCTACTGAAGGACATAGCTAGATGTAGGTTTTTCTTTGGGGTTTCCAGGAGATGGTCTTATAGTTACATGAAGGCTTTCCCCTGAAAAACTACGTTAAAATGACTTTCTAGGAGTTTATGATGCCAAAGGCTTGAAGGTTCAGTTTCCCTGTAAACGTTTCTTTACTAAAATTAGAGTGTGTCATACACTAGAAAATAAAATTGTCAGGTTCACATTCATTGAACAAAGAAGGCAAGTTCATGTCCGTGAAGGGTCCTGTCTTCAGTAAAGTTGTAGCTATTTTGAAATTATATAGCAGATAACACTGCACCAATTTATGAGGCAAAATTTGCTGGAAAGGTAAGCAGAAGTGGGGAAAAAAAAGTCTGTTAGGTTTAAGAGACCTTAATATCCCTCTCTTGTTTCTCCTCAGTCCAGACACACAGAAATAAATAGGAAAGTCCAGGATTGGTTCTATAAAGTTCATCTGGGAGCATAGATAAAGTTTTATATTCTGCTGTCAGATTATAGTTAATCAAAGGCAGAATGAATAAGTGATAAAATCCATCCTCCATTCTTGATAATTAAGAGCAAACTGAAAATAGAAGAAAAGTTCCTTAAGCTAGTAAAGGATATCTATGAGGATCACACGTGAGACGCCACGTTTACCTGTGAATTACTGGAAGCATTCCCATCGAAGTCAGGAGGAGGCCAGGGCTGCTGCTGCCCTGTTTCTCTTCCAGTTTGGCCTGCTCCTTTGAGTTAGGAGTTTTAGTTACTGTGAATAATGCTTTATTGTTAGACCTAGCTAAAGAAAAGTCTCACCAACACGTACATAAATACACTGGGAGCACTGATGTAACTGGACGGGTGTTTGGTAGTGTTGATAGAGCCAGTAGTAACTGCAGCCTTAGAATTCCAGTGGGAGCCAGTGGAATTACCTGGTTTGATCTCCGTGCTGGTTTTGCAGGGCCTGAGGCATGAAGAAACATGATACTTGCTGACCCACAATAGGATGTAAAATTTAGAAAAAGAGCTTTTTCAGGATTAGTGTTCATATTCTTTTTTGATCTCATGATTTCAGTTTGCTATTGTGGTTCAAAGTCATTAGGATTTCACTCCCAGGATTGAAAGTGGATTTTAGTGTCTTCGGTGCCAGATAAAGTAATACGCATCCACCTTCTGTTTGAACCCTGACAGCCATAGCTGTTTGATCCAGGATTCTGGAACACGCCGTGGTCAGGTTGCAGACATATTTAGATTCCGTGCTCTGGTGCACTACCGAGGCATCTGCTAATCACAGAGGACATGACTCAGTGTCTTAGTAGTTATTCTTTCTGGGCTGTCAGCTCTGTGGATGACACTGGTAGTACCTCGTGGGCTATTCTGTGTTTTCATTAGGTCTGTTAGGAGAAAAATAGCAAAAAATACTCTGTGTTGGGCAGGCTTTTCCAGACTCTGAAGTAACAGTGATTTTGACACTTTGTTTTATCTTCCTGTTGCAGATGTTGCTGCCATAGCATGTGGTCGAGAGTTCTTGGTTAACTCGAGTCGGGTGCTGTTGGACACCATACTGCAGCTTCTGGGAGACTTGAAGCCAGGACAGTGTACCAAACTCAAAGTGTACGGTGGATGATATTAAAAAGCTCATGGTTATGTACTTATTAGTTAGAGTTTGCTGATTGGGCTTCTTTTTCAAGTAAACACAGTTAATTAGGCAATAGTTCTAAAAAAATAGAAGAAACACATTGCCTGGAGAATTAAGGGATGCACTGTTTATTCAGTCCCATTTTAGAAACATCATAAGAAACAAAAAGAATGCTCTCACCTAGAGCGATCAGTGTCCCAAACGCTATGTGACAGTGCCACACTGTGTTGATCACTGTAGCTTCATGGTGAGTCTTGAGTCAGGTGATGTCGGTCTTATAACTTTGTTCTTCTTCAGTCCTGTGTTGGCTGTTCTGGGCCTTTTGCCTCTCTCTATAACCTTAGAATCAGTTTGCTAATATGCACAAAATGACTTGCTGGGATTTTGACTGGGATTGCACTGCATCTACAGGTCAAGTGGGGAAGAGCTGACATCTTGACAATATTGAATTTTCCTCTCCATGAAAGTGGAATCAATCAATCTTTCTTTTCTTTTCTTTTTTTAAAGATTTATTTATTTATTTGAGAGAGAGAGAGAGAGAGAGACAGAGGCAGAGGGAGAGAGAAACTCCAGCAGACTCTTCATTGAGCTCAGAGCCTTATGTGGGGCTGGATCTCATGACCCTGAGATCATTACCTGAGCTGAAACCAAGAGTTGGATGCTTAACCAAAGGTGCCACGCAGGGGCCCCAGTCTATTTATCTATTTCCCTTCCCTTCCCTTTCTTTCCTTTCTCTCCTTTCTTGTATGTCTTTCTTTCTGTTTTCCATTTATTTAGTTCTTTGGTTCATCAGAGTTTTGTAGTTTTCCTCATATAGATCTTATACATATCTTGTTAGATATATACCTGAGTATTTAATTTTTAGGGGGTGCTAATATGAATGGTATTGCATTTTTAATTTCAAATTCTACTTGTACATTGGTGGTATATAGGGAAGCAGTGACTTTTGTATGGTTACCTGGTATCCTGAAACCTTGCTATAATCTTCTTAGTTCTAGGAGGTTTTTTTGTTTGATTCTTTTAGATTTTCTACATAGATGATTTTGTTGTCCGTGGACAAAGACAGTTTTATTTCTTTCTTCCCAATATACCTTTTTTAAAAAAAGATTTACTTATTTGAGAGAGAGAGAGAGAGCATGCACATGTATGTATGCAAGCAGGGGGAGCAGTACAGGGGGAGGGAGAGGGAAAGAAGCAGACTCCCAGCTGGGCTTGGAGCACCATGCAGGGCTCAATCTCATGACCCTGCGATCATGACCTGAGCTGAAACCAAGAGTTGGAGGCTTAGCCAGCTGAGCCACCCAGGCACCCCAATCTGTCTATCTTTCGTCCTTTCCTGTCCTGTCCTGTCCTGTCCTCTTCCGTCTTGTCCTCTCCATGGCAGGCTCCATGCCTAGCATGGAAGCCAGTGCAGGGCTCGGTTTCAAAATCTGAAATCATGACCTGAAATCATGATCTGAGCAGAAACTAGTTTATCAAGTTTGTCCAGTAAACTGTTCCTAGTTGACTGAGAGTTTTTGTCATGAATGGATGTTGGATTTTGTCAAATGCTTTTTCTGTATCTTTTGATATGATTTTGTGATTTTTCTTTTTAGTCTGTTGATGTGATGGATTACATTAATTGATATTTGAATATTGAACCAGCATTGCATACCTAGGATAAATGCCACTTGGTCGTGGTGTATCTGTTTATACTTTTTTGGATTCAATTCACTAATATTTTGTTGAAGATTCTTGCATCTGTGTTCATGAAAGGTGTTGGTCTATAGTTTTCTTGTCTTTATCTGGTTTTGGTATTTGGGTAATGCTGTTCTCATAGAATGAGTTAGAAAATATTCTCTGCTTCTGTCCTCTGAAAGATATTGTAGAGCATTGGTATGATTTCTTCCTTAAATATTTGGTAGAATTCATCAGTGAACCCATCTGGACCTGATGTTTTCTGTTTTGGAAAGTTATTAATTATTGACTCAATTTCTTTAAGAGATAAAGGCCTCTACAGATCATCTGTTTCTTATTGTGTGAGTCTGGCAGTGTGTGTCTTTCACGGAACAGGTCCATTTCACCCAGGTTATCCAATTTGTGAACATTGAGTTGTTCCTAGCATTTGGTTATTGTTCTTTCAGTTTTCATGGGATCTGTAGTGACGTCCCTTTTTTCATTTCTGCTGTTATTAATATGTATCCTCTGTCAAGTTCTTTTCAAAGAAACAGCTTTTGGTTTTCTTGATTTTTCTCTACTGGTTTCTATATTCAATTTCATTGATTTCTGCTTTAATTCTTATTTATTTCTGCTGCTTATTGTGGACTTAATTTGTTCTTTTTTGTGGTTTCCTGGGGTGGAAACCTAGATGATTGATTTTAGATCTTTTTTCTTTTCTAACATGTATCCTACTATAAATTTCCCTCTGAGCACTGCTTTTGCTGCATCCCACAAATTTTGATAAGTTGTATTTTCATTTTCATTTAGTTAAAAATATTTTTAAATTTCTCTTGAGACTTCTTTGATCCATGTGTTATTTAGGAGTGTGTTGTTTCATCTCCAAGTATTTAGGGATTTTCCAGTTACCTTTCTGTTACTGGTTTCTAGTTGTATTCTACTGTGGTCTGAGGGATGTTAAAATCTTCAGCTGTAATAGTGGATTCACCTGTCTCTGCTTGTAATTCTATCACCCTTTGCCTCACATAGTCTGACACTCTTGTTGTTAGGTGCATGTATGTTAAGGATTGTTATGTCTTCTTGGAGGATTGACCCTCTTGTTGTTATGTAATACCGTTCTTTTCCCTGGTAACTTCCTTTGTTCTAAAGCTGCTGTGTCTGAAATTAACGTAGCTGCTCCTACTTTCTTTCAGTTATCGTTAGCATGGTATATTTTCCTCCATCCATTTACTTTTAATCTGTATTTTTTTAGGGGCGGGAGAGGGGTAGGGGCAGAGGGAGGGAGAGAATCTTAAGCAGGCTCCATGCCCGGTGTGGGGCTCAGTCTCACAGCCCTGAGATCATGACCTGAGTCGAAACCAAGAGTCGGACGCTAAACTGACTCAGCCACCCAGGTGCCCCCCTTTTAACCTATATTTGTCTTTATATTTAAAGTGGGTTTCTCGTAGACCGTATGCAGTCGAGCTGCGTCTCTGATCCACTCTGATGGTCAGTCTTTCCATAGGTGCATTTGGACCATTGATGGTCACAGTGATGACTGGTGTCATTGGGCTGATGTCGACCACACTTGTGACTCTTCTCTATTTGTTCCCTTGGTCTTGGTCCTGTTCTTGTCTTCCCCTCTTCTTCTGCTTTGCATGGTTTTAATTGAGCATTTTATATCGTTCTGTTTTCTCTCCTTTCGTAGCATAACAGCTAAACTACTTTTCACTGGTTTTTGTTGTTGCCCTACAGCTTGCAGTCCATTTACATCTAATCCACTTCCACTTTCAAATAACACCGTGTCAGCTCCCAAGTGGTAGGAGTGCCTTCTGGTCACGTGGTCACCCTGAGTCCGACCTCCCGTGCCTCGTGTCCCTGCTGCCCCGTGTTTCATTACCTGCAAGTTGTGATCATTGACTGCCGTCGTGGCTGCTATTGTGAATGAACCACTGATAGATCAAGAAAGAATAAGAAAAGCACGTTTTTACTTTTCTTTCACTTATTCCCTCTTCAGGCCTCTTTCTTTTTTTTAAGTAGATTTGAGTTCTGACTTATGTTCGTTTTCTCTAAAGAGCTTTTAATATTTCTTGCAAGGCAGGTCTACTGGTAACAAATTCCAATTTTTGTTTGTCTAAGAAAGTTTTCATTTCTCCTTCATTTTTTTTTTTTTTTTAAGATTTTGTTTATTTGTCAGAAAGAGAAGGAGAACAAGCAGGGGCAGCTTCAGGGAGAGGGAGAATCAGGCTCCCCACTGAGCAGGAAGCCTGAAGCAGGACCCGGCGATCATGACCTGAGCTGAAGGCAGACACTCAACTGACTGAGCCACCCAGGCGCCCTTCTCCTTTAATTTTTATTTTATTTTTATTTTTTATTTTATTTTATTGTATTGTATTTTTTAAAGATTTTATTTATTTATTTGACAGAGACAGCCAGCGAGAGAGGGAACACAGGCAGGGGGAATGGGAGAGGAAGAAGCAGGCTCTTAGCGGAGGAGCCTGATGTGGAGCTGGATCCCAGAACGCTGGGATCACGCCCTGAGCCAAAGGCAGATGCTTAACGACTGCGCCACCCAGGCGCCCCACTTCTCCTTTAATTTTTAAAGGATAATTTCACTGGATGCAGAATTCTAAGTTGTTTTTTTTTTCCCCCTCTCCACACTTGAAATATTTTGCTCTCCTCTCTCCTTGCTCGCGTGGCTTCTGAGGAGAAGCTGGTGTAATTCTTGCCTGTGGTTCTGTGTAGGTAAGGTTTTTTTTCCTTTGGCTTCGTTGAGGATTTTTTTCTTTATCTCTGATTTTCTGCAGTTTGGAAATGATGTGCCCAGGTATAGTTGATTTTTTTATTATAATAATATTTTTTTATTATATTATGTTAGTCACCATACAGTACATCCCTGGTTTTTGATGTAAAGTTCCATGATTCATTAGTTGCGTATAACATCCAGTGCACCATGAACAAAACCCTGCAAAACTGCAATGCAAAGGGAACAAAGACGAAAACCCAGAACAGAACGCCCAAGGACCGTGGGACGACACGGAAGGTATAACCTCTGTGAAGTGGGAACAGCAGAGGAGAAGTGAGAGAGAAAGCAGCAGAAGACAAACTTGAAGCAATAATGACTGAGAACCCCCTTAACTATTGTCAGACACCAGACCACAGACCCAGGAGGCTCAGAGAACACCAAGGAGCGTTAAGTGCAAAAATCAACTATACCTGGTAGTAAGGAGGGCACAGCAGTTTGCCCTGTGTCCTCCCCTGTCCTTGGGGTCTAAGAGGAGTTATTGACTTTCAGTGTGTTGAGCATCTTACTTATTGTTAGGATGGAGTTGTGGTCTCCAGCTCCTGAATGTGCAGAACTGGAGACTGCAAGTCCTAGTTTTTGGGTTTTGTTTTTTTAAGATTTTATTTATTAGAGAGAGAGAGAGAGCGAGCGAGAGAGCATGCATGAGTTGGGGGGGAGGGGCAGAGGGAGGGGTAGACTCCCCACTGAGCAAGGAGCCCAATGTAGACTCCATCCCAGGACCCTGAGATCATGACCTGAGCCAAAGGCAGACGCTTCACCAACTGAGCCACCCAGGCACCCCCTGGCTTTCATTTTTAAAGTCCATAAAAAGAAGCCATTTCTCTTCCACTTCATATAAAACCTTTTCCTTCTTCAGAATTCAAGCAACCAGTGATCTCCCTGTCCACCCTTGCTTCCCCTTGTCCACTCACCGAGCACTGGGGTCATGTGTGGCTTCCTCTGTCACCATTCCCTGCTGGCTTGAATGACTTGATCATGTTCGTGGATGATTCTTTCAGTACTCTGGTATCAGGGTTGCTTGCCTTTCTCAGCTCCAGAGATAGTTGGTGTTCTGTACTGTGAATAATCCAGTCTTGTGGCCACACCCTGGCTTTTGTTCGGCCTCTGAAATGGCAGACCCCACTGCAGTACTTCGGTTCATATTCTCTCTGTTCCTTCTCCTCTGCTCATCACTCCCTTAAACCTGCTGAGAGCTCCTGTTCCTCACTACTCCTCTTCCCCCGATCACCCCGCCACCCTCCCCAGCTTCCCCTTCTGTCTAGCTCACCAGGATCCTGTTACGGAGCATACCAGGGTTTCTTTTGCCTGTTGGCAGCCTCAGGTCCTTTGCTACCGTTTCCCGATGCTCCAGCCTTGGACCAGCCATTGGCCTTCTTCTTTCCTGAAGCCAGGGCTGCCCAGTGATGCCAGACAAGAAGGTTCCCAGTGCAGCCATGCCATTTCACCCTCTCCTGGTCCGAAGCTCCTGTAGGAGCCCTCTCTGTGTCCTCATTAGTCTCCACTTTGGTCTTCACAGTGGCTAGATCAGACTTCAGACTCTGTGACCTTGGCCACATAACTGTTCCTCAATTCTCTGTAGATGGGCTCCCAGCAGAGGCTTTCCTTCCTGCGGTCCAGGGAGAGTTGGGGGTGTGGGTGTGAGCTTACTCATCGCAGCTGCTACATTGATACCCACCCACCCTCACTTTCTTTTCTCACGTATCAGAGGAATCTGTGGCCTTCTGGGGTTCTTGGGTGAGTGGTCCTGCCATCTTGGGTTTTGATTAGCTACCCTCTGAGGTTTTGCTCAGTTAGTTGTCATTTCTTGCTTCAGCATTTTCAAACTCCCCCTCTACTGGCTCCTCCTCAGCCCTTTTCCTCCTAATTGTGCCGTGACAACCTTCATCAGGGCCCATCTGCCAGTTCTGCTCGAGTTTGGGTGGGGCCGTGGGTTTACCGTGACATAACATGACACGACATGACACATTCCCCTGAATGAAGGGTGGCTCATGGTGCCCTGTTCCTTTTGCTTCCTCTTGAAGTCCCTGTGTGCCAGTGGCCTTGTAATAGACTTGATTCTACTGTGGGACCCAGGGCCATCTCTTTGGTGGCGCACACCCACAGGGTGACAAGTGGGACATTCTTGTGACTCGGCCTCAGTGAGTTCTTTCAGCATCCTGTCCTTTTGGGCTGTATAATTTCCCACTTGCCCTGGTTTATCTGCTTGTTTTCAGACTCTCCAAATCTAGAACTTCCGATATCTGGTGGCCAGATGCACCAGCTGATGCTGGGCCTTTCGAGGTGCTTTGTGCTGGATGGCTGGACTGCTCTCTGCAGCGGTGGTGTACCTCGTGAGCCTTGGCCTCCAGGCTTCCAAGCCAGGGCTGCGCCCTCTATGGGCAGTTCTCACATTCACAACAGCCTCTCTGGTGCCTGCGTGCAGCCCGGGCCAGCCCTAGACCAGGCTCCGTCCGCCAAGGGTGGGGAATTCAGTGCCACCAGCTGGTGGCAAGCCCCTGTTCACCTCTCCACGCACTTCTAGTTCTCACCCAGCAGTCAGGGCGTGCTGTGTCAGGAGCTCCGCTGTCCCGACTGGCATCTGTTCTCACCCCCCACCTCTAGCCACAGGTCACCCAGGCATGCATGCAGCATCTGGGGTTGCATCCTGGTCTTGGGGTTGCAGAGGGCCACTGTGCGTCATGCTGGCACTGAACCTGGTGTGGTGGACCCTGAGCCTCTTCTGGTTATGTCTTATCATTCCCCACTGCTGTAACATGACACTGGTGTTGCCCTTGTCCTTGACACTCAAGAGCTGGACAAAGAAAATTTTCATTTCATGTGAGAGATCTGGATTTCAGGAATCAGGTTAACTACCAGCCTTTCTAAGTACCCATTATTTCTTTTGTATTTAATTTTCTCATTAATTGTTTCTTATTGCCTATCCTTCATTATGTTTTTACCAACCCTATCAGACAGACCATGAGAGGCCCTTTAGCATCTTGTTCTAGCTGCAGCTTAGGGTCAGTCCTGTTGGAGATGTCATTGAATGGGTTTGCTGGAGGCCCAGGGTTTGAGGTGGCTTCCCAGCTGGAGAGGGGACCTCAGGCAGGGTGCGCTATTGGAGGTTGCTTGGTGGGGGGGTTATCCACATTCCTGATTGAAAACCACTGGTTCTCAGCATAACACTGACCCCACATGTGGGGTTGAGATTCACATTTGGTGAAGGGAATGTGTTTACTCTGAACGAACCACACATTATTGACACGGCACATCTCATTGTTCAGGACCCAAGGAGTATATGGTGGGTATGGTCAGGGAACGCTGGAGAAGACAGCAGCTCTGCAGGCACATAGGGGTGGAAGATTATAGAAATGCGCTGGAGTTTGGATGTACTTGGCTCTGCTACTTGAAGAAGTTGTTTGTTGGTTTATGCCTCCACTTGACAACTTCCCAGTTGTCATCAGCAGGGTTTAGTAAGTGAGAAGTCCTGCACATAAAATTTCCCAGGCTCTGCAGGAAAACCAGTTCATACTTTATAACCAAACTAGCATTATTACATCTTCGAACAGATGTAGCTCTGAGTGGTTGTAACTATATTTGCAGAGCTGAGCCTCCTTGAATGATGATTCACCATCATAAGGACCAGCAGGCTGATTTTTCCCACAGAATCCCAGTTTCCAAAGAAGAGAGAACTTGTCTGGGATAGTCAGAACTCAGACTGTATCTTATTTTTTTTATTATTTATTTATTTATTTATTTATTTATTTTAAAAGATTTTATTTATTTATTTGACAGAGAGACAGCCAGCGAGAGAGGGAACTCAAGCAGGGGAGTGGGAGAGGAAGAAGCAGGCTCCTAGCGGAGGAGCCTGATGTGGGGCTCGATCCCGGAACACCAGGATCACGCCCTGAGCCGAAGGCAGACGCTTAACGACTGAGGCACCCAGGCGCCCCTCAGACTGTATTTTATATAGATGATTCTAGAAGCATTTCCACAAAATGTCTTTGTGGCAGTGCCTTAGAACTACCCTGAGGACACTAAGCTTGGAGAGGGAACTCTAAAAGTGCACCCCACAATGCATTCAATGAGTGCTTTCCTTTCTCTCTTCCACTCACTGTAAACTTCTGGATGGCAGCACAGACTGTGCTTCAGCTCTGTTTTCCCAAGGCCTGATACACAGAAGGTGCTCAGTAAATGATGCTAAATGAGCAAATGAGATACAGACGTTCGCTTTCTGGGTTATGGTTATTTCTCGTTTGTTGTTAAAAGTCACAGAAAGTGTTGCCATGCATTTGGGTGGCCTGAAACCTTCACATAAGGAACAGCTTAATACCAATTGAAAACATATCTCCAAACATGATTGGGTTTTCTGAGTCATTTCCAATCAAAGCTTTATTAATTCTAGGTAGTAGGAAAGTTATTATTAAGGACAGTTATATTTCTAGGATGTTGGTTAAGAGTTAAATATTTTGAAGAAAGAAGTACTTTTTGAGGACAAATCTTAGATTATGTTCAAATTCCTTAGAGTTGGCAGCATTTCCAGATATTAACAAAGATCAACCAAGCTTCTAAAATGTTTCTGCCTAACATTTGGGGTCTGGGAACTACTATATATTATTCTTTTTCACGCGGTAGAGCTTTCAACCACAAAATGTTTAACATCCAGTGAATTGGTCTAATACTAAGTTATAAATTGGTAGGTGGTGGTTTGAATATAACCTTGATTCTTCTGAAGGGTATTTTTAGGATTTCAAGCTACCTAGTTTGATCATTCTATGTGCATTAAAAAAAAATATGTGTATTTGGCATTTTCATTAAGAAAAGCAAATAATCTGAAACACATAGGCAAAAGAGATAATAAGGCAGTTCACAAAGGAAACACTGGCAAGCTTAAGTATGGAAAAGGTTCTTGAGTTCAATTGTAATGCAAATTAGAATTGGGAAAAAAATCAGCATCTGACAGTTTTGAGCTTTGGTGAGATGTGAGACCAGAGAAAGCTTACACCTGTCCACTCTGCTGGTGGGAGGGAGATGAAGGCAGGTGAGAAGCATCTGTTGAGGTTAATATGCTCATGCCCGGGACAGGTAATCCCCTTTTGCATATGTACTCCAGAAAACGTTTTAGCTACAAACACTAGGACGCTCGTGCAGAAACGCTGTAGCATCTGCGTCTGTAATAGCATACGCTAGGAAATTACCTGAGCCTCTCTCAGCTGCAGAAGACGTAAATAGATTGTGATCAGTTAATGCTGGGATGTGTCAGTGACAACGCGTTATTACTGTACAAGTCAGCGTAGACAAATATCTCACCGTGTGTGGAAGATTACGTACGGTATGCCGCCACTGATACAGACATGGCTGATGGAGTTGTCGGGCTCTGCACACGTGCTGTGAAAGCATCTAGAAGTGCGTGGCTGTGTCTTGTGACAGACGGAGGTGTTGGCTCCCATCTCCCGAAGTGTCTATGTCTGTGTTCAGTCATTGTTCACAGGGAATTTGACTATGGTGATAAGATTTTCTTTCTTAACCAGGGATGTGGGTATTATTTTGCCCTTTATATCTCTTTGTGGGCCTTCGATGTTAGTTAGTAGATAAAAGTAGTTAGTTAGTTAGTAGTTAGTTAGTTAGTAGATAAAAGTAGTTAGTTAGTTAGTTAAATCAACCTATAGATATTTGGTTAGCATTATGTACACTGAATTTTAAGTTCTAACTTGATGAGCATAGCCACAGATCTAAAACAAGCAGATTCTGTAATTACTGTATTTCCTAAAAAAATACAACAACAACCGGACAGTACTAAAATTTGTTTGGAACCACAAAAGACCCCAAACAGCCAGAGCCACTTTGAAAAAGCAAAGCCAGGCCAAGCCATCACAATTCCAGATTTCAAAGTTACATCACAAAGCTATAATGATCAAGACAGTATGGTACTGGCACAAAAACAGACACATAGATCAGTGGAGCAAGATAAAGAACCCAGAAGTGAATCCATAACTATATGGTCAGTTAATCTTCGACAGCAGGAAAGAATATCCAATGGAAAAAAAGAGTCTCTTTAACAAATGGGAAGACTGGACAACAATATGCAAAAGAATGAAACTGGACCACTTTCTTACACCACACACAGAAAGAAATTCAGAATGGATGAAAAACCTAAATGTGAGACCCCAAGCCATAAAAATCCTAGTAGAGAACACAGGCAGTAACCTCTTTGACATTGGCTGTAGCCACTTCTTTCTAGATATGTCTCCTGAGGCAAAGGAAACAAAAGCAAAAATAAATTATTGGGACTTCATCAAAATAAAAAGCTTCTGCACAGCAAAGGAAACAACAAAAGTAAAAGGCAACCTACAGAATGGGAGAAGGTATTTGCAAGTGACGTATCTGACAAAGGGTTAGTATCCAGAATATATAAAGAACAGATACAACTCAACACCCAAAAAACAAATAATCTAATTTAAAAAATGGGCAGAAGACATGAACAGACATTTCTCCAAAGAAGACTTACAGAATGCCAACAAAAATGTGAAAAGATGCTCAACATCACTTATCATCAGGAAAGTGCAAAACGTGATATCACCTCCTACCTTTGAGAATGGCTAAAATCAACAACACAAGAAACAACAGGTGTTGTCGAGGGTGTGGAGAAAGGGGAACCCTCGTGCACTGTTTTGTTTTTTAAAGATTTTATTTATTTGAGAGTGAAAATGAGAGAGAGAAAAAGCAGGGGGAGAGGCAGAGGGAGAGGGACAAACAGGCTCCCCACTGTGCAGGGAGCTCGACATGGGCTCAGTCCTAGCACCCCGGGATCATGACCTGAGCCAAAGGCAGATGCTTAACCAGTTGAGCCACCCAGGTTCCTCAGCCCTCGTATACTGTTGGTGGGACTGCAAACTGGTACAGCCACTCTGGAGAACAGTATGGAGGTTCCTCAAAAAGTTGAAAATAGAACTAACCTACGATCCAGCAATTGTATTACTAGGTATTTACTCGAAGAATACAAAAACACTAATTCAAAGGGATATATATACTCTGATGTTTATAGCAGCATTATCTATAATAGCCAAGTTATGGAAACAGCCCAAGTATGCATTCACTGATGAATGGATAAAGAAGAGCTGGTGTATACACAAAGGAATGTTACTCAACCATTAAAAGAATGAAATCTTGCATTTGCAATGTCACGGGTGGAACTACAGAGAATTATGTTCAGTGAAATAGGTTGGTCAGAGAAAGACAAATACCATATGATCCCACTCATGTGGAATATAAGAAACAAAACAAATGAGCAAAGGGACAAAAAAAAGAGAGGCAAACCAAGAAACAGATTCTTTTTTTTAATAATAATTTTTTATTATGTTATGTTAGTCACCATACAGTATACCCTTAGTTTTTGTAATGTAATGATTCCATGATTCATTATTTGCATATAACACATTCTTAACTACAGAGAACACATTGATGGTCACTGGAGGGGACATGGACCGGGGGATGGGGGAAATAGGGGATGGGGAGTCAGGAGGGCACTTGTCCTGATGAGCACCAGGTGATGTGTAGAAGTGTTGAATCACTATATTGTTCATCTGAAACTTATTACACTGCATGTTAACCAACTGGAATTTTTTTAAAAAAAGATTTTATTTATTTATGTGACAGAGAGACAGCCAGCGAGAGAGGGAACACAGCAGAGGAGTGGGAGAGGAAGAAGCAGGCTCCCAGCGGAGGAGCCTGATGTGGGACTCGATCCCAGAACGCCGGGATCACGCCCTGAGCCGAAGGCAGACGCTTAACGACTGCGCTACCCAGGCGCCCCAGCCAACTGAAAATTTTTAAAAAACTTCAAAAAATTTAATAGGACAGCACTTGTTCCTACAATTGGCCCATACTTAATACTCAATGAAATTAAAAAAAAGGGGCATCTGGGTGGGTCAGTCAGTTAAGCATCTGACTCCTGATTTCAGTTCAGGTCATGATCTCAGGGTCTTGAGATGGAGCCCCACGTTGGCCTCCATGCTCAGCGGGGAGTCTGCTTGGGATTCTCTTCCCCTCTCCCTCTGCCCCTCTCCCCTGTGCATGTGCACTCTCTCTCTCTCTCTCAAATAAAATAAATCTTTAAAAAAAATTGGTAGGCCTCTAACTGCCAGTTTCTGTCCATCATTTGGTCTGAATGTCTGGTCATCATGCCAGTTTCTGTCCATCATTTGGTCTGAATGTCTGGTCATCATGCCAGTTTCTGTCCATCATTTGGTCTGCAATAGAGCAAAGTCTACTCTGTGCTTCTCTCTTGAATAACCTACGCCGTCTTTTGTAAGAATGGTATTGCTCATTGTTCCTTAGCATTACTTGATGGTGGCAATCTGGCTACTTTAGATTTTAGTCTAGATGACCGGTTGGTGGCTTTTGTTTCTGGAGGGTAGACATCACAGTCATGCCTTTTTGTTTATTTTCATTGCTGGTTTGTTTTGAAGTACCGGGTGCGTGTGTTCTTTGTTGCTTCCAGTTGTGATTTCTTTCAAGATGAATATGATAGTTGAGTTGCATCACCTTTACTTCTCATTACTCAGCCTTGTCTGTCAGACCGTCAGGACAGCTTTCTGACTTCTTACCAGGCCAACCCACTTTGCCCCAGGCCTGCTATGGCTAGGTGAAGACAGTGTCCTTTTCCTTGAAAGAGAGTTTCTTGTGTTGTTTTGTAGGATTTCAGATGTGCTGGTATCTTTATGTTAGCCTTGTTTTCTGTCCTTTTGTTGTCAATGTCAGAGGTATCTGCAATTCTCAAGGCTGCAGAGCCTGGCAAGTTGCCTTCTGGAGCCTGTAAATCCGTTTAAAACAAATCTTCTGCTTAGGTTCGTGGTAGGAAGCAGAATTTGCCTACCTTTTTTGTCACTGGAAGGAAAAGTCTGGCTCCTAGTACTATGGTAATTTGGGAAATGACATTTACTTGTAATACCTCTGTGCCAGAAGAGTTGATTGAATGTGCAGTTTCTCTTGACTTTGCAATTCGAAACTTGATACATTATTTACAAAATATTTGTGGTTAGGATAGAAATCTTGGAACAGAAAGCACTTGCATAAGAAATAGAATGTTTTCTGGGTTTGCTGTTTGTTAAGTCCTCTGCGACCTTGGAGTAGTCTCTGGTCTTCTGTGAAATGTAGCCTGGCAACGGTATGAGGTCTCGAGTGGTTCTGTGGTCATTGCAATGACCTTTGTTCCATCCTAGCTTCTTAATGACGGCTGACTTTGACCAAATATGAATTTTAAAGACACTTATCAATTTTGTGAGTCATTTTTGCCACTTTAAAGGTAAGTGGTGGTCAGTGAAGAATTTCAACTGGAGGTATTTTCTGGAATTTGCCCCGTATTCCAGTTATCGCTCAGATGTGAAATTCACCTTTTAAGTTGTAAAGAACATTAGCTAACTTTATTTTCATTTTCTAAGGCAGGGGTTACAAACTTTTTCTGTAAAGGGTCAGATAGAAACTCTGCTAGGCTCTGGGGGCCATCCGATCTCTGCAGCTGTGACTCAGCCCTGCTCTTGTAGCATGGAAGCTGTGTGGACAGCACATTTCATTTTAAGGACTTCCAACTCCCTGTGTTGGTGATTGGAAGTAAGAACTTTTCTCTTAGAATCCTGGATTGGAGGCCTCAGAAAGTTGTAGTTAAAGTGCTGAATTTTCCTCATGAATATGAATTTGAACTGCTCTTAGTAACTCATGAAAGAGACTACTAGTGAATAGATTTTGGATATGTGTGAAAATTGTCAGGAAAACTTGAAAGGATTGGCAAGTTTGGCTCATTTTGTGGCGTGTGAGAGCCTGAGGATCGTAGTCTGAGACGTGGGCATCACTGCTCTTGTGGGTGCTAGTCTGGTGTTGTCTTCTTGAACCTGGTAGCATTGCCTTGACTCTGAAAATGCCCATCGTAATATGGGGAGAGAAAGACTCTCTGCATGTTTGCCCGGCGGAGGCTCTCAATCACTGGGGATTGGTTCACTTTCCATATTTAAACTGAGTGCTTACCGTGTCCCCTGTCCTGAATAAGCCGTGGAGCTTAGAAACCAGCTATTTCAACAGAAGACTGTAGTAAACACTTCGTGTGGCATGCATGTATGCACATACCGCCGTTTATTTAATCAGGCCCTTGTTAATGGACTGAATCGCTATTATTGATTTTCTTTTGCCTCAGGCTCCAATGTGTCTTGGCATGACACTGTTACTCAGCCCATCTTTATTTAAAATTTTGATGGATTGCTTATTATGGAATTTTTGCAATAGTTCTTAATAATTTGCTTTACAGGGGCGCCTGGGTGGCTCAGCCGTTAAACGTCTGCCTTCGGCTTAGATCATGATCCCAGGGTCCTGGGATTGAGCCCCGCATCGGGCTCCCTGCTCGGCGGGAAGCCTGCTTCTCCCTCTCACACTCCCCTTGCTGTGTTCTCTCTCTCTCTGTCTCTGTCAAATAAATAAATAAATAAAATCTTTAAAAAAAATTGCTTTACAATACATTTAAAAGATCCTGGTTACTGAACATTTTGGCACCCCTTGCATTTGCCCCCAAAGCAAGTGCTGTACTCTCTGCTCCGCAGTGGGCCCTGCTGGTTAAATGTTCGGTCACACACTGGATGTTGCGGGTCCTCCTTGGACCCTGGATTCTGTTATCTTTTCCTGAAGAGAATGTTTGTCCTAGCAGGTAGCGAGCTTTACTGGACTCAAACCCGGGCTCCCCTGAGGTGATCAGCAAAATCTGTGCCCAGTGCGTGGTTTCCCAGCTCCCACTCTCTATGGGGCCGCTTCGTGGCTGCCTTGTGGCACCAGCTGCAGCCCCGCCTGCCTGGGCTCCCTCCTTCCCACAGCTGTGCTCTGCTCCCGCTCTGGTCAGTACCTGTCCTTACCTCCTGCTCCTGGGTCAGTTTCCCTGAGCTTTCACTGTATGATTGTTAGAGTTTCGTTTTTTGTAAACTCTTCTAGGTTCTCCTTTGAATTGGCTGGGTATTTGTAATACTCAGTAGCTCCTTGATGGTGTTTTGAATTTCTTTTTATGTTATCTATACCTACCAAACATACCCATTTTCTGTTCTTCGATTGATACTTCTAGTATCTGACAATCCTTTTTTGAAATCTTGGTTCTCCTTGGTTCTTTGTGCTGTTGCTTACGGGTCTTGTTTTTCATGATTTTGTGTTTTGTTATGAACTCACATTTGTTAGTACTGTATTTTTGGGAATGCTTTGAAGATCAGGTTGAGGGTCCTTTCCTTCAAGAGGATGTTTACTTTGGCCAGGCAGCTGGAGGAGCTCCTAGCCCAGCTCTCCGTTTTTTTTTTGTTTGTTTGTTTGTTTGTTTGTTTTTTTTTTTTTTTTTAGAGAGGTTGGGAAGGACAGAGGGAGAGGGAGAATCCCAAGAAGGCTCCATGCCTGGCTTGTGAGCCCAACTCGGGGCTTGATTTCATGACCCTGAGATCATGACCTGAGCCGAAACCAAGATTCAGACCTTAGCTGACTGAGCTACCCAGGTGCCGCTCCCAGCTCTCCTTTGTATTAAAATTACATGGCTTGTGGGTTTTCAGGACGTCCAGAAAGTATGGATTCATGCCAAGCTTAAAAGCTTGCTCTTCCTTGGCTTTGTGTGGGGGTCCGTGACCTGAGTCTCTGTCTTGTGTTGGTCTGAGGCTTTTCCTTCTGTCCCTCTGCACAAAGCCAGTCTGTTGCACTGGAGCTGTGTGCTTCTGGAATCTATCCTCTTTAACACATGCCTCCCTGAATTTGTACTCTCACCAAGTTCCTGGTCAGGGATGTTTTCCCTTCACTCTTGAAAGCTCATCTATTTTTTCAGGTGTTTGCAAAATCTTTGTGTAGCCTTTTTTTTTTTTTTTTTAAAGATTTTATTTATTTATTTGACAGACACCGCCAGTGAGAGAGGGAACACAGGCAGGGGGAGTGGGAGCGGAAGAAGCAGGCTCCCAGCGGAGGAACCTGATGTGGGGCTCCATCCCATAACGCCAGGATCACACCCTGAGCCGAAGGCAGACGCCCAACGACTGCACCACCCAGGCGCCCCTCTTTTTTTTTTTTTTTTTAATTTCTTTGCACTGTGAAGTTTTGGGGTCGTATTCTGCAGTAGTGTTAGAAACCTTGTCCCGTAGTTTTCCAGTTTTCGTCCCACTCTAACTTACCAGTTGTGGTCAGTTCTCAAGATAGCTTGTAAGATCCTGTTTAACTCTGGATACTGTCTTGTTGCTTGTTAGAGATGGTTGGGGTTGTGGTGCTCTTCGTCCATGATGCTGTGGATTAAACAGACTTGTATGGCCTGCGCCAGCTACCCAGACATCATGGATAATGTTCACTGAATGAAAAGATAGGATTAAATTGTAAGCAGCTGAACTGAACTGTTAGAGCACAGTATACTTATGAATGGAGGGTCGCCTGTGTGTAAATGCAGGAGTGGTCTTGGTAAATCCGGTCTTGAGGTTTTTGGTGGGACCCTCTCTGTAGTGTGTCCCATGATTCTGTGCACTTCGACAAGATGGTTTTCTGTGGCCCTGTGACCGGAGCTTCCCGTTCTCCTGTAGCGTCCCAGGGAGCGTTATTATTTCACGTATGTCCTGCCTGTGGTGCCCATCACCCCGCCTGCAGAATGGGACATCTGCCGTGTAGGAAAGCGCTGTTCACCAGCAGGAGTATTCAGGGTGAGACCTCACGTGGGGCATCCTCTGAACCTGTCTTCTCTCCGTTTCAGGTTACTGCTGATGTCCCTGTACAACGTGAGCATCAACCTGAAAGGCTTGAAGTACATCAGCGAGAGCCCGGGGTTCATCCCGCTGCTGTGGTGGCTTTTGAGTGGTGAGGAGAGGGTTTCTGTGTAAATCTTCTTGTATGGCATGTGCACCTCTTCCTCTGTGGCTGGGGGAAGGTGTAAAGTATTAGAAATGTTGGCATTGATTGTCCTAAGGTGTTAGCATCCTTTAAAAAAAAGATTTCAAACTATAGAGAACTCAGTGGTGTGCCAGGTTATTTCTAGCTCTGCTTCTGAAGTATTGCTTTCGGTATAGTTAGGATTCTGTGACACAAAGAAAAATTATCTTTAAACATTTTTTTAATTTTTATTTTTTTAAGGATTTTTATTTATTTGAGAGAGAGAGAGTACAAGCAGGTGGAGAGGCAGAGGGAGAGGGAGAAGCAGACTCCCTGCTGAGCAGGGAGCCCAATTTGGGGCTCGATCCCAGGACCCTGGGATCATGACCTGAGCCGAAGACGGACACTTCACTAACTGAGCCACTCAGGCACCCCCAAAGAAAAATTATCTTATAAAACAGCTGGGAAAGGGAATTCACCTGTCTCTTTCTCTATGGACAAAACAGTGCTGTGTGTTATCTAGGGCTTGAATGTCAGATGAAGGAATGTGGGGAAAAGAAACCTGAGGTTACAGCTCTGATGTTACATATGCGTTAGGTGTATGTGGAGTTTTTGTTTTCTCTGAAATAAAAGCTCTCTCTACTATTTTTTTTTCTCTCTGACCACTAATTTATTTATATTTTATTTTTAAAAAATTTCATTCCAGTGTAGTTAACATACAGGGTTGTATTAGTTGCAGGTGTACAATGTAGTGATTTAACACTTCTCTGTGTTACTCAGTGCTCACGAAGATGTGTACTCTTGCTCCCCATCACCTGTTTCCCCATCCCCTGGCCCCCTCCCCTCTGGTGACCATCAGTGTGTTCTCTAATAGTTGAGTCTGTTTCTTGGTTCGTCTCCCCCCACCATTTGCTTGTTTGTTTTATTTCTTAAATTCCACATATGAGTGAAATCATGTGATACTTGTCTTCCTCTAACTGACTTATTTCACTCAGCATGATGCTGTCTAGCTCCATCCATGTTGTTGGAAATAGTAAGATTTCATTATTTTTTATGGCCAAGTAATATTCCATCGTGTATATATGACATCTTCTTTATCCATTCAGCAGTCGATGGACGCTTGGGCTGTTTCCATTATTTGGCTATTGTAGATAATGCCGCTATAAATATAGGAGTGCACATATCTTTTCAAATTAGCGATTTCATATCCTTTGGGTAAATACCCGGTAGTGCAACTGCTGGATCGTAGAATAGTTCTATTTTTAACTTTTGGAGGTACGTCCATACTGTTTTCTAGAGGGGCTGCGCCAGTTTCCATTTCCAGCAGTAGTGCACGAGGGCTCCTTCTTCTCCACGTCCTGGCCAACACCTGTTTCTTGTGTTGTTGATTTTAAACATCTGACGGGTGTGAGGGGGTATCTCGTTGTAGTTGGATCTGCGTTTCTCTGATGCCGAGTGGTGTTGACCATCGTTTCACGTGTCTGTTGGCATCTGGATGTCTTCTTTGGAGAGATGTCTGTTCATGTCTTCTGCCCATTTTCAACTGCGTTATTTGTGATTTGGGTGTTGAGTTATATCTGTTCTTTATATATTTTGGATACTAACTTTTCATCAGATATGTCATTTACAAATATCTTCTTCCATTCTGTAGGTTGCCTTTTAGTTTTGTTGATTGGTTTCCTTTGCTGTGCAGAAGATTTCTCTCTCTCTCTCCCTCTTTCTCTCTCTTTCTTTTACATAGGCTCCACGCTCAGCATGTCCCAACGTGCAGCTTGAACTCACAACCCTGAGATCAAGACTGAGCAGAGATCAAGAATCAGACACTTAATCGACTGAGCCACCTAGACACCCTGAGAAGCTTTTTATCTTGATGAAGTCCCACTAATGCATTTTTGCTTTTGTTTCCCTTACCTTAGGAGACATACTGAGAAATATGTTATAGTCAATGTCTGGCCATGAATTTAACCTAAAATTTTGTCCCAATTTGTTCATCATAACTTTTAACGGTATGTATTTGGTAGGTGCATGTTTCACTTAGGTGTGCAAAAAATGGACTTTCCTTATTTTTTCATAATTTAGGTTGATCTCTGTTTGAGCTTATTTTCTGTGACAGTTTTTTTCAGTTGTAACTGATATGCAAGAAACTGCACACACTTAAGGTTAACGATTAATAAGTTTTCATGCAAATATACACCTATAAAATCATCACTGCAATAAAGATAGTGAGGGTAGCCATCACGTCCAGGAGGTACTTGTGCTCCTTGGTGGTCTCTCCCTCCCGCCCCTCAGCTCCCTTCTTCCCAGACATGCATTCGCCCTCTTTCTGCACTATAAATTGTTTTCATTTTCCACGAGTTTATATACCTGACATCATACATCTTATACTCTGTTTACCTAGCTTCTCTCATTCAACGTAATTATTTTGAGATCCATCCATGTTATTATTGTGTACTAATAGTTGACTGCTTTTTATTGCTAAATAGTGTTCTGTGCTGCGGGTGTACCGCAATTGCTTTATTTAGGTGTTGATAGACATTTGGGTTGTCTCCAGGTTTTGGCTATTATACGTGAAGCTGCTATGAACATTCTAGTCTGTCTTTGCATGGACAAATGCTCTCATCTCTCTTGGGTAAATACCTAGGGGTGGAGTGTTTGGGTGTGTGGTAGGTGTATGCCGCCATTTTGCACGCCCCTGAGCGGCACGTCAGTGTTCAGCTGCTGCCCATCCCCGTTGGTGCTTGTGTGGTCTCTCTCTTTAACTTTAGACACTCCAACAGGCACAGTGCTACCGTGCTGTGGTCTTAATTTGCATTTTTGTCGTGACCAGTGATGCTGAGCATCTTTTCATGTGCTCGTTTCCTGTCCGTGTATCTTCTCTGATAAGGTATCTTTTCATATCTTTTGCTCATTTAAAAAAAAAGGATTGTTTTAATTGAGTATGGAGAGTTCTTTTTGTATTCTGGATACAAATCCATATATTGGTTACACATGCAACTATTTTGTCCTGGTGTGGCTTGTCTTTTCATTTTCTTAAGAGCATCTTCAAAGAAGGTTGGAAGGTCTTAATTTTTTTAAATGAAGATTTGTTTATTTATTATTTTAGAGTGAGAGCGAGGGCAGGGGGAGGGGCAGAGGGAGCGAGAATCCCAAACAGACTCCCCACTGAGTACGGAGCCTGACGTGGACGTGGGACTCCATCTTATGACCCTGAGATCATGACCTGAGCTGAAATTGAGCTGGACACTAACTGATGGAGCCACCCAGGCGCCTCAAGGGTCTTAATTTTGATGAAGTTTTTTTCTTTTATGAATTGTGCTTTTGGGGTAGAACTCTTTGCCTAACTCAAGATCACAAATATTTTAAATATGTTTTCCTTTAATAGAATGAAGGGGGTAATCAGAAGGGGGAATGAACCATGAGAGACTGTGGACTTTGGGACACAAACTGAGGGCTTCAGAGGGGAGAGGGTGGGGGATGGGCTAGCCCGTGATGGGTAGTAAGAAGGGCACGTATTGCATGGAGCACTGGGTGTTGTACGCAAACAGTGAAGCATGGAACACTACATCGAAAACTAAGGATGCGCTGTGTGGTGACTAATATAGCATAATAAAAAGTAAAAAAAAAAAAAAAAAAGAGAGGGGAGGGGGGATAGGGACCAGAAAATGAGAAGATTTGGGCTGTAATTTAGAAAAGGATAAAAAAGGGAGCAATGGGGTGGAAAGTACAGGTATAGATTTGGACTCAGTTGAAAGAAAGAAGTAACAAGAGCTGTTAAAATGTGATGCCCCAGGAGGCAGAGCATATTCCATCACTGAAGGTGTTTAGGAAAAAATGAGATACGCATCTGTCTGGAAAACTTCAAGCTATTTGTCTGAATGACTTGTGAACTTTCTTCCAGTTGTAAAAGTCTCTGAGTCCTTCACGCATTCTGAAATTAGTAAACAGAACTCTCTGTTGCAAACAGGACTGGCCACGAGCTGCTTTTACAATGGCGAGGAAACGTCAGTCCCTCCACACCTTGATGTTTTCCAGACATTAAAAATGTTGCTATAACTCCCTAAAAACCAAAACTATAGTTCCACATTTTACACTCGGTCTCTGATCCATTTTGGATTGCTGTTGGCTTGCAGACAGAGGCGGGAGTCCCAGTTCTTGTGTTACGTAAGGCTGTCTGGTTGGTGTGACGCCGTTTGCTGTGACGGCCCTCTTCTCCACTGCAAGGCCTCTGCACCCCTGTTAAAAACCATGGCAGTGTATGTGAGGGTGTGGTCTTGGGCCCACTGTTCTGTTCCATGGATCCATTTTTGTATCATTCTAGCCATACCATACTCTGTAATAAATCTTAAAGCCAGGTGCTGTAAATCCTCTAGCAGTGTTCTAATTTTTCCAAGTTGTTTTGGCCGTTTCTAAGTTCTTTGCATTTCCAGATAAATTGAGAATCAGCTTGTCACTTTCTACCAAAAATCCTGTTGAGATTTTTATTGGGATTATGTTGTGTTAACATTTCATTTGGGAAGAATTGAGATTTTCCTTAGCAATAGTGCAGCTTCCAATCCACGAACATGGTATATATGTCCATTTATTTAGATATTATTGGGAGACAGGGATCTCTCGTGCTTCCTTACGTCTTAAGAGCAGAGGAGCCGACCTCCTTTGTTGCCAGCTGTTTTTGCAAGGATGCTCGTAGCGAGCACCCTTAGTAGGTAGAGATAGCAAAGGGTGGGTTTGTACAAGCATGCAGTAAGGGTAATGCTTCCCTCTAGGGCAGAGATCAGGCTGGCTTACTACCCATTATGAACGATTTGGGGTTCCTCTTGTATCATGCAACCCCTGGCCTGTGCATGGCCCTGTTGGGTCTCACTGGGGTGGCACAAGTGTGGGTATGCCCGTTGCTGGTGAGTAGTACAGGTCTTTGTCTGGGACTGAGGAGGCTCGTGTCTTTCCTGCCAGCACCCGGGAAGCTATAGCCTGCTGACTTGTTAGCTGGCAAGTAGGATCAAACTCTCCTTCCAGCGTCTGAAGGGCTGTGTTTTGTATTGCGTGATAACTGCTATCCACCAGGGCTGGATGCTTGACCAGACAGCTTTTCTTCTCTTGAGAATGTGGACTAAGAGACCCATAGGATCAAAGGTCGGTTGAGGGCCTGACGAACAGAGGATAATTAGATGAGAGTACCTGATCCTTCTTAAGTGCCAGGCACTGTTTTAAGTGCTTTACGTATAGTCACAGATTGATTTCTCTAAATACCATGGTAAGGTAAATATTATAATTTCTCTTTTATAGATGAGGCAGCTGGAGCACACAGGGGCGAAGTAACTTGCTCCAAGTTATACAGCCATTGAGTGGGAGCCCTGAGAGCTGGGCTCCAGGCCCCATCTCCTTGGCCACTCTGTTGGACTGCTGTTTACAGAAAGCACCTCAGACATGAAGCCTTGGTCCTGGGTGACTTCCTGCCTCTGCCTGCTGGTCGGCTTGGCTTGGCCTCGGAGATGGGTGTCCTGAAACCATATGCCTCTCTCTGTTTAAGCTAGCTTGCAGCCAGTGATCCTTCAGCACCTTCTGCCAGCTGTTTACCTTCTCATCAAAACAGGGCCTTAGGCTAAATGTTCTGTACAGCCTGTTTTAGCCGTGGTGCTCCAGAAATGTCTGGGTCTGAGTGAAAATTGTAATGAGTCTCACTTTAATTGATAAAGCCCTCTAGGCCCAAGTAGCCCAGGACTGGCAGTTCCTGACTCTCACCAGAGATGGTGCTCTGTGACCAGGGTGGTGATTCCAGCTTAAATTTTGGGTCACACACAGTAGGGGACCGTGGTGAAGTTGCCTTAATGCCACTTTTCCCCACGGTGGCATCCGGCTTTCTTGTTCATGAAGACAATTGCTTGGTCTTTTGACACAGTGAGCACAGCCCAAACCCTAATAAATCTTTTGCAAGGTTATTTTGACTGATATCTTTAGAGTTGTTATCACAGTCAAACAAAGACAAGGTCTAGTAAGCCCAGGATGTTTGACCGCTGAATTCTGTATGGAATTACTTCAGCTTAAAAACTGAAATTTGTTACGTGCGTATTTTAGGTGCGTATTGGTGCGTATTTTAGGAGGCTGAAAATATATTTTGTTATAAAATAGGAAAATAGGAACAAAATTAGTTTTCTTTTTTTTTTTTTTTAATGATTTTTTATTATATTATGTTAGTCACCATACGGTACATCCCCAGTTTCCGATGTAAGGCTCGATGATTCATTAGTTGTGTATAACACCCAGTGCACCATGCAATACGTGCCCTCCTTACTACCCATCACCGGTCTATCCCATTCCCCCACCCCCCTCCCCTCTGAAGTCCTCAGTTTGTTTCTCATAGTCCATAGTCTCTCTTGCTTCATTCCCCCTTCTGATTACCCCCCCTTTCTTTATCCCTTTCTTCCCCTACCGATCATCCTAGTTCTTAGGTTCCATAGATGAGAGAAATCATATGATAGTTGTCTTTCTCTGCTTGACTTATTTCACTTAGCATTATCTCCTCCAGTGCCGTCCATGTTGTAGCAAATGTTGAGAACTCGTTCTTTCTGATAGTTGAGTAATATTCCATCGTATATATGGACCACAACTTCTTAATCCAGTCATCT
This sequence comes from Ursus arctos, assembly GCF_023065955.2. Lineage (NCBI taxonomy): Eukaryota > Metazoa > Chordata > Mammalia > Carnivora > Ursidae > Ursus > Ursus arctos. Next base: position 92,320,252 of record NW_026623056.1, on the reverse strand, counting down.
GTTGAAGGGCATCTCGGCTCCTTCCACAATTTAGCTATTGTGGACATTGCTGCTATGAACATTGGGGTGCATATGGCCCTTCTCTTCACTACGTCTGTATCTTTGGGGTAAATACCCAGTAGTGCAATGGCTGGATCATAGGGTAGCTCAATTTTTAACTTTTTAAGGGACCTCCACACTGTTTTCCAGAGTGGCTGTACCAACTTGCCAAAATTAGTTTTCTGAAAAGTATTCTGTGCTTCTTGGTGGTTGGCTTGGCTGTGGTGGTGTGATTGTTTTCAGAATTCTAGACTCTTGTAACTGCTTAGAGCTAGGAGAGAATTGAGAACTGGCTTCTTGTACCGCTTTGCTTTTAGGTAGATCTGCTTTATGACATATACTAGAGAAATGAAAATCTCTTCTCGTTTTTAGAAGATCTAGGAAAAAAGATTTCATTACTTCTCTCAGTAATGGGGTCCTACTTTTATCAGTTCTTGGTTGGGGGATTTAATGTATTTTAAAGCACATCGACTTTGGACGCATTTGACTCAGATTAAAGTTACAGATTTTCTACTTGGGAATTCACCTACCCTTTTAGAATCCCACTTTTCTGATCTGCAAAATGAAGATTTCTACCTCAAGGGTCTTAGTGTGTATTAGCACGCTATCTGTCTGGGCCAACACCTCACAGTCGGTGTTAAATAGGTGTCAGTTTCCCTTTTTATGCCTCATCTAAATCTTTCATGCTGCAGTGAAAGCTCATTTTCTTTTATTTCATTTGACCTGAAGGTGGCAAGTTGCTATCAAGTACCTGGACTTCTCAGATCCCAAGCACAGGACCAGTTGCTGTTAATCATCCCTGACTTAATAACCTCATTTCCTTTAACATTTGTTGGATTTCATTTTCTTTACCTTTGTTCGGCTATGTGGCTGGCTTTTCCCCAGGCTTTCTCCACATTCTTAACATTCCTCGTAGGCTGCAGAACTAGCATAGAATGCCAGTGAATGGCTGACGGGCAGGGTGTGTTGAGATGATGACCACATGTTATGTAACTGCTAATGCAAACTAGTATTTTGATCACACTTCTGACTTTTTAGTGCTGTATTTCCTACCATGTTGATAGTGGTGGATAGGAAGGCTTTTGCCTCCCACCTTACAGTTACTCAGTTTGTCTAAGCAATGTGAGACATTGATAGTCCTACCAAATTTGTATCTTTAGCCCAGACCTCTGCCCTGAGCTTCAGACTCACATCTCCAGCTATCTACTTACCATCTACACATAGGTATCTGATAGACATTCAGACGTTTCCACGTGCATGACCCCTAGCAGGCATCTAGACAGCTCCGTGTGGGCATCTAATCTACACTGAGACTCAGTGTGTTCAGACTCCATTCCTAATCTTCCTCACACTGACCTCTTGCTATGGCCTTCCCATGACAACTCTGTTTCGATTTCTCAGGCCTTCAAAAACCTTATAGTGAATCTCATCTCCTTTTCCTTTTACACCCACATCCAATCTGTTAGGAAATCTTGACGGCTCCACTTTCAAAATCTGTCCAGAATCTGACCACCATTTCCCACTCCCAGCTGGTATTGAGCCTCCCTCAGCTTTCCTTTAAAGAACTCCAGCAGCCTCCTCCAGATCTCCTACTGTCCATCTTTGCAGGGCATGAATTGGAAGCCAAGGGTATGATGGAATGGATCCCAGACCCACTCTCCTTACTGAAAACAGTCAAAATGCTGAGCGAGATGTAAAAAAAATGTAAAAAATTGCTCCTCTAAGCTAGGAAAAGGGTAATTGTATCTAAAGCCCAAAAGCCAAGTGAAAGTGGGAGGCCAGAGAAGTTAAGAGACCTGAGCTAATGCCTGCTCTGAGGGCATTTGTCAAAATGACCTTCCGTTTCTATGGCCTCACAGAGTGCGGGAACAGGAAGCAAAGACCAGGCCCCATCCCAGAAGAGTAGCCTCATAGGGACTCCCAAAGGCATTTACCAACATTGCAGGGGTAAACTGAGGATGCTTCTCCAACCCTTGGGACTGCAGGAAGATTGCTCTTAGGGGAGGTCATCGAGGGGACATGACTGCTGGTTGAGACCTGTGAGCTGGACCCTGGCAATTGGAGGTTTCTCACCCCACCCCACCCCATCCTTGGAAGGTGCACGCTGTTTGTCTCCCCGGCTCACACAAGCTGTCCCGAGGACATGCCTTGAGATAGACATGTGGTGTTGAGACCATTTTGACGGTATACATGACTGAACCCATTTATGACCTCTATGTAAACTTTCTTTTTTTGAAGATAGAAGTGTTTTTATGTGTTTGTTTTTTAATTTGTTAACGCTTTGTTTAAATTCTAGTCAGTTAACACACAGTGTGGTATTAATTTAAGGTGGTTCGAGATAGTGTTTCAACACTTCCATGCAGCAGCCTATGCTTATCGCAATGAGTGCTTTCCCTCATCGCCATCCTGCTTCCCCCATCCCCCCACACTCCTCCCCTCCTATGACCATCAGTGTGTGCTCTGTAGTTAAGAGTCTGTCTCTTGGTTTGTCTCTCTCGTTTTCCCCCTTCGCTTGTTTGTTTTGTATCTTAAATTCCACATATGGGTGAGATCGTATGGTATTTGTCTCTGTCTGCCTGACTTATTTCATTTAGCATAATACTCTCTAGCTCCATCCATATTGTTGCAAGTGGCAAGATTTCATTCTTTTTTATGGCCGAGTAACATTCCATTGTGTATATATGACATCTTCTTTATCCATTCATCCGTGGATGCACACTTGGGCTGTTTCCATAGTTTGGCTATTGTTGATAATGCTGCTATAAACGTCAGGGGCACGTATCCCTTCAGATTAGTGTTTTTATATTCTTTGGGTAAATACCTAGTAGTAAAATTGCTGGGTTGTAGGGTAGCTCTGTTTTTAACTTTTTTTTTTTTTAAAGATTTTATTTATTTATGTGACAGAGAGACAGCCAGCGAGAGAGGGAACACAGCAGGGGGAGTGGGAGAGGAAGAAGCAGGCTCCTAGCAGAGGAGCCCGATGTGGGACTCGATCCCGGAACGCCGGGATCACGCCCTGAGCCGAAGGCAGACGCTTTAACGACTGCACTACCCAGGCGCCCTGTTTTTAACTTTTTTATTCTGGTGGGTGAGTGTGGGGACCCACAGGTCTTATGGCTGGCCGAGACAAGCCTCGTGTGCCTGTTCCCTTTGCTTATTAAATCTGCCAGCAGCTGTCCTGGAGTGACCAGCCTTTCTCTGTGGTCTTTCCTTGCCCTCCATCTTCAGGGGCTGATCTCACGTTACAGCCAGGAAGCTCCTGGAGGTTATGTGAAGGAGGTTGTGAACTAAAAATTTTCTGTTTGACTTTTGGCACTGAGTATAGTGAAGGAAAATCTCTGCTGAGAATTTACCACCCTAGGTTGGTGTTCGTGCAGCTTTGAAGCCTTAATTCACACCTCTTGTGTGGTCTTCATTTAGAGAACAATCTTTTCTGGAGAATTCTTTGACTTTGACGAAGTCCTTAGAGAATTGTTACAGGTAAGGTTTTAAAAACCTGAGCTCACATACTAAAAATCACAAAAAGCATGGGAAACTTCACTAGTGAAATAACAAATAATGTAGTCTTGCTGAAGATTTCAGATGTAAGAATTATTGGATCAGTATAAATAAGAATGTTTAATATGTTTTAAGGAATAAAGGAAGGGATTAATATATGAGTGAAGAGTAAGAAATTATAGAAATGACCAGGCAGATCTGGAAAAGGGCCAAATAGTATTTCTGAAAATGAACAGTATAAATTTATTAGACAGTTTAACAGCAGATTATATACAGTTGAAGAGATAATTAAATTGATACGGACAGATCTGAAGACATTATCGAGAATGAAGCACAGAGAGAGATGGAAAATAGGAGCAGATAGGGATGTGGAGGAGAGACAAAGAATGTAACCCGTGACCAGCCAGAGTTCTGAGAGGAGAGCGAGTGGGACAGAAACCACATTTGAAGAGAGAATGGCTGAGAAGTTTGCCAAACTTGTTTACTTAATGTGGGAAGTCCACCTTGTAAGCAGGATGAATGAAAAGAGGTCTCTCCTTGGACACATTGTAGTGAAAACCACAGAATATTAAGGATAGAGATGGTCTTAGAGGCAGGCAGACAGCAAAGATATGGCTTCAGGGAGTGGCACTTCGGATGCTAGCGGACCCTCCATGGCAACAGCGTCCCATCTTATGCTGGGACAGAGTAGCTGCTGACCCCAGTGTTCATGGGTCCTCCCCCAACAGATGTTCTTCAGAGCAGGGGTAACATGGAACTGAGACTGTCTCCACAGCCCTCCCCAGGGAGTACGTCAGGAGGAGTGTGGTCTCAGATGGCAAGTATGTGAGAGAGAGTGAGGGCCAGAGGGAGAAGCACATGTGTGGGTAAGTCTAAGCAGATGTGGACCATATGAAGCAAACAGAAAACCAAAGCCATGGGGTTAGAACACCAGGAGCAAGACCGCAGCAGGGGCACTGGGTGGAGCGAAGCAGGTCACTGCTTTATGAGTGCAGTGCTGCCCAGGGGTGGCGGGGGTCAGCGGGAGTGTAGCAGGGATGGATGACTCCGGACTTCGATGGCTCAGGTGTGGGTTAATATGTAGATAATAGAAGCAGAAATTACACCCATAAGTAACATGAATACAGGATAAACTGGAATGTGAAAAGTAATTCAAAAAGTGATGAAAGAGAGAAAATAAAAAACAACAGGATAAGAGAAGTGACCAGCCCAGGTGTGTATGCAGTGACAGGAACCATAAATGGGCTCCACGACCCACTTAAAACAGTAATGTCAGACTGGGTTTGAGACAATCATTGACAAAATGCTCGTTGTTTATAATAGTTCCAGCTGGGACTTGAGAGTACATAAAGGTTGAGAGTAAAAGGAAAACATACCACGCAGATTCTTACCAGTTCATCAGAAGAATATAACAACTGTGAATTTATATATGCACTTCCTAATATAGTCTCAAAATAGAACCAAAAACTCGAGAGTTTTGAGTTATAAAGCAGGTCTCAACAAATTTCAGATGATCAGAAGCATGTGGAATATCTTCTTTGACCACAGTAAAGGGAAGTTGGAAATTAGTGACCAAAAAAATTAGTAGAATCCCATATCTAGAAATTAAGTAACCCATAAGTAAAAGAAGAAATCATAATAGAAATCAGATATTTTGAACCGAACAATAAAAATATATCAAAAATGATGAAATGCATCTAAGTAAGTATTTAGTAGAAATTTTGTTAGTTTAAGGAGGAAGGCAGAAAATTAATGAGCTAAACATCTACCATAAAGATTTTTTAAAAAATTGAAACAACCCAAATAAAGTACAAGGAGGAAAATAAAAAAGTAGAAATGAACGGGCTATTACTAGCAGGTTCCACAGCAGGTTTGAACTGGTGGTGGAAGACATCAGTAAACTGAAGGCTGGACCAAAAGATCTGAAGGATAGAAACAGAAAAGAGTGAAGAAAGTGCTGGAAACTCAGAGGCCTGTAGGGCACTGTGGAGCATACCAATGTGTGCAGAGTCTCTAAGGAAATTTGAGAGAGAAACGAACAGAAAAAGCTATTTGAAGAAATGATGTCTACACCCCAATGTTCATAGCAGCATTGTCCACAATAGCTAAATCGTGGAAGGAACCAAGATGCCCTTCAACAGATGACTGGATCAAGAAGTTGTGGTCCGGGGCGCCTGGGTGGCACAGCGGTTAAGCGTCTGCCTTCGGCTCAGGGCATGATCCCGGCGTTATGGGATCGAGCCCCACATCAGGCTCCTCCGCTAAGAGCCTGCTTCTTCCTCTCCCACTCCCCCTGCTTGTGTTCCCTCTCTCGCTGGCTGTCTCTATCTCTGTTGAATAAATAAATAAAATCTTAAAAAAAAAAAAAAGAAGTTGTGGTCCATATAGACAATGGAATATTACTCAGCCATCAAAAAAAAAAAACGAATTCTCAACATTTGCTGCAACATGGACGGCACTGGAGGAGATAATGCTAAGTGAAATAAGTCAAGCAGAGAAAGACAATTATCATGTGATTTCTCTCATCTATGGAACATAAGAACTAGGAAGGTCGGTAGGGGAAGAAAGGGATAAAGAAAGGGGGGGTAATCAGAAGGGGGAATGAAGCATGAGAGACTATGGACTCTGAGAAACAAACTGATGGCCTCAGAGGGGAGGGGGGTGGGGAATGGGATAGACTGGTGATGGGTGGTGGGGAGGGCACGTATTGCATGGTGCACTGGGTGTTATACGCAACTAATGAATCATGGAACTTTACATCGGAAACCGGGGATGTACTGTATGGTGACTAACATAATATAATAAAAAATCATTAAAAAAAAAAAGAAGAAATGATGTCTGAAAATGAAGAGCGGTCTATACACCCAAGAAGTGCAGTGCACTCCAAGCGGGGGAAACACAGATCTGCATCGAGACGTATCACAGTCCAACAGTTTCGAGAAAACCTCTCAAAATCAGCAGGGGATCCGCAATAAGATGAGCAGCTCTCCACTCGTTGGAAACAGTGGTCATAACGCAGGGGACAGATTCGTCAAAGTTCTGAGAGGAAGGACTGGGTACCAAGAATTCTGTGTCCAGCTGAACTGTTCTTCAGAAGTGGAGGCGAGCTCCAAGCCTGGGTAAACAAAGACTGAGGGATTTTACTGCTAGTAGACCTTCTTTACCAGAAAGGGGGTTCTTCAAGCTGGCAGAACATGACAGCCGGACATACCCCGATCCTTGCCGGGTGCTGCAGGTGACACATGGGGACGGCTGGGGTTTCAGAGCCGCTCTCTGTCCAGACTGCTGCTTGAAAGACTTATAGCAAAAATGAGACCTCTTATCTCACTCCTGGATACTTACTGAAAAGAATTAAAAATAGGATCTTGCAGAGCTCTTTGTACAGCCATGTTCATGGCAGCGTGACTTACAACCACCAAAATAGGGAAGCAACCAAAATGCCCGTCAGCGGCTGGATGGACAGAAGAGAGGTGGGGTACGCACAGTGGGACCTTGCTGGGCCACAGAACGGAAGGACATTCTGGCCCCTGTGGCAACATGGTTGAAGCTTGAGGACGTTATGCTGAGTGAGGTAACCTGGTTCTGGGCAGACAGATGCTGCATGAATCCACTCATAGGAGGTACGCAAAGCAGTCATACTCAGAAAGCGGAGGTAGAATGGTGGGTGCCGGCGGCAGGAGAAGGAGAATGTTTCATGGGGACACGGCGTCAGACTTACGGAATAAACAGAGTCCTGGAGACAGACGGACGGTGGGGATGGTGGCACAACAGTGTGAATGGACTTAGCACCACTGACCTGTACCCTTGAAAATGGTTAACATGGTAAGTTTTATGTTCTGTAAATTTCACCACAATAAAAAAATAAAACATTTGAAGTGTCAGGTGTAGAAGTGTAGTAAAACCACATGGGAAGATCTTCGTAGTAGATCGTTGCCCAGAGACATAGCTTCCCCAGACTGTGTAAACATGACCTGATTTGTATGAGGCATACATACACGAAATGGCATATTAAAACCCGCCACAACTTTGACTCCCCTCATCTGTCCGTGTTTGCTGCTCTTGCCCGTGTTTGAAGTCTCAGCTCAGGTCCTACGGCGTGGGAGCCTTCTGCTGTGGCCCTAGTCCACAGAGTGCTCCCGCATCTTTGGTTTCCCTTTTACTTGGAGACAATTTAACATTTTCTTGTTCTTTTGTTTCACAAATGCCAGTTATCTCCAACTAGACCGTAAGGGTTTTTTTTTTTTTTTTTGTACGAACCAGCTCTTAGGTATCTTTGGAATTCCTGTGATCACAAGCCATCCTCTCCCAGGGCCCCTCAGTTATGGCGTCGGGCTCACAAACCATGGAAGCAACCCCTCGCAGTGCAGTGTCGCTGGAAGCTGAGGTTGGTTTCCATCAAGCCGTGGCTGCCCCGCCTGCAGTGCTCATCTTGCCTCCATTCAGGGTCTGCTTTCCAGTTCTCCACTGGCCCGAGCCTGACTGGGTCTCAGGATCTTCTGAATCCATGCCACCTTTTCCCCAGCCCCTGGGGCCCTTTGCCATGGCCTGCAAGCAGTTAGCTACCTGCAGCTGGCCCAGCTTCGCCTGCAGACCCCTCCTGTCCCGCACATCCTCGGGGTGATCACACAGCCTAGACTGAGACTGGTGGTGGCATGATTGGCCTCTGGGCTGGGGAAGTTAGCCCTTGACTTAGTTTCTTTGGGGGCTGTCACCCTGGTTGCCCACTATGCTCCTGTCCTCTTCCCATGGAGCAGGCCTTCTGCACTGGCCACCGGTCAGTGAGGGACCCGCAGTGCCAGGTGATGGTCTCTGTGATGGGAGTGTGAGTAGAGCAGGATGGAGTCTTCCTTGCAGACTTTTCTGGCTAGAGCTGTGAAGAAGAGTACTTCTCCCCCTCTGGGCCGCGGAACCACGACGAGGGCGGGTCTGTGCTGCCCGCAGCGGGGTTCCTGGCCTCCCGGAGGAAGTCTACCCGTGCTGTCTGTCACTGAAGCCAGGGTAGAGCTGCGGAGACAAGAGATGCCAGCAGGAACCCTGCAGTTGGTCCACTTCATCCTGTCCTTCCAAGTCCTGGGTCTTCAGCTTTTTCTCACATTTCAAGGTACTCTGGGAGCTTCTGTGAATCACTCATTTTGTTTTTCTTCAGTTAGTTTAAGCCTCGTTTTCCTTTCGGTCAAGGCCGCCTACCTCCCTCCTCCAGCCCACACCCTGATTCCAGTTCGTCTTCTTCCGTGGCACCTGTCACCTTTGACATAAAGCACCACTTCCCTCGTTCTGTTGGGGGTTTGTTGTCCGTCGTCCACACTGAAATGAAAGCTCTAGAGGGCAGGGGTCTTCATTTGGTTCACGGATGGAACCTGGCGCCTTTAACATGTAGGAGGTCCTCAAAAACACGTCTCAAATGAAGGAATGAAAGACTAGTTGGCATGAAGCTCTGTATCATCTCAGGGATGAAAAGCCATTGTTTAAAACTTGGTTCTGTCACAGAGAAGATGGAGGGTTGGTTTGTATGTCTCTGCGTTATGTACACAGAGGGAGGCTGAGAGGTTTGGAGGCTAGGGAAAGTTGGGCTGCGTGACCTCAGTGTCCCTGCTGGCCCAGGTATATGGCCTTGCAAGAGCACTGTCTATGTAGTGGCCCTGGTAAGCTGCATCTCTATTACGTGAACAGCGACGATAACCATGTGATCGAAAAGCAGAATGTTTATGCCTTTATTTACAAAGGGTTCCTTTTTAAGATTATTTATTTATTTATTTTTATTTTTAAAGATTTTCTTTATTTGAGAAAGAGCAAGTGTGAGTGAGAGCATGAGTGGGGGGGAGGGGGAGAGGCAAAGGGAGAGGGAAAGCAGGCTCCCCGCTGAGCGGGAAGCTCGATGCAGGATTCAATCCCAGGACCCCAAGACCATGACCTAAACTGAAGGCAGACACTTAACTGACTGAGCCACCCAGGCGCCCCTACATAACACTTACTAAGAAACATAATTTAATTGTCTGATTTTCACCTGTTGATAGAATTGGGTGGACGGAAGGCCACTTCATATCTTGAGGGTGTTGGAAAACATTTGGCTCACGTATGTCAAACCCATCAAGTTAAAAGCTAAGATTTACCGTAGTCTGATCAAGGTGTGACTAATTTACAGTCACAATTTAGAAAAGGGAGCTGGTGTACATGGGGAGGTGAGTTTGGTGTGGGATATGCTGTTTGAGGTAACATTAGAGACTACATATCCAAACGGAACTATCCAGAAGGTCACTGGAGATGGGAAACTTGGGAGTTTGTGTGATAGGCCAGAGGCTTGGGGTGTGGGGTGATTCTGTGGTGCTCAGGCTGTCCTCTACAGAACAGAAAGACAGATGCTGTTCTTGTCTGCCTCAGAGGGAGGCCATGACAGTTGAGTGGAAGAGTACATGGAAATGCTGCCCAAATTTTAAAAAAGGAGAAAACAGTTCTCTGAGAAGAGAGTCTAATAGTGTCAGATGTAACGTGAAGATCAAGAAAGAGGAATGGAGACAAGGCTTTTGACTGCGGGGACTCACTGGTGATGCGGAGGCGGAGCCTCTGCGGGGCACGGGGTCGGGAGCGGGGGCGCTGGGAGGGGTGAGGAGGTGGGTGCTGCTCGGGCCAGGCTGGCGGGTCAGGAGTTTTGGGTGTTTGTGCCAAGGGCAGTCAGATTCTAATTTCAAATAGAAAAGAAGTAATTAAACACTTGAACATTAGTATGTCTCACTTTGAACACACTTGCAATTTAACATCTTGGACTAGGAGTTATTTTCTCTTGCAGTTTGCCTTTAAATGGTGACTTCTTTTCGGCATAAAAGTAGGCTACTAATTTGTGAAATCTGCTTCATTTTTAGTGGTTTGTTTTAATTTAGGCCCTTAATACTAGAATAATTTTCGTGATCATTCTCTCCGTATGAATTCTGTGTTCATCTTTAAGAAGAGACATCACTGAGTATGCTTCGTCAGCTCCCTAATTAGGGATCTGGTGCTTAGGGTTACTGTTGGTCACACTGGGAACCCTCGGCTGCTGCGATTGCCCACCTGATTTGCAGGGCTTCCCGCTGTGAACACTCTGTTGATGACATTAGTCATGTAGCCTCTTGGAAGCCATTTTTATTCAGAAGTTGAAAGAAACTCTTTAGGAGGTAAAAACTGGAGAGTTAGTGTTTACCAAATATTTGTTGGGTTATATTTCTTGGACACAAATATAACATTGTAAGTGCTACAGTTGTGGAGGAAAACGTTCATGTCCCAAGGCCGTATGGTCCCAGTAGAGAGAGGTCCTGGCTGGACCAGCAGATACTCGGCTGGAGCGGCCTCTAGTCTTGTGGGCATCACACCCTTGGCCAGAGTGTCCCAGCAGGCCACAGAGACCCATGTAGAGTAGAGATGTTGTCAGGGCACCAGAGGCCATTGTGACTTCAACCCAGGAACAGCCCAGAAGGCAGGGACCTCCTTCGCCCCCCTGTCCATGCCAGTTTAGCCTGGGAAGCTGCCCGTTAGAGCTCTGCTCGTGTTGCTGCAGGTTCCAGGACTCTTCAAAGTCGTCTCTCATGCTGGGTCAGGTCATAGCACTTCGAGAATACTGTCGCCCTTGTGCGTGACATAAAACTGGGCACTGGGCGGGGCTAAGTGTAACACAGCTCCCGTCCTGGTGCAGCTGGGGTTAGGAACCACGTTGCCTTTCTTCCGTGATGTATTTGGTTGTGTGTGTGTATCCAGGACTCTGTGAACAGCTTATCCAACACCTTTGTCTTCTTCCTCGTATCTAACTATTCAGGGTTTCAATCTTCCTTTATTTTTTTTTTTTAAGATTTTATTTATTTAGGGGCGCCTGGGTAGCACAGCGGTTAAGCGCCTGCCTTCGGCTCAGGGCGTGATCCCAGCGTTCTGGGATCGAGCCCCACATCAGGCTCTTCCGCTATGAGCCTGCTTCTTTCTCTCCCACTCCCCCTGCTTGTGTTCCCTCTCTAGCTGGCTGTCTCTATCTCTGTCGAATAAATAAATAAAATCTTTAAAAAAAAAAAAAAAAGATTTTATTTATTTATTTATTTGACAGCGAGCAAGCACAAGTAGGGGGAGGAGCAGGCAGAGGGAGGGGGAGAAGCAGGCTCCCCGCCAAGCACGGAGCCCAATACAGGGGCTCAATCCCAGGACCCTGGGGTCATGACCTGAGCCGAAGGCAGACACTTAATGACTCAGCCACCCAGGCGCCTCTTCAGTCTCCCTTTTATGGACCAAGTGACATAGAGAAAGAGATCCTAAACTCCAGTAAGGGCTTTTGTAGAAGAAAAAAGAAAGAAAGAAAACATCCCCCTCCCCTTGTGCCCTGATATTCACGCTTGGGTCTCTATCCCTAAAGGTTGTAATTTAGTTGATTGGGAGTGGGGCACAGGCATCTGGGTTTTCACACCTGCCCAGTTCCCTTTCATGTGTAAGGCAGGGCGGAGGGTTAGTGTGCTGAGGCAGTTGTGCAATCCTGTCATGGTGCCAGTGATTGGTTTCAGCTTCCGGGCTCAGGCTGGTCCGTGCATGGCACCCATCTGTCCACAGTCACTGGTCCACAGTGTATGCAGAAGTGAAGTAGGCCCACCCAGACCCCAAGGATGGTGGAGAGGCTTCTCCCTCGCTGCACATGAACAAAGACGTACATGGTAGCTCAGCGTGAGGGAGGAGGGCAGCCTTATAGGTGATGCTCTGGAGGCCAGGACAGAGAGAATGGATCCAGGCCTTTGATGGCATCACCGAGCCACTGACTCCAGCCTAGGTTCTGCACTTGATGAGAGATGATGGATTCTTACTGCTCAAGCCAGTTTGAGCTGCAGTCTGCACTTTCAGCGGAACTATTCTGATGTACTGTTCTGTAGTAAACCCAATGAAGTTTCCTAAATTGGGTCCAAGTTTCTCCATATGCAGAGTGAAGGCATATACAGAAGGTGTGATCGTTGGAGGTAACATCTACATTTGCTTGAAAACACACCCTGCCAGCACCATCTTACCTGCTTTTCTGTTCTTGACAAAATGTGCAGTACAGAATCAAATAGAGAAGTCCGCAGAGCCTCTGCACGTGCGAAGTGGAGGTGGTAAGATGGGGTGCAAATCCTACTGGTTAGTTTGGTCTTGAGCCAAGTTTGCTGAGCAGCCTGTGCTCCCAGTCTCCATCTGTAAGACAGTGACATTGACACGAGCTTCAGAGCGCCTACAAGAGCTCAGTCAGCCCGTGGGCCTCGAGTGGCCAGTGTGGGGCCTGGGCAGGGAGGCAGAGCCACACAGAGTCACCAGCATTTGTCCATTTTAGACCTATGATAATGGTAGCTGTTATGGTCTCAATAGTGAGTGAAAATTGGGAATGAGGATGTCATCAGGATAATTAAAAGCGTTATTTTGGCTTCAAATAACGTTCAGAGAAGTTTCTGAGTTTCACTTCACTTCTCACGACTGTAAACATCAGCCAGAAAGGTAACTTACATGTTTAATTTTCAAGACTGTGCAAAGTGCTTAACTCTCAGGAACATAGACCACAACTATGCCATTCTTTAAGAAGCTTAGCATCACTAGGGCAAGGCTGTCATCTCTGAGTGCGGTAGTAGAGAATCGCCTTCTATATGATGTATTTTTTTATTTTTTGAAAGATTTTATTTATTTGTCAGAGAGAGAGAGCACAAGCAGGGGGAGCAGTAGGCAGAGAGAGAGGGAGAAGCAGATTCCGCACTGAGCAGGGAGCCTGATGCGGGGCTCCATCCCAGGACCCTAGGATCATGACCTGAGCTGAAGGCAGATGCTTCACCGACTGAGCCACCTGGGCACCCGCCTTCTATGTGATATTGTAAAATATGTCTGACTGGCTTAATTTTTAAGCTCTGGTAACCCAGGTCATATTTCTGTCGTGCACGGCAATGGAAGCCAGTATGAACACAACACCTTACCTGAGCATGGCTGTGTGGCAGCCGCTGAGCTGACGCCTGTACTCACCACATTTGTGTGGTCTCGACAGCAGGTCTGTTTTACACAGAAAGATACCAGGGCTCGTGGAGGTGTGGAGGGCTCTCCAAGGCCACACAACCAGGGTGTGAGGTGCTGTAGCAGGGCTGATTCAGATGCGTGGTTGTGGGCAGGTTGAATGCTGTGGGCAGTCATAAAGGTATAAAGCAAGTGGCAAACCCTCAACTTCTTTTCCACGTAGAAATTGAAGTCACTGAGCTCTGGACCCAGGGGGACGATGGCCTACATCCAATGTTACTATCCTTACATGAAATTGGACATGGGAATCTGGAAATGACTTTTGAGTTATGCTGTAAATCCCCTAGGACCTGCCACTGGCTTTCAGTTGGCCCTAATTTTGGTTGCTCTTTCAACTGTGGAGAGGAGGAAAGATGCCTTTAGGGATTTTCTTCCTCCACAGCAGAATCCTAACAGTCTGTTCCTTTCATCCCTCCTGAGTCAGCGCAGGTGTGCTTCTCACTTACTTGGTGGGGTTACTTGACAGCAGTGTCTCATTTTCTTTTGTCCCGAAGAGATTTTCCCCGTGATAGAACTGCAGTGATGTGTGTGGAAGCGCTGGGAAGTGCATGTTGTTTTTACCACCGTCTCCTGGGAAGCATCCTGCCTTCCAAGGGTGGCTGGTACCACAGTTGTCCTGCAGTAGTGGGGTGGCCGTTCCTCCCGTCTTGCCGTTGGAGACCCATGTTTTCTCAAGTTCCTGAAGGAGTCTAGAGCCCAGAGGAAGGGTGTGGTTCTCACGGCAGGCTTAGGACTTCTCCATGGAAACGCGAAGGCTTTGAACTAAGTTGGGAAGGGCTGGGACCGCAGCCCCAAGGAAGGTGAGGTGGGCACGCATGCAAAGGTGGCGTTGTGTGTCCACGTGCTATGATGTTTGTCTGTGGCTGACTGCCTGTGACCAGGATTGTGTATTAAATACATGGTAGCATTTGAAAAATACCAAACCCTAGAGGTCCAGACAGTTTGAGTTCCGATTCTCAAATCAGCAGCAAATATGAACAGTCTGTTTTAAAAGCATAGTGGGAATTCCGTTAGAAGCAAGGAAGGGGAGGGGAGGCCTCATGCACTCTTGCATTTCTGCTGTCCTCCCATGCACCGTGGGGGCTCTTCAGGCCCAGGAGCAGAGGGAGTAGAGAGGCTCACCAGAGCTCTGTGTGTCTGCTGGCTGGTCTGGCTGGCCCTCCGCAGCCACCCCTAAGCAGGAGAGGAGGGGCAGTGGCTCTGATTTGGCCACATTCCAGCAGTCCGAGGGCGAGGGGAGGCAGTGGGGACAGAGGTCTGTCCGGTGGATTGCTGACTTCCCCCTCAATTCTTGTAACCGTGGGATCCTCAAGGAATGGGTGTGTGTATGTTGGGGTGCAGGAGGATTGAGAACCATTGCTCTCAAGGTAAACACCAACCAGCAGATCTGTTGGATCTTCAGAACAGTCAGCCAGTGTGTGGCAGCTGACGGATAGCATGCTGGGTTGGTTTTTGTCAGATCTCCGTGCTAAATAGATTGATGGCTTGAAAGGGCATGGCAAAGTGACTGCCCTGTTTTCCAGGGGAAGGATTGATGATGGCAGTGTACTAAGAAACCTGCCCGGCCCATGGTCTGGGCCTTCTCCCTCTTTGAGGGCCCAGGAATGATCTGGATAATAAAAGCTGCCTTGGGGTATACTCAGTCACAGAAACTGAGGTTTGTAGGGCAAGGGGGCTAGTGGAGTCCTTGATCTCAGGGCAGTCACTGCTAGTGACTAGGACCCTTTTATCCCCATCCAGAACACCTTCCTAATTTCTGACTCTTTAACAAACCAAACTACCCATTGCAGAGTTGCCTCGAAAGCATGGGAACCAGAGCCGAGGGAAGGATGTGCAGAACTTGCAGGCAGATGACCTGAGAAGCCTGGGGTCTCCCTTGTCCCTTAGCACGGCGCTTGGCTCCAGGGGTAGGCCTGTATCCTGCGCCTTCTAAGCACGCTCCTTTGCACTGTCTCTCTCTGACCTCTTGCCCTGCACGAGTCCAGACAGCCCTCCAGTCACACAGTCTGCCTCACCAGGGAGGTCATACCATCTGCCCTGTCCCTGCTTGACATGCAGCCATGACATGTGGTTTGAGGTCCATCGTGTCCCATCAGCATCTATTGGATGAATGAAGGGGCTTGGTCTGGCCTCTGGAGACTGCAGCAAGGTTTCCAACTTTATAGCCATGGATTTTCAATTAGGTTCCTAGTTTGTGCATTTGAAGGACATGGGTTTTCCTCGTTTCACCCTGAGAAGCTAACCTTGTGTCCCCTGCACTGCATATTGCACAGCCAGTTTATGGTGTGCTTGAGTGCGCAGGAGCCCAGCACACGTAGAGTGGGCTGTGGTCACCTACCCATCTGTCATGTGGAGCAGTGGCTTTCATAAAATGGTTTATCTAGGACCACAGTGCCAGCAAGTGGGGGAACCAGGGTCAAACCCTGCTTTGCTCACCCATGCAACGATGTGGCTGGTGACTTCTGGGGAATATGCTCACTCTTACATTCACTCCCTGTGGATTCATTTCATTTTCCCCTGCACATCAGTGAGTTCGCAAGTAACAGGCACACTGCTCGTGTCCTGGAGTGGGTGGGGAAGGCTGGGCTTCAGAGTGGCTCCAGTGAGGGGCGGCTGGGCCAGGGCATCATGTGAGTTTGAGAGAGGAGAAGCAAGACAGAGAGACGAGGGGCTGAAGGGCTAGGGCTGGAAGAACTGGGGTGCGTAGTAGTAGAAAATAGGAGAGGAGCGAGCTAGCTTGGGGGAAAGGCAGCCACCAAACAGAGGAGTGTCTGCGAGATCATGTAAGGCAGAGGAGCAGCACAGAGTTCCATTGGGTGTGAGAGAGTTCGGGTCTTCTAGCGTCTGTATTTGTATCAGGTAACCTCTTGAGGACCCCTGGATCGTTTGCAATGAAGAATATGTTTATGCATCTTTATGTTTTGAATATATGTGAATTTATTATGAAATATGAAATTATTATCCCTGACTAAAATAGTATGCAACATAATGTAGTATATACAGTATTTCTGACTTTTGGGGACCTGTGACACCATCCGTTTATTTGCTTTGTGACACCACCTTACTCTGTGATATGTTGTATGGCACATGTTCTAATTTAGATTGGCTTATTTAATTTCCAAATATTTGAAGATTTTCCAGATATATTTTTATTGATTTTTTTTTAAAGTAGGCTCCACGGCCATGTGAAGCTCAATGCGGGGCTTGAACTCATGACCCTGAGATTAAGACCAGAGCTGAGATCAAGAGTCAAATGACTGAACCACCACACGTCCCTTTTTTACCTGAATTGTAATTTAATTCCACTGTGGTCAGAGAACATACTATGTATGATTCCAATCCTTCTAAATTTATTGAGACTTGTTTTTATAGCCCCCAATGTAGTCTGTCTTGTAAATGTTCCACATGCACTTGAAAAGAATGTGTGTTCTTCTGTTATTGGGTGGCCTGTTGTATAAATGTCAGTACTTTGAAGGTGGTTGATGCTGCTGCTGAGGGCTTCTCTATCCTTCCTGGTTTTCTGTTTACTTATCCTGTCGGTTATCAGGAGAGAAATGTCAAAATCTGTGACCATCTCTGTGGATTTTGTTTTCCTTTCGCTTCTGTCAGTTTTCACTTCCTGTGTTTTGCAGCTCTGTTAGTAGGCGCATACGTGTTTAGGGCTGTTATATCTGCTTAAGGAATTGACTCCTTGATTGTTTACACAGTGTCCTTCCTTATCCCTGGTCATGATCCCTCCTCTGAATTCCACTTTGTTGAGGTCACTATAGCCACTGCAGCTTCCTTCTGATTAGTATTAGTAGATCATTTATATGTATGTATAGACAAAATACATAATATGTTTTTAATATATATGTACATCAAAAACATATTTCCATCTTTTTAACCTACCTTGTCTTTATATTTAATGTGACTTCCTTGTGTTGACCTTAAAAATAAAACTGCCAGTTAACTTACCAGCAAAAATGGGTTTATTTGGGAATAACACAGAAAATTGCAGCCCAGAAGCAGCTAGCTAAGGCAACACCGTAGACAAGTCAGGAGAACAGCACAGAGGAGGCTTTTTTTTTTATAGAGGATGGGGTTGGGGGTGCTGTTGTAAACCAAAAGCACAGCAGCCAGGAGGTCTGGTTCGATTCCTTGCCCAGCACTTCCTTACACGCGCTGTCCTCTGTGCTTGGTAAAAACTCTGGGGTGGCCGCGTGCTCTTGTTTACCGACAAGGAAGCCGAGGCTCAGAGAATGTGACTGCCTTACTTGCCAGAGCCCAGCAGTTCGGAAGTACCACACCTGGTGTTCATATCTGGCCTTCTGACTACAGGCCCTCTGCCTGAGCTTGTGTGTCTCCTGCTGGACCGTGCTGGATCTATAAACCCCACCAACGCGGAATGTGAAATGTAGAAATTATGTGTTGCCTTCATTTAATAGGCGCTACGCCATTCGGAGAATTCTGTGTTTGCCAGGGGTATTTCTGTTATGCTTACTGACATCTGCTTATTTTAATGTATTTTGACAGGTGTTGAAGTGGGACTAATTCGGTTGTGGTTCAGGCTCTGTGTATCAGAGCTGATCCATCTGCCACGCAAGAGTATTTTAGAAAAGGAACAAATTCCTACTCGGGCTAAGCAACACCTTTCCCACTTCCCTCTGTGTGTGATCTGTTGTCTAAAGTGTCATGTTGAGAAAGTTGAGGAGTGATTTTGGAAAGAGGGAAGTGAGGGATCTGTTGCTGGAGTGTAATTCAGAAACAGATGCGCTAATGGGAGAAGCCAAGATGTTCACAGCCATGATAGGGCATTTTAATTCATAAAGCTTGAGGTTATAATACCTCTCTGGATTTTTACAGAAAAACTTAGAAGTAAATGAAGTAGCCTACTACATGTAGTTCTGATCCACCTCATAGCCCTCTAATGGTTGATGCATTAGGTCCACTTGAAAGCACCATCTAAGGGAGCCTTTCCAGATGCCCGTCCCCACATCTGGTCATTCCTTCTTGAGGGTCCCATGGTAAATATTACAAATGAGTCATACTTGCACTTTCTGATCTCTTGCTTGTAATGGCCTGGAACTACTTTAGTCAAGGAAAAAATCTGTGGGTAAGAGACACTAGAGGTTGTATTTCTTGTCTCCCGTAAGGTACACTGTTGGGCGTGGCGTCCCGTCTGTAGTCCCGGCTGCTGAGGTGGGGCTTTACCTGCCCGCACGGTGGCTGTTGTCGTGGACCGAGCACCCTGCAGCTTGCGGCCCTGGGGCAGCTCACATACTACAGGTATTCACTGAGTTCTGAGCCGTCCTAGAAACTGCAGGTTCAGAAATGAGCAAGACACAGTTCTTCCCCATGGAATTTCAGGTGAAGAGACATGACCACAAACAGAATGGCGTATGTCATAAGATAAGGATAATGGCAGGGCAGCACGAGGGGCTAGTGGGTGATGGGGTGGGGCTGCTTTCCAGGTATCTGAGCGAGACCTGTGTGAACCGAAGGGTGAGCCACGCAGAGGTGTGAGAGCAGAGCCTCACAGGCCAAGGAAAGGCAGTGAGAAGGCCCCGTGGCAGCCATGGGCAATGAGAATGAGTGGAAAAGGCCAGTGTGGCTGGCGAGGGTTGGGGAATGTCAGGAGAGCCAGAATGAGCTTAGGAAACCACCCATCAGACCAGGGCCTGTCCCTGCTCAGAGCACGCCCAAGGTCTTCACAGCGGTCTCCGGGCCTTGACAGCTTCAGTGCAGAAGGAAGAGGAGGAGGGAGGAGAACCAGGAGGATGTGGTGTCCTTGAGGCCCAGGGAAGGCAGCATTGCCCCATGCAGCAAGCCACTGTACCATGCGCTCCCAAGCTAGCAAGCCATAGTGGGTGGTAGGCTGGGGGGGGGGGCAAGGGGCTCAGCTGTGTGGGTGTTGGGTGGGTTGGGGGTCTTAAGCCCAGCCGCTCTGTCTGTCGCCTTGGTCAGTGGTGCATGGACAAAGCTCAGATAAGTTGCCAGTTCAGTGCGGCATGACCATTTAAATACACACTCAACACTGGACACCTGCCAAGGACGTGGGGTCAGAATCTAAGGCAGTGACACTGATGTTTGCGTATGGCTCGCAGATGGGCTCTGAAGGCAGTTCCAGGAGAGGCTCCAATGACGCTCTGGGCAGTAGTGGTATCGTTGGAATGAGGATGTTGTCCTCATCACTGACTGCTTTGGTGGCAGTTCCAGAACTCTGATGGAAGGGTTCCTCTCACCACCAGAAGTGCCCCAAAGACCTCCACCCCCGGGCTGTTTCTGTTTCCCACATTGGCCACCTGGCTGGACCCTCCAGGCTGAAGAGCCCTTTTCCAGAGCAAGGACATGGGCGGCTACCGACCTCCACCCTCTTTTGCCAGAGCGAACTGTTGATAGGGAGACCAGTTTGCTTCTGTTTGGTTTTGTTTCATTTAGCAGATTTGGATTTTTGTGGGGTGAAGTTAAAAATAAAATTATATTTTAATTGTTCTTGTCATTTAACAGGATTCTGTGATCAAACCTTTTGTAGTCACCTTGAAATTCATGGGTTTTATCAGTCTCTGTCTCGTTTACTCCAGACAGGTTGACGCATGCTCGCCTTCCCTTTCCCATGCTCTCATGTCAAGATTATCACTACATTTCCCAGGCGTGTTGCCTTTTTGGGTTGGTTTCATCTTGACAGCTCTTTGAGAGAAGATAGGGCAAGGTGTTGGGCTCTCGGGAGCTCAGCCCCTAGTGGCCCCCCGTGGCAGAAGAGCTCTGTCGCTGGCTGAGCGGCCGTTCGTGGAAGGATGACAAGGTGCTTGGCCAGGATTACATGCTACCCGTGAAGGTGTTTGCTCACTGTTTTTATATCAACGTGCTAAATTTTTCAGACTGTTATTTTAATATGAGGACTCCTATGGCAATATTAAACATCGTGAATTTGATCTGTCTTAATGCTTAAGGCTCAGTAACTGTCTCCTGGTTAGAGAATTAGAGTATCAGGTTTGGTTGATTTGGGAAGATGGATTTGGTTTTATTTTAATGGGATTTTTTTTTTTTTGAATGAATTTTTCTTCCACCACAGAAAAGTAATTCTAGAGAAATCTTTTGTGGTATTTCAGGAGTAATATGCATTTACATTTATACGTAAGGGCACGTGGGTGCCTCCATAATCTGAAACAGATGTCATTGTTGGGCCCTTAGGATATCTGGGAAAGCATGTTCTCGTCAGAGGGACCAGCAGTGCAAGAGCCCTGGGGCTGCAGTGTCCTGCTTTGTTGGAAGGACAGCAAAGGCCCGCGTGGCAAGAATGGGTCGCTGGTGGAGAGTGTGGGGTGAGGTTTGTTCCCTGTGGTGTGGAAATCGCTATTTATGGAATGCCAACTATGTGCCGAGCATTTCAATAGATGCTTTTATAGGTCTCCTCATTTGGTCTTTACAGTAACGATGTGGGTGATTTCAACCTTCAGTTTACAGCTGAGAAAACAAACGCCTAGCAAACCTTTGTTTCAGTAATTTTGCTAAGATGATGGTGGTGCATGACTCTAAATGACATGTGGGCCTCTGTGTGCTGTTGCTGCCCTCTGCCGTGGCGGGGGCTCCCGGTGCACCTCAGAGTTTAGGTTATGCATTTAATGTATGAATTTTTAAAGATAAGGGGTAATCACCAGGTAAAAAGAGACAGATGTGTTTAATTTCAAGCATGACTGAGAACAGAAGGACCCTCGAACATATGTGTGAGCATGTGTGTGTTGGGGACCATGTGTGTTGGAGCATGTGTGCATGAGTGTATGTGGGAGTGCATGGGAGGGAGCGTGTGTGTGAGCATGTGTGTTGGAGCGTGTGGGAGCATGTGTGTGAGCGTGTGTGTGTGAGCTGTATTTTAAGGAGCCAGTTCCACCATCAGGAAATCCACTGGGCTGGGTCTGGTGAGTTTTCTCTGTGTCCGTGTGAGTGCCTGTGTTCGAGAAGTGTGGCGTTGGGAGTCAGTGCCTGTGACAAGATCTGTTATAGGGTGTGTGGAGTTAGGGTTGTCTCAGTGACATGTCCTTGTCCTCTAGTCCTTAATTAGCTACTGCTTAATTCCCAGAGTGCTGTTTCGCCATGTCCTTTTTTCCCCTGCCCAGTGGGGTGGGTGTGGGGTAGATGGAAACACCTGTCACCATCTGGGGAACTATTGTCCAGGGGACCCAGTTTGGGACCCATAGAGCTAACTTGATGGTGATGATGTGTGTGTGTGGAGAATGGGAAGGGATAACGAGGGTGAAGGTAGGCAAGGGGAGTTCTTAGACCTTCCTTCCTGTTGGAGGGAAGGTGTGCCTGTCAGGGACTTCTTTCTAAGGAACCTGGGTCTACGGCCGTACCGCCCTGAATGCGCCCGATCTCGTCTAAGGAACCTGGGTCAGCACATACCAGCTTCAGGGTAAAACATTTCAGTTCTGCTTGTATTCAAAGAAAAGCAATTTAAAAATCCCTTATCATTTTATTGAAATATGGTTACATCCTAACCTTGCAGTTTGGATTTTTCCCCAAATCCTGGCAGATAGTAATAGGGAAGTTGCCTGCCACTGAATCTTTGGCCAGCTGTCAGTGGTCTGTCCCAGCGACCGGCCCAGCATGGGCAGCGCGCACGGAGTCGGCACACCTTGCAGAGCCGGTTGCTTCTCAGCCATTGGGCATGGATGTGATGCATTACTTAAGCCTGGCTATAGGCGTGGCTCCTTCCAGATGCTGCTGCTGGGGACAGATGTGACTGTGTGAGCTGTGTGCTTATCAGAGGCGTTTGTGACAGACTCCAGTGACTTGAGAGCTCAGAGCTGTGGAGGATGTCACCCAGGGAAGTCGACTGCTGGTTTATAATTGCTGGTGGCTCTCCTAGCATACTTCTCTCTCCCATAGCCTCCTCACTCCCAAATGTAAAAACCTTTACAAAGAAATCCGTGTACTGTTTAGGAGGAAACGTGGTGTGGTGCAGTGATCTCCTGTCCCTCTAAGTGCTCAGTAGGACTTCATGAGAAGAAAACATTCTCAGAATGTCAGGAGGGGACTAAATTGATAAAAATGTAGAAAAAACCAAGCAGAATATTATTTCAATTGTTTTGAGTTGCTTGAGCTTTAATAATGAAATAGTGCTTAGAAAAATAGTGCGGTCTCACATACATGATTTTCAAGAAGAGGCAAAGTGCATCTGTGTTGATAGGAATCAGGACATCAGTTGTGTAAGGGTAGGGATTGACTGGAAGGGAAGGGGTATGAGGGAACTTCGTGGTGATGGAAATGTTCCATACCCCATTAGGATTATGGTTTATATGGGTGTATACATTTGTCAAAACTTTTTAAAATTGTACATGTAAGATTTGTGCAGTTGATGTAAAATTTAACTTCATTTTGGCAAAACCATCCAAGAAAAATGTTTTTATTCACATAATTTTATATTCTGTATAATAATTAAGAAGCAGAGTTTATTATATGTATCCTTATTTTAATTCTTTTCATTCTTTATTTTTTCTTGGTGTTCCAAGATTATTTCTTTATCACTTTTTTCCTGTTTAGAGAATGTCCTTTAACAGTCTCTCTTCAGTTTATTCTTTTGGACTTAGAGAAAAGTTGCAGAAGTCGTACATACGAGATTGTACAAAGAAGGTAAAAATACTGAAAACCACATGAGAAAAATGGCACATCACCCGTGGGAGAAAAATAATTCAGTGATACTCACCCTGCTTCCCCAATATTAACACATTCTATAACCATACACTAGTTATTGAGACAGGAAATCCACACTGGTACACTATTAGAACCTCATCTTTAGCTCTCATTAGAATTTTGCCAGTTTTCCCACTAGTAATCTTTTTCTAAAAACAGATGTAACTCACAAACAATGAAATTCAACTATTTATTGTGTATAATTCAGTCGTTTTTACTAGATTCACAGAATTGTGCAAGCATGACCACCATCTATCTAACTTGAGAATATTTTCATCACCACCAGTAGAAATCACCATGCCCAGTAGCAGTCACTCCCCATTCTCTTCACCCAGCCCCTGGAAACTGCTAGTCTGCTTTCTATATATATGGATTTACTTTAATTTCGGCCATTCATAAAATTGGAATTTTATAATTTATAGGTCCTTTCATTTAGCATGTTTTCACAGATCATCTGTGTTGTAGTGTATATCAATACTTCATTCCTTCTCATTGCCAAATAATGTTCCACTCTGTAGATAATACCATATTTTGTTCATCCATTCGTCACTTGATGGACATTTGGGTTATTTCCACTTTGGGGCTGTGTTATGAATCGTCAAATTAATACTTATTAAGTGGAGCAAATGTTGCTGGAGGGTGAGCTGCAGTTCAACAGTAGAAATTGAAAAAGAGGTTTTGGAAGACACCTTGAGGGGCCCCATGGGGAGGAGGAGGCAGAGTGCAGACAGAGGGAGGCAGGACGTGGGCCAGGTGCCTTTATCAGGGTCTGTGAAGGTGGAGGGCTCTAGGGTTCCTGGGCTAAAGCTGGACTGGTCAGTTCGAACCAGAAGAGTGGGGCTCAGGTAAGCCCCACGGGTCTCTCATCTAAGAGGCACATATGGGAAGGTGCTGGGAGGTGGGGCGGGGGGCTACTCATCAGGACTGTGGGAGAAGTCCTACCAGGGACTTACATTTGCTTGTGCCTCGGTGGGCTGTTTTCTAGGGCACACGTGTGCTTGAGAGCCTACCATCAGTTTAAGGTCCCGTCAGGCCATTTGTCCAAACGAAATGAATGGTGAGGCAGCAATCCCAGGGTGTAGCTGAGCTACACTCTCAACAGGTTGTTATCGAACAGTCTGCAGCAAATGTCCCTGGACAGGTTTTTGTGTGGTGTAGCCTTGCTGTTAGAGTAGCCTGCTGGTGACAGATTTTCTTATTTTCTTTCATCTGAGGACGTCTGGCATTCCTCTTCATTTTTGAAGGACATTTTCACTGGGTATAGGATTCTGGGTTGATGATTCTTTTCTTTCAACATGTGGAAAGTGGTGTGTCACTTTGTTCTGGCCTCTATGGTTTCTGGCGAGAGATCCAGTATCATTGGATTGTTTTTCCTCCCATAGGCAATGTGTCATTTCTCTCTTGCAGCTTTCAAGATTTATTTTCTTTGTTTTTAGCTTTCAGAAGTTTGGCTATGATGTGTCTTGGCATAGATTTCTTGAGGTCTATCCCAATTTGAGTTTGCTCAGCTTTTTGGATCTGTAGGTTTGAGTTCTGCCAAATAGGATAAAATCTCAGCCATTGTTTCTTAGAGTATTTTCCAGCCCTGCAGTGATACAAATGTTAAATCTTCTTTACAGTCCCACTGGACCCAGGGGCTTTGTTTATTTTTTCTCAGTCTTTTTTCTCTCTGTTATTCAGATTGGGTAATTTCTATTATCCTATCCTCCAGTTCACTGATCTTTCCTCTGTCCCTTCCATTATTCTCTATCAAGTCTTTAATTTCAGTTACTGTATTTTTCAGTTCTAATGTTTCCCTTTGTTCTTCTTTATATCTTCGATTTCTCATTTGCTTCTAGTAGGTTGCGGTTGCTCATTGAATAACTTTTATATTGGCTGCTTAAAAACTCTCATCAGATAATCTTCATATCTACATTGTTTTTGTGTTTCAGTCGGGTGAATGCCTTTTCTCACTCTGGTTGATTCACTCATCTCCCAGCCCATAATTGAGCCATCTATAAGAATGCTCTCTGTCTCAAGTAGTGTTTTCCATGATTGTTTTAAAAGATTAATTGAGTAGTTATAACTCAGAATTTGCTAATCTGTGGCCCGAACAGACCTAATTTCTGTGTTATTTTCCTTCCTATGTAGTTTTGGTACATAAGCTGATTTCCTTTCTTGTAGTCTGTATTCCCTTCCAGTACGGTTACCAAGCTGATTCTCTTCTTCCGCGTGTGTTGGCTGCCCTGATTCTGTCTGTGTAGCCCATGTCGTCTTCTCTCTCGGTGTACTTCCTTGTTTAGGTGGAGCATGTCCTGTCAGGTCGCCAGAGAATAGGTGTGTGGGAGGCAAAACTTTTGAGATACTATGTGTGTGGATTGTCTTTATTTTACCCACACCTATAATAGTCATAGTTTGGTTTGGTATGGAATCCCAGGTTAGAATTATTTTTTATTTCTGAATTTTGAAGACATTATTACTTTATCTTCTAATGTCCAATGTTGAGCAGTTTTGATTCCTAATTCTTTTTATGTGATCTGTTTTTCCCTCTAAAAGCTTACAGAATCTTCTCTTTGTTTCATTTTTTGAACTGAAATTTTATGCTGATATGCCTGGTGTATTACATGTATATTTAATTAATTTTGGTGGAAACTAAAAGGGCCCCTTTCAGTTTGGAAACTTATGTCCTCTAGTTCTTGTAATCTTTTTTCAATTATTTTGAATTATTGAATCATTACCAAGTGATTTCCTTTCTCTGTTGACTCAGTTTTCTCTTTTTGGATTATCTGTTATTTGGATGTTGAGCCTCCTATTCTAGTCCTCTTTTTCTTCTATTCTCCATCTCTGTTTTTTTAGCCCCACTTTTGAGAGATCTCCTCAACTTTATTTTCCATCCTTCCTAGTGAGGTCTTCATCTCTACTATCATGCATTTAATTTCTAACTGCCTTTTTTTGGAATTAAAAAATATAACATCTCATTCTTACTTAATGGATGATATAACTTCTTTTATCTCCTTGAGGAAGGTATTAATAATATTTTTTTAAAAATTTTCTTCTCATTGCATACTCTTTGCTTTTCCCTCCTTTTGTTTCTTTTGAAAATGATAACCATCTTTTTCTCAGAGGTCTGGTGATGTGCATTGTCTTCTCATGTTTAAGGGTGAGATTTATAGTACAACACCCATTCATGATAAAAACCCTCAACAAGGTAGGTCTAGAAGGGAACATACCTCAACATAATAAAGGCCATATATGAAAAACCCACAGCAAACATCATATTCAGTGGGGAAAAACTGAGAGCTTTTCCCCTAAGGGCAAGGTCAAGACAAGGATGTCTGTTCTCATCACTTTTATTCAACATAGGTACTGGAAAGTCCTAGCCACAGAAATCAGACAACAAAAATAAATAAAAGTCATGAAAATTGGTAAGGAAGAAGTAAAATTTCACTATTTGCAGATGACATGATACTCTGTATAGAAAACCCAGAAGACTCTACCAAAAAACTACTAGAACTGATAAATGAATTCAGTAAAGTCACAGGATACAAAGATCACCAAAGAGAAATATGTTGCATTTCTATACACTAATAATGAAGCAGCAGACAGTGTAATTAAGAAAACAATCCTATTTACAATTGTACCAAAAATAATAAAATACCTAGGAGTAAACTTAACCAAAAAGGTAAAAGATCCATACTCTGAAAACTATAAAACACTGATGAAAGAAATTGAAGAGGACACAAAGAAATGGAAAGACATTCCATGCTCATGGATCAGAAGAACAGATACTGTTAAAATGCCTATATACCCAAAGCAGTCTACAGATTTAATGCAATCCCTATCAAAATACCAATAGCATTTTTCACAGAACTAGAATGAACAATCCTAAAATTTGTATAGAACTGTGAAAGACCCTGAATAGCCAAAGCAATCCTGAAAAAGAAAAGCAAAACTGGAAGCATCACAATTTCAGACTTCAAGTTTATATTACAGAGATGTAGTAATCAAAATAGTATGGTACTGGCACAAAAACAGATAGACCATGGAACAGAATAGAAAGCCCAGAAATAAATTCACAATTATATGGTCAATTATTCTTCAACAGAGGAGGAAAGAATAAGCAATGGGAAAAAGACAGTCTCTTCAAAAAATGGTGTTGGGAAAAGTGAACAGCTACATGCAAAAGAATGAAGCTAGACCACTTTCTTTTACCGTATACAAAAATAAATTCAAAATATATTAAAGAACTGAATGTGAGACCCAAAAACATAGAAATCCTAGAGGAGAGAACATGCAGTACTTTCTCTGACATCAACCATGGCAACATTTTCCTGGATATACCTCCTGAAGCAAGGGAAATAAAAGCAAAAATAAACTATTGGGACTTCATCAAGATAAAAAAACTTCTGCACAGCTGAGGAAATAATAAAACTAAAAGACAACCTACAGAATGGGAGAAGACATTTGCAAATGACATATCCAATGAAGGGTTAGTATCCAAAATATATAAAAAAAATGATACAGCTCAACACCCAAAACCCAAATAATCCAATTAAAAAAATGACCGGAAGACAGGAACAGACCATTCTCCAAAGAAGACATTCAAAAGATGCTTAACATCACTCATCGTGAGGGAAATGCAAATCCAAACCACAATGAGATACCCCCTCACACCAGTCTGGATAGCTAGAATCAATAGCACAAGAAACAACAGGTGTTGGCAAGGATTCAGGGAAAGGGGAACCCTCGTGCACTGCTGGTGGGAATGCAAACTGGTGCAGCCACTCTGGAAGACAGTAGGGAGGTTCCTCAAAAGGTTAAAAATAGAACTTCTGGGGCGCCTGGGTGGCACAGCGGTTAAGCGTCTGCCTTCGGCTCAGGGCGTGATCCCGGTGTTATGGGATCGAGCCCCACATCAGGCTCCTCCACTATGAGCCTGCTTCTTCCTCTCCCACTCCCCCTGCTTGTGTTCCCTCTCTCACTGGCTGTCTCTATGTCGAATAAATAAATAAAATCTTTTAAAAAAAATAGAACTAACCAATGATCCAGTAATGGCAGTACTAGATATTTACCCCCAAAATACAAAAACACGAAATCAAAGGGATAGAGACACCCCTGTGTTTATTGCAGCATTATCTACAATAGCCAAACTGTGGGAGCAGCCCAAGTGTCCATTGACTGATGAACGGATAAAGGTGTGGTATACACACAATGGAATATTACTCAGCCACCAACAAGAATGAAATCTTACCATTTGCAGTGACGTGGATGGAGCTACAGAGTATAATGCTAAGCGAAAGAAGTCAGAGAAAGACAAATGCCATATGATTTCACTCATGTGGAATTTAAGAAATAGAAATGAGACACATGAGCAAAGGATAAAAAAGAGGCAAACCAAGAAACAGACTCTTCACCGAACAAACTGATGGTCACCAGAGGGGAGGTGGGGGGGGATGGGTGAGACAGGTGATGGGGATTAAAGGGTACACATATTGTGATGAACACTGAGTAATGTATAGAAGTGTTGGATCACTATATCGTACACCTGAAACTAACATAACACTGGATGTTACCTATATTAGAAAAAACAATGGAGGGATTTATGCTGACTGGCAGTCCTAGCATGTGGGTGAGGCTCGGGAACTTGACTGTAGCGAGAGCTGGCTCAGCCGTTCACTGGGGACCCACAGTCAGCACCGTTAGGTGTTTTCTCTTGGGTCATTTAGATTGGCTGGAGTGAGCTCATCTAGTCTGTGTATAGGGCAGAGGTCTACAAACTCCGGAAACACAGCAGGGAAGAGGGAGTGTCTTAGAATTGATGGGTATGTTTTCATATAATTCATGTGTTTTCCAGAGAGAGCCTCCATCTTCAATTGTGCCTAATGTCCCTGCTCCAGAGATTCTTTAGAAAATAACCAGTCCTTGGGGGAAAGAGCAATTGCTCAGGGGCAGGGAATAAGGAAGAGGGTGCAGAGATGTAATTGTTTCCTTTTTTAAGGGTCAGGCTTATTGAGTTATAATTTTACATAGAGTGAAATCCACTTACTAGTACAGAGTTCTCTGAGTTGTGACATATGCATATACCATGTAACCACCGCCATAATCAAGACACAGGATGGTTTCATCACCACAGAATATTCTCTGTGCCACTTTGTGATCGTACCCTCCTCTGCCCCAGGCCCTGGCAACCACATATCTCTTTTCTTGCGGTTTTGACATTTCCAGAACAGCATATATAAACAGGATGATAATGTGTGTAGATTTTAAAGTCCAGCTTGTTTCTCAGGATAATGCTTTTGAGATTCATCATGTTTTTGTGTGTATCAGTTGTTAATTTCTTACGTTTTTACTCTATGGAGATACCGTGTCTCTTTATATCTGTTCATCAGTTGAAAAATGCTTGGGTTATTTCCAGATTTTGGCAACTATGAGCAAAGATACTGTCAATAAAATACTTGAAAATACATTTAACCAGAGAAAATACATAAATGGGAAGTAAGCACGTGAAAAGATGTCTTTTCCAACATTTTGACAATTTTTATTGGGTTGTATTATTATTATTATTGAGTATTTTTGAGTTTATATTCAAGTTTTTTTTTTTTTTTAATAAATCAGATACATGTTTTACAAGTATTTTCTTCTGGCCTACTGGTTCATCTTTTCATTTCCTAATTATATCTTTTGAAGAGCAGATGTTTTTAATTTTGCTAGAGCTTATTCATTTTTTTCTCGTATGGATTGTGCTTTTGGTTTTATATCTAAGAAATCCTTGCCAAATTCAAGGTTACAAACATTTTCTCTTGTTTTCTTCTAGAAGTTCTTGGTGTTTTAGGTTTTGCATCTAAGTCTGTTATTAATTTTCATGTAAGTTTATATGTGAGGCAAGGTATGGATTCAAGTTCTCTGTTTTTATATATGCGTGTTCAATTTCTCCAGCACTAATTATTGAAAAGGCTATTATTTTTTAAATTAAATTTTTTATGGTGCAAAAAGGTGCTTTTATTGTCACGGGGACAGGACCATGGCCTAAAAGAGTTGCACTGGGAATGGTGAGGAGCAACTGATTATATACTTTTAAGTTTGTGGAGGGAGGGGCAGGGGTATAGATAACGTAAGTTTCTTAGGAATTTCTTTCCATTTGCTGAAAGTAGGGTGTACTGGACCTTGAAGGTCTGGCTATTTGTCAAGATAAGGTTGTATTTAGTCTTTGATGAAATATCAGCATTACGGGAGCCATGAGTTACTTGAGGAATCTTTTTTTTTTTTTTTAAGATTTATTTATTTTAGAGAGGGAGAGTGAGAGCATGTTAGGGGAGGGGCAGAGGGAGGGAATCTTCAAGCAGACTCCCTTCTGAGTGTGGAACCTGATGCAGGGCTCTGTCTCACCACCTGTGAGATCATGACCTGAGCTGAAACTGAGAGTCGGACACTTAACTGACTGAGCCACCCAGGTGCCCTGAGGAATCTTTTCAATTAATTAATTAATTTTATTTATTTATTTTTTGAAAAGATTTTATTTATTTATTTGAGAGAGGCACAGCCAGCAAGAGAGGGAACACAAGCAGGGGGAGTGGGAGAGAAAGAAGCAGGCTCCCAGCGGAGGAGCCTGATGCGGGGCTCGATCCCAGGACCCTGGGATCACGCTCTGAGCCGAAGGCAGACGCTTAACGACTGCGCCACCCAGGCACCCCTGAGGAATGTTTTTTAAAAAAAATTAATCTATTTAAGTAATGTCTATGCCCAACATGGGCCTTGAACTCACAACCCTGAGATCAAGATTCCCACTCTCCACCGACAGAGCCAACCAGGCAACCTGAAAAGACTATTATTTTTTCAATTAAAATGCATTTCTAAAAAATATATATATAAATGCATTTATGTGTTTGTGGAGATTTTACAGAACTGTGGTCTGTTCCAGGGTGCTCTAACCCTGTTTCATTTATCTCCATGATTGTCCCTTCACCAGTATCACACTGTCTCAATAACTGTAAGTCTTGAAATCAAGTACTCTGAGTCTTTCACTGTTTTTCTAAATTGTTTTGGCTGTCCTAGTTCCTTCACTTTTTCAAATAAATTTGAGGATTAGTTTGTTGATTTCTACAAACAAGCTTACTAGGCCTTTGGTTGGGATTGCCCTGAGTATCTAGATCACTGGGAAGATTGACATCCTAACAATATTGGGTCTTCTGATCCACTAGCGTGCTATGTCTCTCAATTTCCTTAGGTTGTCTCTCATTTCTTGCATCAGTGTTTTATGGTTTTTAGCACGCAAATCTCGCACATATTTTATAAGATCTACACCTAAATGTTTTATGTTTTTGGTGCTATTGTAAATGATAGTCTTTAAAAAAAATTCCGTTTCCAATGTATTGTTACTGATACGTGGCTACAATTGACCATTGTATGCTGACCTTGCTGAGCTCGGTTTGTGTTGTTCAGGGGTTCTGTGTTTTTACTGATTTTCTTTCCTTCCTTTTTAAAATCAGTGATGGAAATAACATTGACGTTTTCACCCCTGATTGTGAATCGACTTGCCCGTAGAGCTCTATCCTGTTTTGGTCTGTGTCTTGTGAGGCTTTGTTGGTCGGTACATACGTAGTTGAGACTGTCATGTCTTCTTGGTGTGTTGACCTCTCCGTAATTAGACAGTGTTACTCCGTTGTCCTGGTAACATTTCTTGTTCTGAAGTCTACTTTGGTAAAAAAACAGGCTCTGTGGCCCTCTTTTAAGTAGTGTTTGTTTGGCATATTTTAAATATTTGTTTTTACTTTTACCCATTGTCTTTATATCTATCTTGGGGGTCTTGTGGACGACGGTGTGTAGTGCAGTCCTGCTGTTTTACGCGCTCTCTGTCTTCTGCTCAGTGTGTTGGCACTGTTTTCATTTAATGTATATAGAAGGAAGTGTCTTGTTTCTGTTTCCTTTTTTTTTGTTTGCTATTGGATTATTGTAACATTCTATTTTGTCGGTACTGTTGGCTTATCATTTACACTTCAAAACCTTTTTTTATGATTTGCCCTAGGGTTTACACTACAGTCTTTAAATAATCTTTAAGTAGTACTGCCCCTCTTTAGATGGACTGTAAGAGCCCTGCCTCAGTGCTTTCCCATCTATGAATCCTGTTCAGTTCAGATTCCCTTTCTGGTTACTCCTGTAGCGGGGTCATCTCCGGGTCTGGCTCTGTGGGTTACTTTATCACTCCACTGTGGGCCTTTGGTTTCCCCTGCTTTGTCATCGTAATTTCTGATTGAATGGTGGACATCGTGTGCAGGGCAATAGAGCAAACTTTTTCTGTAATGGGCTGGATAGTAGATATCTTTAGGGCCATATATGGTTTCTGCTGCATAGTCTTCTTCTCCCCGTCTCTCTCTTTTTAAAAATATCGCTTTAAAATGTAAAGATCACAGGCTCACAGCCTGTACAGAAATGGTTCCGGGGCTGCATTTGGTCTCTGGGCCGTCGTGTGCCGGCCTCTGCAGCGGAGAATGAGGTGACTGGTGCTCACTCACAGACGTGGCCACGCATCTTATCTTACTGGGCCGTCAGCGTGCGGTGAGATGGACGTGGGTTCTGTTGTTGCCGTGCCCGCCTTCTGCGTACCACAGGCTTCAGATTCCTCTCTTTTCCTTGTGCTGCGTGAGGGTGAGGGCTGAGCTGCCCGAGTGTCTTCCTCAGCTCCCTGTTCCACCCTTAGCTGTTGGCCTTCCCTTTGCGTCTGTGTTCAGAGGGTCTCCTTCCTTCCTTTTGCTCCTTTCCCAGCTGTAGACTGATCTTACTGGCCTCTGGGTGTTTGCTGGGCTGATGCTGGAGGACAAGGGGAGTTCTTTGGTGTTTTGTTTCAGCTCCTGTCCATCTTTGTCTGGGTGCTGGGGCCTTCCCAGTGATCCTGTCCTCCTCCCTGTGGCAGCCACACTCTGCACCAGGTCTTTGGCAGGCCTGCACTGGGACAAGTTACCCTCTCCTCCCCCAGAGTAGGAGGACTCTAATGGCCCAGGCCCAGGATGTCCTGCCGTCTCTGGTGGGTAGAGCACAGCAGTCTTCTCTGTGCCTCAGGGGCCCTGGGTCAACAGCAAAAGCCTCTGGGCACCCTTAGTGTGTGGCAGTTCTCACTAAGGACTTACTGAGTCTGCTCTCGCAATCCACTTCTTAAAACGTTTAAGTGCAGAGCTAAGAAAGAGATACTGATTTTGAGCCTGGCTCCAATTAATGACATTCAATCAAGAAGTGGGTTGATGGCATACTAAAGTTTCCCAGTAGGAAGGAGTAAGTAGTAAGGAGAGTTGGACCCGTCGTGGTTAAGAGTGCAGCTCTGTGTTGGGCTGTCTGCGCCTAGCTGTGTTGGAGGGTGCCAGTGCATGTAGGTACCAGGTTCTGTAGCTAGAGAGGACTCCTCAGGAACATGGGAACATGGTGCATACTGCAGCCTGTGACTTTGGGGGACCCGGGGACCCCCGAAGAGCTGCCGTACCTGTATGTGGCCTCTGAGGGATTGATGCACCCTGAGTACAAATGGAGTAATATCTCTTAAAACCATCTTATGTGGACAGAGTTGGAGCAAACGACATGAAAGGCCCTCATAGTTTTAGTTCAACATCTTAAAATTACCTGATTGTGAGTAATGTTTGAAAACGGATGTCACTAAATCAATGGTCATTGAGTTTTGTTGTGTTGCTCTTATGAGCTAAGCTTTTACCTCAAGAAGTGACACTGTTTCTCAGTCAGCTGGTAGTTACTAAACCATCAGACCTGTCATTCAGAAAGGCCAAGAGCTATTGAGGGATAGACTTCGCCTCCATTCCTGTAGAGTCATTCTAACCAGAAGTGTCCCCTCTCTCCCCCAGACCCAGACGCAGAAGTGTGTCTTCATGCACTGCGACTCATCCAGTCTGTGGTCCTGGAGCCAGAAGTCTTCTCCAAGTCGGCCTCCGAGTTCCGGAGCTCCCTGCCCCTGCAGCGCATCCTGGCCATGGCCAAGAGCCGCAACCCCCACCTGCAGACCGTGGCCCAGGAGCTCCTGGAGGACCTCCGCGCTCTGGAGCGTGATGCGTAGGGGCGCTCGGTGTGTCCCTCCCCCTCCCCCGGGCCCCCACTTTGTTCCGAAACCATCACCTTGTGCCATGTGTTATAGATGGTAGAATGTGAGTGACTCGAGAGGGACGTGAATGCCTATGTATCCACACAGCTTCCTCCTGGAAGCGACAGTACCTGTGGGTGGCTGGCTAACCTGGCCAAGGGGCAGCCTGAGGAAGAGTCCATCCTTCTGGAAAGGCCCATGTCCTGTCCCTGGAAGAGGGCCTGCTTAGGAGACTTTCTGAGACCTGTGGGTCCCCCGCACAAAGGGGAGGAAATAACCACCTGCCCCACTGGTCAGCATTTTCCTGAGATACATGTTTTGAAAAACAGTTCATTCTCTCTCTAGTAATTATAATTAATACCCTAAAATGCAAGTTTACCTTTAAGCCTTTTGGTGAACCTGCTATTTCAGGTGACGTTGGACAGTTTAGTTCTATTTTTTTGTGCCTGTTTTATTTTTGAATAAAGAAAACCAGAAGAGTCATTGATGTGCACAAGTACTGTTTTCTGAAATACTATAAACTCAATATTAGGAAGTCGTATATTATAATGCAGATACTTGGTCGGTAGAAAAAACCCTCCTTACGTATCATTCTGGGCATTTGGCTGTACACTCAGAGTCCCACTTTTCATATAAGAAATATCACGGAAAGGGCCCCCTAGACGAGAGCCCGTGCGTTTGGTTGAAGTTCTTCAAATGACGTCTGCCGGCGTGTCCCAGGGTCCCCTCAGCATGTAGGTCCTTCTCAGCTGCGCCTGGGCTGCTGGCAGAGCGCACGGAAAACACACTTCATTCCTCACAGACCCCGCGCATGTGAGCGTGGAGGCTCCATCCTAGTCTCCCCGTAAAGCCGCATCAGGGAGCACCTTCGCTCCTTTCTTGTGCTGCCTCCCTCACATGACGCCGCGGGCCCTCTGGGCATGCTCTCGGGGCGAAGGAAGGCGTCGGCCTCCCCTGACGGTGGCAGCCTCGCCTACGTTTATAAGCTGTGTCTGCAGTGGGGCGGGCGGGTTAGAAGAACTTCGCTTTTCTCTGAAGTAGAT
Organism: Ursus arctos; assembly: GCF_023065955.2. NCBI lineage: Eukaryota > Metazoa > Chordata > Mammalia > Carnivora > Ursidae > Ursus > Ursus arctos. The sequence goes on along the minus strand of NW_026623056.1, from coordinate 92,284,924 downwards.
TTTATAGGCCACATGCAGTTGATGGCTGAAGCCGCAGCCAGGCGCGGGGAGGAAGGCACGGTGCTGTCTCACGAGCCGACAGACTGTGGAGCACTACTCGCTCATCTGAGCCAGAGCTGTTGCAAGAGGCAATTTGAAAGTCATGGGTGCAGAAATTGGTCCATCTGGGAGCTGTGGTTCTGTAGGTCTGACTATTGGCGAATAACATGGGGGATGTTGTGTGTTTGTACTTCTTCTAGCATGGTATTTTCTTTTTGGGTATTTGATAAGGTAATGGGAGATAAACTAGTGTAATTAGATTGTGCTTCTTCTAGAATGCAGGGTCTTTTCCTGCCAAAGTTGGGATCGCAGTGTAGAGACACGGAACTGGGCCAAAGCATGAGTTTTGTGTAGTTTAGCTAGTTAGTACATAGATGTGATTAAGGAGGATCCTTTTTTTTCCTCCTAATTACAAAGTGCTATAGGAATAGCAAGAGTCCTCACGAAAACTCCTTTAGGGAGAAACACATGACAAGTGCATGTTTTGAGCGTATATCATAGGAAAAGTACTTACGGCCAGTTTTAAGGAATGGCTTAGTCTTTCCAATATTTCTGTTTTTCATGTGAAGGTCAAGGAGACACATGAGTTCTAACAAAGTATGAATAAAAGCATATGTTTGGCAGTGTTTGGGGTCTCTTGTGAATTTAAAATCAAACAAAAGCAGTAAAATGGCACATGAGTTTTTAAATTTATTTTTTAAAGAATTCCTCTTATGTTGAGATTTGAGTCTTTTCTTTCTCCTTGGTGCTGTCAGTTTGTCTGTAAAGGTATGGAGCCTGCCAGGCCAGCAGCCAGGCCTCACGACACCCCGCCCTGCCCCCAAGGGTGCTCAGAGCTGCCCTCTTGCTCATGGAGCTTCGAGACCCTCCTTCAGAGGCAGACTCATGCTGTGGCTTTGAAGCTGGCCATCCATAGCTGGGACTGCGCGTGGTACCGAGTGGGGTTGAGAAGTCCTCATCCCGCATATGTATATAGCTCCATGCCTTTTACTTAGTTCAGAGGATTTTAAAATTAGAGTGCCAAGCATCACAAGTCTGGGGCAAGGCTGGCAGTCAGACCAGGGACAAAGAAGGGTGTTAATGAGAGTTGTCAATATGCCTGTTACACTGGTTCTGCCAGGCCTGCCATGAGCTCTGCTCATGACATTAATGTGAATGGAAAAGGTTGATAAATACTTCTGTAGACTTACTAATTTCCTGAGAAGTCTTGAAGACAAAGTTTGCTCTGTTTCCTCCTATGATGCGGATGCTGACTCCTGACCAGAGTAGGGTCTTGGATGTAAGTCCTGGTGTAGTGCGGGACACAGTATAGGATACAGCACCCCGCAGAGAGTATGCAGGCTCAGAAGGCAGAGTGACGAACCCAGTGGAAGCTCTTTGATCCCTTTCCAGGCCAGGCTCAGGTGGAGAGGTCGAGAGACAGTGGTGCGCCTTCGTCTTCACCAGACTCATCTGTCGTGCCCGCAGCTGTCCCTCTGCTCTGAGAGTGTGCACATTTAGAATTGTCTCCAGATGTAGAATAAGTGTAGAACTCAGTGGAATTAAGTACATTCACAGTGTTGTGTAACCGTCAGCACTACCTGTGTCCAGAACTTTCTGTCATACCAAACAGAAACTCTGTATCCATGAACCAAGATCTCCTCACCCCCCAGCTGCCTCTTCCCAGCCCCTGCTATCCTCTGTTCTACTTCTGTCTAGGAATTTGACTGCTCTGTGTACCTCCTATAAATGGAATCATAAAATATCTGTCCTTCCGTCCAGCTTATTTCACTTAGTGTAAAGTCTTCAGGGTTCAGCCATGTTGTGTCGTGTGTCAGTTTCACTCCTTTTTATGGCTAAGTAACATCCCGTTGTACCTACATACGGGCACACCTCAGAGACATTGCCGGTTCAGGTCCAGACCCCCACAACAAAGCAGATATGGCAACGAAGTGAGTCTACTGTTCTGGTTTCCCTGTTCCGTGTGCAGTAGCATTGTGTCTAAAAAACACAGCGTATATGCCTTCATGAAGAAATACTTCATTGCTAGAAAATGCTAACCATCATCTGAGCTATCAGGGAGCTGTGATCTTTTTGCTGGTGGAAGGTCTCCCCTCGATGTTGACGGCTGCTGACTGATCAGGGTGGTGGCTGTGGAAGCCTGGGGAGGCCACGACAACCTCCTAGAATAAGACAGTAATGAAGCCTGCCGCATCCATTGACTCTTCTTTCATGAGCAATTTCTCTGTAGCACGTGATGCTGTTTGATAGCATTTGACCCACAGGAGAACTCAAGTCCTGCTGCTGCCTTATCAATGAGTGTGTGTAATATTCCAGATCCTTTGTTGTCATTCCAACAGTCTTTACAGCATCTTCGCCAGGAGTGGGTCCTATCCCAGGAAACCACTTCTTTGCTCATCCATGACAAGCAGCTCCTCATCTGTCCCAGTTTGACCCGAGACGGTAGCATCTCAGTCCCATCCTCAGGCCCCACTTCTTTTTTTTTTTTTATTATGATGATGTTATGTTAGTCACCATACAGCACATCATTAGTTTTTGATGTAGTGTTCCGTGATTCGTTGTTTGCATATAACACCCATTGCTCATTGCAGCATGTGCCCTCCTTAATACCCATCACCGGGCTAACCCATCCCCTTACACCCTCCCCTCTGAAACCCTCAGATTGTTTCCCAGAGTCCATAGTCTGTCACGGTTCATAACCCACTCTGATCTCCCTCCCTTAATCCTAGTTCTGCTATTTTCACCACATCTGCAGTGACTTCCCCCACTGAAGTCTTTGAACCCCTTGAAGTCCTCCATGAGGGCTGGAATCAACTTCTCCCAAACTCCTGTTCTTGTTGATATTCTGACCTCTTCCCATGAATCACAAATGTTCTTAATGGCATCTAGAACGGTTTCCAGAAGGTTTCACTTCGTTTTGCCCGTATCCTTTAGAGGAATCACAATCCATGGCAGCTATACCTTACAAAATGGATTTCTTAAATAATAAGACTGGAAAGTTGAAATGACTCCTTGACCCATGGGCCGTGAGAATAGATGTTGTGATGGCAGGCATGAAAACAACATTACTCTCATTGTCCGTCTCCACCAGAGTTCTTGGGGGGCCAGGGGCACTGTCAGTGGTCATATTTTGAAAGGAATCTTTTTTTTCTGAGCAGGTCTCAGCAATGGGCTTAAGACATTCAGTAAGCCGTGTTGTAAACAGATGGGCTGCCGTCCGGGCTTTGTTGTTCCATCGATAGGGCATGGGCAGAGGAGAGTTAGTTCGCATAATTGCTCAGGGCCCTAGGATTTTCAGAATGGTCAGTGAGCATTGGCTTCCAATGAAATTCACCAGCTGTGTTAGCCCCTGACAAAAGAGTCAGCCTGTCCTTTGAAGCTTTGAAGCTGGGCATTGACTTTTCCTTTCCAGCTATGATGGCAGTCCTGGATGGCATCTCCTTCCTCTGTAAGACTTTACTACATTGAAAGCTTGTTGTTGTGGAGACACCTTCATGGATGATCTTGGCTGGAATTTCTGGAGAACTTGCTGCAGCTTCTATGACTTGTTGCCTCACCTGGCACTTTCATGTTATGGAAACAGCTTCTCTCCTTAAACCTCACGAACCCATCTCTGCAGCTTCCTCACCTCTCAGCCTTGAAGAGAGTTAGGACCTTGCTGTGGATAGGCTTTGGTTTAAGGGAATGTTGGGGCTGGTTTGACCTTCTGTCCAGACTACTCAAACTCTCTCCACATCAGCAATAAGACTGTTTCACTTTCTTATTCGTGTGTTCGCTGGAGGAACACTTCTGATTTCCTTCAAGAACTTTTTCTTTGGATTTGCCATTTGGCTGTTTGGTGCAAGAGGGAGGCCTAGCTTTTGGTCTCTCTCAGCTTTTGACATGCCTTCCTCACTAAGCTTAATCATTTCTAGCTTTTGATTCAATGTGAGAGATGTTCGGCTCTTCCTTTCACTTGGACACTCAGAGGTCATTGCAGGGTTATTAATTGGTCTAATTTCAATATTGTGTCTCAGGGAACAGGGAGGCCTGAGGAGAGAGGGAGAGATGGGGGAACAGGCAGTCGGTGGAGCAGTCAGAACTCACATGACACCAGGTAAGTTTGTCGTCTTATATAGGTACAATCAGGGCGCCCCAAACAGGTACAGTAGTAACATCAAAGATCACTGGTCACAGATCACTATAACCAATGTGGTAGGAATGAGAAAGTGTGGAATAGTGCAAGAATTACCAAAATGTGACACAGGGACGTGAAGTGAGCAAATGCTGTTGGAAATACCGTGTGATAGACTCGGTGGAGGCCATAAACCTTCAGTTTGTTTAAAAAAAAAAAAGCAGTATATCTGTGAAGCATAATAAGGGAACGCGCAGTAAGACGAGATACGCCTGCGCCGTATTTTGTTTATCCCTTCGTCTGCTGATGGGCACTTGGGTTGTGTCCACCTTTCGACTGTTTGCGTAATGCTGCAGCAAATACTGGTGCAACGGTGTCTGTCTGCGTCTCTGCTTTCATGACGGGGGGTATCCTCAAATGTGAAATTGCTGTATCACATGGTAGTCCTGTGTTTACCTGTTGGTGGAACTGCCAAACTGTTTTCCACAACAGCTGCACAATTTTACATTTCCACCAGTGTCCCTGCACGAGGATTCCCATTTCTCCATGTCCTGCCAACACTGCTTATTATCTGTGTTTTTATTAAGCCATCTTTATGGGTGTGAAGTGGTATCTCATGGTGCTTTTGATGTGTATTTCCCTGATGGCCAATGATGCTGAGCGTCTTTTCATGTGCTTATGGGCCATTTGCATATCTCCTTTGGAGAAATGTCTATTCAAGTCTTTTATCTACTTTTGAAATTGGGTTGTTTGCTTCTTCTTGTTGAGTTCCAGGAGCTCTTTATATATTCTGGATATTAATCCCTTATCAGACAGGTGATTTGCAAATATTCACTCCATTCTGAGTTGTCTTTTCACTCTGTTGATAGTGTCTCTTGATGTATAAGAGTTAAATTTTGATCAAGTCTAACTTAATCTGTTTTTCTTTTATTGCGTGTGCTTTTGATACCATACCTAAGAAATCATTACCAAATTCATGGTCATGAAGATTTTCCCTATGTTTTCTTCTAAGAGTTTTATTGTTTTCTCTCTGCAGTTTAGGTCAATCCATTTTGAATTAATTTTTGGATATGGTGTGAGGTAAGGGTCCAACTTCATGCTTTTGCCTGTGGATTTCCAGTTTTTCCAACCATTTGTTGAATTTTGTGATTGTCATTTGGAAACATTATTACAAGTATGATTTTCAAAACACAAAGATTCATGAATATTATACTCATCGTATTTTAGAAATCTTTGGTGTTTTTCATGAGTAGCTTTTATTGTAAGGATTTTAAGTTGTTCCTATTGGAGTTTTGTCAGCTGCTACTTTCCCACCAACAATGCATATTTAATATTCTTAGAACATACTAGCCTAAAAAGGCTCAAAAAAAAAAAGGACTCTCGGTCATACAGTTTATTACAGTTTTTAATTGAAGGCATATTTGTAGCTTAGCTTTTTAGAATAAATGGTTTTATGCAAACAGTTACTCTTGGACGTCTGGGGGAAGAGTCCCAGGAGCAGGAAGAGTGGGTGCAAGGGCCCTGGAGCACTTGTTTGGGGTGAGTTTAAAGATAGGGAATGTGTAGGTACAAGCACGGGGCTGAATTCATGGTTTGCTCTGTGTGATGGCGGATTGTTGGAGAGTTGGGGGCAGGGGCAATATCTGATTCTCCTTTCAAAATGTAAAGAAAATAGATGTTGTTTTTAGCATCAGGAGGTGGCCACAGTCTCTGACTGAGCCTAGTGGCCGCCTGCCAGCCCTACCACTGTAAGCCACCAGAGTTCACAACCCAGACCAGTGAGGCGCAGGCCTCCCCAGGCTGAAGCCTTGGTGTCCCAGGCCGGTACCTGGACCTCCCATGACGCTGCACTTGACTCACTGCCACGCACGTGTGTCCTGCAGAGCCGGGGCGGGGGGGGAGGAGAGCCCTCTCAGTGCCAGCCCCGCTCTCAGTCACCTGCACCGTCATCCCCTCAGCTGTCCTGGGTCCGCTCCCTCCTGGCCTGCAGACCTGAGGTCAGCGATTCTCAGTGATGGCGGCGTCCTAGAGCACTGAGCCAATCCGGTAAGCTGCTCTCCACAGACATGCATGGAAGCACATACATGTCATCTTCTGCACAATTTCTGGCATCTGTGGGGTCCCCACCAGTGGTTGGTAAGGGACCCCTTGCCCTGGGTGTGAGAATCACGTGGCCTGGGGTAGGGTCAGGCCCGTGACGAGGCGCCCCAGCACGACAGGAATTTGATAGTGCCGTGACTTCTGTGAGACACGAAGGCCTCCTGCAGGCACGTTGGTCCTGTAGCCGGACGCAAGGCATTGGTGGCAGTCAGGGCTTGTGTCCACATTGCTCCAGCTCAGTCCTCACACTTGCTGGCTGGAGGGAGGGGATGAGCCAGGGCTGCTGGGCTGCCTGCCTGAGCGGCAGAGCTATGATCACAGCCTGACGTCACCTCCATCCCCCGGGTGTGCATTCACCCTCATCTGTGCTCACTCCTTCTCCGGACCGGGGTCTGGTCCTGCTCTCGGGCTTTCGCAGTTCTGGTGACCAGTGGTTTCAGTCCCTCTGGCCCCCTCTGGCCAGCATGCTCTGGGCACCACCAGTTAGCCCCCGAGGGCATGGAGGGAGGCAGGGAAGCAGATGTCCACCAGCTACCCCTTCTGCCCACCCACCTGAGTGCCGTTTGCACGGCCCATGTGGATACATGACAGGCTCCTGTAGCTGCCCGATCACATGGTAACTCGTGGATAACACGGAGGGAGAAACCTGGATTCATCATCAGTATTAAAAACTTTGATTTTTAAAAGATTCTGTTTAGTATCTGCAGGTCAGTTTACAAAACTATTTCCTTCTGTCTCAGGGAACTGATTGTTCTTGGGGTCACTGCAATCTGTCTTACCTTTGTCTGGGAAAACAGAGTACTTCTCTGTGTCATTCTTTGTTTGAGATCCCCTAGAGCTGAGGCAAATGGGCCAGGAGCAGACAGACATTCCCGCCTGCTCTTGGCCAGCGAGCCGGCTCCCGGAGGCCAGGCTCGGGCTGGGTTAGGACTGACCAGGCAGGGCGGTGGGGGCACAGGGAGAGGCGGTCCCGTGTGGAGGGGCTGGCACGTTTGCTCCTCTTTCCCATCTTTTCCCCTCTTTTCCCATCCGAGCAGCAGCTCGGAAGGTACCACTTAGGGCAGAGCAGAGCAAGGCCATCCTGTTGGCACAGAACTCACAAAATGTGCATTTTCCCGAGACCGGAAACTCATCTCTTAAGCATCCAAGCTGCTTTTTTGAGGTGAACCGTTTTCATGGCAATCTTGATAAACACATCGCACCCTGGCTGCCTTTATGCGTTGTACTTGGCATGTGGCACTCGGCTTGGTGAATCAGTGTTTCCCCCGCCTGTCTCCCAGCCAGGGGGAGTCTTAGAGCTGCACTGTAGCATTTAAACATCCTTCCTCCAGCTATGAGAGTAGGAGGCTGTTCTCACATTGAGATGAGTTTCTCGCCTACGTGTACCCCCAGCTTATGGGGGTGGGGGCAGGGGCACATATGGTGGCCCGGAACCCTGTTGGTCAGAGGTGGTTTCTGCTTGGTTCTGGCTGGGTACAGGGGGTGGCAGGGCCTTCTGCCCCCACCGAGCTGTGATCTCACCAGGATTGCAGCCTGGGTGTGTAGGAGCAAGACCCTGGGGTTCCCTCCTCAGGTCCTCCTGGTGTGCAAGAAGGTGCCTTTGAGAAGCATTGCCTTGCTCTGTCTGCCTCTGGCAGAGCCCCTCTCCGGGGGTTGTGCTGGAAGGTTTGCCCTTGGGTGAAAGAGGCAACACCTCCTGGGCTGGCACCCCCGCCCCCACTGGTGAGGCCCAGCACCTCCTTGCTTCTGTTCCATCTCGAATCTATCAGAGTCCAGGCTCCCAGGGAGTGAGGAGGAAGAGGTCTTTCCAGGGTGGTGGCGGTGGCTGAGGTCCTGGGCTCCTGGGCTCCTCATGCTCTGAGCTTTACCCTCCCCTGGAGCACGTGAGCTCCTGGGTGGCGGGGGATGCCTCCAGCTAGTGCCACAACTGCCACTTTCCTGTGGCACCTGCTCCTGCAGCTGACCTGCCCTGTGCCCCCCCCCCCCGCCATGTACACACCGGGGCCTTCCCACAAGCCCTGCCCTCACACCAAACACTTGGTGCCTGACTAGGGTGTGGACATAGTTCAAGCCTTTATAATGACGTCCCTGACGTCAGTGAGTGGCTATGGCCACAGATCTTGTGTGCATGCGTCCATTCGTGTGTGTGTGTGTGTGTGTGTGTGAGCAGGCGTGTGTGAGCGGGCGTGTGCGTGAGGGCATGTGTGTGTGGGGTCTGTTGTACCCTCCTTCACTGCTGAGACTGTGTCTTGGCTTTTGTCCAGCCAGTTACCCTGTTATGTCTGTTCTCCGAGCCTGTGAAACCCTGGTGGGAATTAGGCTAAAAGTAAGAAAACCCAAGCCTCCTGGTGTAGATTTCTTTCTAGGATTGCAAGGGAAGCACATAAAAGAATATAAATCCAGAAGGAGCAGCAACCTGGGAGATTGTCCTCCAGGGCATGGTCTCGGCCACATTGTCAAGCAACAGCAAGGAGGAGAGGGCTGGCTGTGTCACTGAGGACCCCTTATGAGGCTGGCCTGGTGCTGCCTTTCCTGACCTGTGTTCTGACGGGAGAGACTGGTCACAAGGGGGTCACTGCCTAATGCTGTATTCCAGCATTTTGTTCACAGAATTAAGGAAGTCCATAGTAAGGTTTTCCTGGGCGCACATGGCCCCCCACTGAGGGGGCTGGACTAGGGTTTGGAGTGGACATGTCTCCTCTCCCCCTCATTTTGAGTCCCCGTGTTGGATGGAGTCTGGGGTTTGTGTGGGTGCAGGACTCCCAAAGACACTGAAGGTATTTACATCCCACATTTCTGGGGACGTGTGTCTATTTATTTTCGGCTGTAGACCAAGTGTACTTGTGGTCCGACATTTGGTTAGGCCTAAGGAGATGGTGACAGGTGACAGAGGCCGTCTCTGAGCCCGGCAGGACAAACCTGAAACTCCCCTCATCCAGGGCCAGCTTGGTCAGGCTGGCATTTGCTCTTAAAACCACCAACAGGGGCGCCTGGGAGGCTCCATCCGTTGAGTGTCTGACTCTTGGTTTTGGCTCAGGTCATGATGTCAGGGTCATGGGATTGAGCCCCGTGTCGGGCTCCACACTCAGCACAGAGTCTGCTTCAGATTCTTTCTCCCTCCCCTTCTGCCCCTCCCGCTCGCACTTGTGCTTGTCCGCTCTCTCTCTCTCTCTCAAATAAATAAATGAAAATCTTTAAAACACAAAAAACCAGCAACAGAATGCCCGGGGACCTGAGGCAGACCCCTCTCTGCTCCTCCCTCTGCTCCCTACTGTCCTATGACCTTATCTTGTTTTCTCTGCTGTGCTGGAAAAAAATCCCAGTCCTGGAAATTGCCGGGAGAGAAGCCCTATCTTTAGGCCAGCGCCCAGGCTTTGGGTCAATAGTCCCTGTCGTGGGGGCCCAGATGCCTGCTGACCAGCTCCCTCCCCTATTCGCCCATCCAGACCGGGCACCGCCTTGTGCCCTGTTGACGTTATCAGCACGAGAGACTCCAGGCAAGGAACAAAACTGCCTGTACTCGGGGGCTCCTGATGCTATCATCTGGTAGGAAACCCTGACTGAGCTCTGGGCAGGTGAAAAGCCTTCCTGTTTGTCAAGCAATTAGTCACACGGATTCTGGGCCAAGACACATCATCTGCACCGATGTTAATCCCCAGGCCAGAGACGACAGGCTGGCTGCAGCCCACGGAGCTGGCACAGCGGCACTGCAGGCGGCCGGATGGCTTCGCTGTCCCACTCATTCGCAGCTCCTGCCCTTCTCTGCACGTGCTTCCTCTTTTCCAAGTCCTTCTGGAACATTGTGCTCTGGGCTACGCTTTGCCCTGCTCAGGAGAGGCAGCCTTTGCCTTCAACAGAAGGAAGCTGCGTCCCTGTGCTGGGAGAGCTCAGGGCTGCTGCTCCAGCTGATGGTGGGGGCAGGGGAGGCTCCCGGACTTTCCTCTTCCAGAACAGTGCTTCCAGGTTCCCAGGGACCGAAGGATGTGCACACCAAGAACGCCCCCCAGATTTCATCCTGTTTCTGTTGTTTACAGATCTGCAGGCAGTATCTTTCCAGGGCTGGAGATCACAGTACCCATGGCAGCAGTCTGCGAACAGGTACTGTACCAACAGCAGGCCTGTCTCGTGGCCCCAGACCCGCCGCTGGCCGGTCAGCTCATGGCGGGCAGGCAGCCCTCCCTTCTCAGGCAGGAACTGGAAAGCCCCTGCCACGCTGAGGCGTGTCCCGCAAAGCCGAGGAAGGCAGGGAGAATGGGGTTCTGGGTAGGTACTGCAAGGCAGAGGAGGAGAGCGTATTCCCACAGTCAGGCCTCCACGGGCCCTCGTCCTTCTGTGATCCCACTGTGGTTCAGCCTTAGAATATGGTCAGCTGCTGGAGCCGTGCGGCAGGAAGGGGCAGGGCCACATAGAAAAACCCCAAGGTGTGGGTTCCAACCCAAATCAGCTTTCACTTTTGACTTTGGATCATGTCCCATGGTTTTGGGCCCTAGTATACATTTTTTCCTGATTGCATTTAGTTTGGGCTCCTGTTAAAATCTGCATTTCCTAAGCATACTTCCAGCACATGAGATGGGAGGTAGGGACACAGATGTTCCTGCAGACGTGGCCTAGCAGAGGCAGGTCACGCTGCCGGGATGAGCCTGTCCTGATGCAGGTCCCCAGGAGGCTGGCCGGGGTGGCCCAGCCTCCCCACTGCACACCGCTGGCCATACCGCTGGCCCTCAGTGGCTCTGGAGGGAGGATGTCCCGAGGGAAGTCAGTGACAGGACGGGACGCTGGGCTCAGCATTTGGTTTCCTGCTGGGGTCCCCCTTTCCTTCCTGCCTCTGACAACATCTGAGCTGTGTTTTATAATGTGACCAGTGACTGCTCTGGGGAGGCTGAAGCTTGTGGGGTAATTATTGGGCCTACATAGGCTGTGAGCTGTGCGATAATACCACATTGCGGGGGAACATCATTTCGGGGAGGTCAGGCCAGTAAAGGGAGGTCACCTTGCCACAGAGTTCCCACTCCTGAAGCTAAAGCCTGCCCGAGACTGACCCCCTGCCCAGCGCTTCTCGTGTGGCAGCCTGAGGGCCCTGGATGGTGCCCTGAGAGTGTTGGCGTGACAGGAGGGACGAGAATGGGCCCACAAGGCCGTTCTTTCTTGGCAAAAGTCTCCTTGGCACCAACGCTTTTCCTGTTAGTCCAGCCAGGTGGGAAGTGGCCCATGGTGCAGCCTGGCCGGGGTTAGACGCAGGCGGCGGGCCCTCAGGTCTTTTGGGGTCAGGGGGCAGAGAGGGCCAACAGAAGAAGGGTGCTGTCTGAGCAAGGATACCCAGGGCCTGCCTGCTCCCTGGCAGCAGAATGTTCCAGCAATGTACTGCCCTTGACCAGCTGCTCCCTGAGCTCTGTCCTTCCTGGAGGTTGTTCCCCCCCCCCCCCCCCCCGCCTCCCGCCACTTCCTAGAAAGCTGGTTACTAGAATTTTCCTGCAGGCTGGATCCCTTCTTGGGAAACAGTTGGGAGGGCTGAGTGTGTGTGCACATAAACGTCCTAGCCCTGGCCTCTGGGCTTACATGTGGGATTGCAGACCTGTTCTGAGTTGGGCAAGGGAGGGCTATTGCAACATCTTGGGGCCACATCCCAACCCCCCTCCTCATGTTCCCCGATTCAGTTCTGCCGGCCCTGCACACCAGGGCAGGGCCTCTGAGCTGGAGGAGGATGAGGTGGTGTGAGCTGTGGCCTGGGGGAGCCTGGAGAGTGGACGAGGGTGTGTGGACAGCTGGGCACTGAGCAGGAGGGAGCAGGAGGGAGCAGGAGGAGGGGCCCTGCCCCCAGGAGTCTCGGCCGGCCGGCCGGGGCGTGGGTGCATATGTTTGTGTTGACTGCAGTCCCACAGGGAGGTAAAGCTTCTGCCTGACAGATCTTTCTCTGGTGCCTTCTGTCGGAACGTGGCCCGCCCCTTCACCGCTTCCTCTTCGTGGCTCAGCCATCGAAACGAACAGCCGTGGTTCCTGGGCAGCCAGCACTGGTCCTGCTTGACACCCAGGTCACCCAGACGCTCGGCCATGCCATCCCTCTGACAGATTGGTCCCCTGGGGCGTCACTGCCTGCCCTTACCCGCAGTCCTGCTCATCTGCTCTAGGACCCCCACTCTGGTCATTGGGTACTGGCCCTGAGCTTGCCCCAGCCTGCCCCACTTTCCTTCTTAGAAAACTTCCCTCTGTGGCCAGTGTTGCATACTTCCTAGCAGAGCTGGATCCCGAGGAGGGAAACAGCTCGGTGGCTCTATGCTGCACCTGGGCAGCTGGCTGGTGCCAGGAAGAACGGCTGCACCCCTCGGAACACCGGGGGCAGCATTTGGCCAAGAAGCAGGTGCTGCAGCCTGGCCCTGGGGCCATGCATGTGCCACCATCAGGGCCAAAGTGGGCCTCTTAGTTCCCTCCTCAGTATCCCTCTTCTTACCAAGCTCTGGCCTCCGTGCCCAGTGTGTTCTCTGCCCAGCAGCCAGCTGGATCTTTTAAAAACATAAGCCTGGTCACATAATTCCCTTGCTTCGACTTTTTCCGTGATGTCCCGTGGCACATGGAGCGGGTGTGCAGAGCCTACCCGTCGTGCCCTGGTTTCATTCCTCCCCAGAATTGTAGGGGCCTGCCCCAGCCAGCGTGGCTCTTGCTGCTGATTTGGCTTTTGCCTTCTGTCTGTGAGAAGGGGGCCTAGAGATCCGCCAGAAAGAGAATAGTGCCTGGGACGCATAGACGTGGGAAATATTAGATGAGCGAATCCTGCCAAGGGGCAGGTCACCTAATCATGGGTCTGTGCCATCTGGGGACACCTCCCACAGCTGCCTCTTGTCTCACTTCTCCAGACCTGTCCATTCTGTGCCATAGCAGGGACGGGGTTTGTTGTGGAAGGTGGCAGACTGAACGGCTGGCGGGTCCGAGTGCCCTGCCAGAGCTGCACCTGCCCTGGTTCCTTTCTGCTGTGGGGCCTCACCCAGGCTCTGCACATTAGCTGCCCTTGTTATTCTGCACTCACCCCATGCGCCTCCTGGAGGAGGCTGGTGGAGCATCCCCTGTGGACACCTGGTCCCGAGCTCCCTCCTCTCCTGTGCTGATTGCTTTGCTTGTGCCAGGCTGCGCCAGGTGCTGCAGAGACCCATCTATCCCCTCCCACACTGGGCAGATTTTCTGATATTTGAAGAGAGCCACTATCCCCTCCTCTCCTGCCCCCAGGAGTGACAACAATGACTTTCTTAGAAGACACACTTAGAAGCGTGACTTAAAAATGGTAGTTGCTCACTGGAGGGCATGCCATCCTGGGGGCTCCAGCACCTCCCTGCTGGTCTTACAGGAGAGGCTTTCCAGGGGGGTTTACAGGTGTCTGGGTGCCCGGACTCTCGGATAGGTGCAGGCCACACTTCTGCATGTGCACTGTTGGGTGAGGTGTGGGGACTCTGTCCCCCTCCCTTCTCCTTTGAGGAATGCTGCCTTTCTCAGGTTTTCTGTCCAAACCCCAACTGAATACTTCTTGGGGGTCTCCTCTAGAGCACGTGGACAGATGGCTGCCAGGGTGGCAAGGTGGAAATGAGAGGGACACCGTCCCCGAGAGCTTACTGCCAGAGCCACACAGCCAGTGCTCTAGCCCACCTGGAGCTAGTGGAGTTCACCGTGGTGAGGCCTTGGAGAGGCTGGGTGTAGGTGGGCGTTGCTCACAAGGAGGACAAGGCAGGAAGGGGCTCCCTGCCCTGCTCGGGCTTCTCACCAGTGCCCCACATGCTCTGCTGGACACACGTTCCCTGAGCTGGGAAGGGCAGGCTTCAGCCCCACAGAGTGGGTGGTGCTTGATCCCCGAATTCCGCCACGCTGGTTGAGGGGCTAGGAGGAGCAATGAGGAAGAGCAGCCCCACAGGCGCTGCACCCTTCTTCTGCACCCATGCCTGCGGTGGCCCACTCACGGGCAGTGGGAGGCAGACCAGAGCAGTGGGGGCTGCAGCCAGGAGGGGAGGCCCCACAGAAATTGCATTTCCTAGTGGTTGCCCTGGCTCTTGGGGCAGCACTGTATCTGAGAACTGAAACAAGGGCCTAGGAACCCCTATGGGGAGCAAGGGGGGCCCAGACCCCCAGATTTCCAATGCCATCTGTCCAGGGCTGGGCTTCTGCACCACAGGCCTGGAGACCCTCTGCCCTGTTGTCCTGGGCACCAACATGAACTCGCACTTTGGGAACTCAGCCGTAAGGGGCTGGTGTCTGGGCTTTAGTGAAGGTGACCATGCATGGACCCTGGGCTGCTCGGTGCCCAGCACAGAGCTCCCAGGAAATGTTGGTGACAGGGACTTCGTCATGTCCCTCAAATTCATAAGTTGGAGCTCTAGCCCCAGCACTTCAAGATGTGCATATATGGAGATGGGGCTTTGGCGAGTTGATTAAGGTAGACGAGGTCACTAGTGTGGCCCTGATGCAATCTGACCAGGGTCCCTATGAGAGGAGGAGATCAGGACACACACACACAGAGGGAAAACGCGTGAGGACACAGGGAGAGGAGGGTGTCCACACGCCCAGGACAGAGGCCTTGGGAGGAGCCAGCCCTGTCCGCGCCTGGATCTCAGACCTGCAACTTCAGGACGGGGACAATAAACTGTTGTCACAGCAGCCAGAGCTGAGTGAGACGGCGAGCTGGATCCTGCATGCACACCCAGGTGGGGGTGGGCGCCTGCCTGCCCACGGGGCGCCCTGCACTAGTGCAGCAGGCTCTCCCTGTGATGCCACCCTTGGCAGGTGTCCTGGCCCCGTCGCTGCCATGGGGTGGGGAGGGGGTCGTCCGTGGAGGCTGCCAACCTTGTGCTTACAGGGTGCTTGCTGACCGCTGTCTCCTCCCCATCGTGCCCACCTCACTCCCGGCCACAAGGTCACCACTCACAGCTGGCGGCTGTCGGAGCCCCTGTGGTTGAGAAGGTGTGTTTCACTGGGGGGAGGGGAGATAGGCAGGGACTTGTTTGCACAAGTCTGACCACAGGGGGCCACTGAAACCCCCAGCTCCGAGGCCAGAGCATATCCCTGGGTGACTGGCCCCAAACACCTTTCCCAGCCCTAGTTGTCACTGGGCAGCAGGGTCCCTCGCAGCCTGTGGTCTGTCCTGAAGCCAGCAGCGAAGCCGGGAACCTCCTCCTGGTGGCCTCTGCCAAGGACTGATTTCTCCCCAGGAGTGAGGAGCCACCGCCTTTGCAGAAGTGAGCAGAAGGGGCAGCACTGCCCTCTGCTCTCAAGGCTGGTGGAGAACACGAGTCTCTGCAGACCCCGAGCTGGGGGACCGTGAACCAGATAACAGCGTTCTAAATGCAGAGGCCGGGACTGACACACTGGAAGTTCACCACTTAAGAACAGTATGTTCAGGGGCGCCTGGGGGACTCAGTCGTGAGGCATCTGCCTTCGGCTCGGGTCATGAGCCCAGGGTCCTGGGATGGAGCCCTGCGTTGAGCTCCCTGCCCCGCGGGGAGCCTGCTTCTCCCTCTCGCACTCCCCCTGCTTGTGTTCCTTCTCTCGCTGCCGCTCTAAAAAAAAAAAAAAAAAAAGAACAGAGGTTTACTGAAACCTCCTTAGGGAGCTGTAGGAGCCAGCCACACCCTGGGGAGAGGTATCTGTAGCACTTCGAACCCACAGGATCGTTGCATAAAAAATAAATCCTACAAACCAGAGAGAACAAGATCAACAATGGACAAATGGGCAGTGGTCACCTGCAGACACTCTGTGGTCATTGGGCCAGTAAGTGTGGGAAGCGGTGGTCAACCTCATGCATCCGCCAGGTGACAGTTCGTGTGGAGAGCACACCTGCCTCCAGGTGCTCCGTCCGCAGCACCCACGCGTCTTAGGAGCACATGGGTGAAGAGAACGAGTTGGGAGACCACACGCTGGGATCCTTCCAGCACAGCTTAGAACCAAGCCAAACTCACGTAGATTGTTAGGCATCGAGGGACATGCGCGGGAACTTTGATGAAAAAAGAGAGGGAATGATGAACAGGGTGTGGGAGAGGCTGCCTGGCGTGGCCGGGGCTGGGGCTGCCCACCTGGCTCGCCGACGGCATCGTCGTGAAAGCTGCAGGGAGCCTATGTGGGCAGATGGAGAACGTGTGGCACGAAGTGAGGGTCTCTGCCCCTGGTTCCGTGAGAAAGGGAGAGAGAAGGGAGGAGGAGGGACGGCCCGGCCCGCAGGCCACAGCCTGGGGGTGCTCCCCTCCTGCACCACCCCCGTTACCTGCCGTTACCGTGCAAGGCACACAGCCACTGCTTCCCACCAAGGCCGCTTTGGGCCCAGTGAAGACCTCTGTCTGGCCTCTGTCCTAACCCCCCAGGGACTCCTGGAGGGGGGGACGCCCAGCTCGGGCCCGAGCCTGCCAGCAAGCCCCACATATCCTGAGTGTCACTGTGGTGCTGGGATGGAAGGAGGCTTCAGATGGTCCTCCGTCCTCGCAACAACTGGGTGTGGACGGTGTCCGCACTCACCCAGCCCCGGCCCGAAGGCTGCCCTCCCCGCTTCTCTGCCTTCTACCCCTTGTCCGGCCTTATCTCCGTGACGAGAACGTGCAGCGACCACACGGGCTCTGTGAGCTCTTGGCTGTTCTCTCTGGAAGGTTTCGGGACCACAGGAAGGACACAGCAGTGCTGGCTTTTGGGCCTTGGCAGGGTCCAGGAGGGGAGGGGAGGCTTGTCCCTGTCTGTAGTTGTAGGAACTGAGGTGTGGTGGGGCCAGGCTTGCCCTGAGCTGTCCTCGCAGCCCAGGCTGCTTGGGAAGGCCCATTCCTCTTTGTGTCCCTGCCAGTTCTGGGAACAAGGGAAATGGGGTCGATTGCTCTGCTTCCTGAGGAAGCTTCGCCAGGAAACACGCCAGGCCCCGGGGAGCCCAGGTCCAATGCTGGAAGTGAACCTGAGGAGCCTGGGCAGTGGCCCTTGCGGGGCAGAGAGCAGGCAGCTGAGCCCTGCAGCGTCCTCGGCCTCAGAGCCACAGCTGGGGCTGCTTCCGGGATTGCTCCAGGCCCCGAGGAGCCAGCGAGGCCCAGGGACCAGGCTTCCAGGAACCGGCCCAGGGAGGGGGCTCTGCTCAGGGCCTGGGGCTGTGCCAAAGCTGTGGGCAGTGCTCCTCCAGCCAGAGTCTGTCCCCCAGAGACATGCTCAGGCCTTCCAGAGAATGCCGGCTTACCACAGTTTGCTGATTTATTAATTTCAAAAGGAAAGGTCAAATTCAGGCTCTGGGGGCGCCTGGGTAGCACAGTCGTTAAGGCGTCTGCCTTCGGCTCGGGGCGTGGTCCCGGCATACCGGGATCGAGTCCCACATCGGGCTCCTCCGCTGTGAGCCTGCTTCTTCCTCTCCCACTCCCCCTGCTGTGTTCCTTCTCTCGCTGGCTGTCTCTCTCTGTCAAATAAATAAATAAATAAAATCTTAAAAAAAAAAAAAATTCAGGCTCTGGCCTGCGGCCTCAGGCTGCTAGATCAACCCTCTCTCAGGAAGCCCTGGGTGGGGTCAGAACGGGATTCTTGGCCTGGCTGGGCTCGGTGGTGGGGGTTGGGACCATGTGGGCCTGGTGGGGGAGGGTGGCTTTGAGATATTTACCCTGAGATTGGTTTTTGCTGTGTGTGGTGCCTGTTTCCCCCAGTGAATGCTGTCCTTTGGTCGCTGGGGGATCCCAGGGAGGTCAAGGGGTGTCTGGCAGCTGTGAGTTTCCACCTGCTCAAGGCCCAGACCGGACAGAACTAGGCTTGGATGAAGGTGGGAGCCTGGGGACACAGTGCAGGCTATGCCGGGAGAGGGGAGTGGGGGAGGGGAGCCCTGGGAGCTCAGGGCCTGGCCCACTGCTCTGATGACGGGAGCAGCCCCGCTTCTGCCCTTTGGTGGTGGTGTTGACCTTGGGTAGCTGGGCCATTGCCTCTCTGTGAAGCAGCCAGGAATCTCGCTTTCTGGGGGAGCCTCCACTGCCCTGGCCATTCTCCTTCTCCCTGTTCCCTTTCCCAGTCCTTTCACAGCTTGGCCCCAGTGATCACTGGGGAGGGGCAGGGCACGGCAGACATGGACTGGGAGAACAAGGGAACGAGTCATTACGTAAGACACTGCGGCTGGGTGACGGCTAGGAAGGGCACCGACAGTCAGCACAGAGGACAGCTCCAGCTGGGAATAGCCAGGAGAACAGCAAGTGCAAAGGCACCGAGGCAGGAGAGAACCAGGCACATGGGGACAAAGCACAGAGGCCAACAGGGCTGGAGGAGCTCTGGGGGAAAGTACAGGATTTGGATCTCCCTGGAATGAAGACCAACCGCGTCTCTTAGTGAGCAGGTGGTCAGTGACACATGGCAGTGGCGACCAGGAGTGTGATCAGTGGTGGGCGAAGGTGGCTGTTCTCTGATTGGGAGACCAGTGACAAGCAGACCCACCTTCCTCGCTCCCAGGCTCCCAGGTATGGAGGGTGTGGGTAGGGCTGTCTGCTCTGCAGGAGTTATAAATAGACCAGAGTGGCTGTTGCCATGGTGACCAGAGTGACTGCTCCTGGGGCAGCCCCGGTCGGCGCCCCCATGGCCCCTGCTCTCCCCCTGGGAACAGGAGCCTGGCCGGCCTCGGCCTTTTAAGGGCATTTCTGGGCCAGCACCTCCATTAGCCGTCTTTGTGCTGGCTGAAATGTGATCTCGCCGGAGCCCGGCTCTCAGTACGGCAGGAAGCTCTTCCTGGCTGGGCAGATAGCCAGCACTGCCTGTCTGGGCAGGGGCCCCCACGTGCCACCTCCACTGGATGGGGAGGCAGCACATGAACATCCCCCCAGAGCTGCTCCACTGGTGTAGGTGGTTGGCCACAGTGGGGACGCCTGCAGAGAAGGCTGGGCTTCTGGCAGGGGTCAGGGGGTCTCTCCAGAGCCCTGGTGGGTGGGAGACCAGGGTCCTGGGACCCTCTATGCAGCACGTTGCCTCTTACCTTGCCTGGCTTTGGGCACTTACCCCTGCAGAAGGCAAGAGGGAGAGTGCGGGGTCCCCAAGCTAGGACTACCCAGGGTCTTGGGTCAGGTTTGTGTGGGCGGGAGCTGGACAGGAGGCGGCGAGGTGAGATTTCCGTAAGCCTGGACAAGCTCTCCACATTCCGTGGCTTCCCTGGTGTCTCTCAGCCAGGATCTGGCAGGGTCAGGGCGGAAAGGGCCCTGGGACTTGGCAGAGGGCCCACAGCCAGACTCCGGCATGCTGGGGCCCCGGGGGATGCTCTCAAGGTCAGCTGTTGAGCCACCTGGGCAGGCAGGTGTGTCCTAGCAGAGGTTCCTCAGATACCTGGTGCACCAGGTGGTGAGGGCTCTCAACCCCAGAGCTGGCAGCTCGGGCTCCCTGTGTCCCCCAGGCTCGTTCGCTGCCCACCCTGGCCCCTGGCCCGTGGTCAGTTACCCTGACTGGTCTGCTTCTGTGGTCTGGCAGCTCCCTTGGCTGAGCCGCAGTGCGTTCTCCGCAGGTGTGTGCGGGCTGAAGGGTCTGCTGCTTGCAGCTGTGTGGTCCACACTCAGTCTGGAGGAGCAGATACCATACCCAAGTCTGTCCGTGGGTTTGCCTTGTCCAGACAGCAGACAGGTAAGCCGCATTCGTGCCACGGAGAGCTTACAACCCAGGGTGCCTCCCCCGCATGTCATAACTGGGGTAGCAGAGGCCGGAGAGAACAACCTGCCCAAGGCCAAAGAGCTCCTCGAGGCAAGCAGCCTTGTGCTCCAGTGTCCACACGGAGTGGCCGCTGGCTGTGTCCCGTGGACAGGAGAGGGAGCAGCGCCTGGAGGGGCGGCTGTAGAATGGCCTGCCCGGCGCTGTTGGAATGAGCACGCCTAGTAGACCATGTGCCTGGACACTGGTTAGCACCACTCTAAATTTAATTTAATTATCTTATTTATTAGTTTATTTGCAAGTACAAGGGTTTCAACCAGATAAAGGGCATCTATGAAAAATCCACAGCCGACATCCACTTACTGGTGCAAGACCGGGTGCTTCTGTAACAAAGCACCACAGACTAGAAGGCTTAAACAAGAGAGGTCGATTGTCTCACAGTCTGGAGGCTGGACGGTTAAAATCCAGGTGTCCGCAGGGCTGGCACCTTCTGAGACTGTGAAGGAGAATGTGTGCCCGGCCTCCCTGCTTCTTCTGGTGTTTGCTGGCATCTCTAGTGTGCCTCGACCTGGAGATGCCCCACCAGGACCTCTGCCTTCTCCCCGTGTGCATGTCTGTGTCCACGGTCCCCCTTTTACATGGACACAGTCATATTCGATGGGGACGCCTTACTCCAGGACGACCTCATCTTTACTAACGACATCTGCTATGACCCTATTTCCAAATAAGGTCACCTTCTGAGGTGCCGTGGGCTAGGACTTCGACATAATAGGAATTGTTCGGGGACACGATTCAGCCCAGAAGGTCAGGAACGGGCAAGGACGTCTGCTCTCACCACTTTGATTCAACATCATTCTGAACATCCGACCTTGTGCACCAGGCAGGAAAAAGAAAACACAGCGTCCAGGTTGGAGAGGAAGTACTAAGTTGTCTTCCTGCACCGATGACAGGATTCGTGATGTGGGCAATCTCAGGAGAATGTACAAAAAACTTCTAGAACTAGTAAATGTAGCAAGGTTAATACAAGATAATTGTGCAGAAATAAAGTGTATTCTCTTTACAAGCAACACACACAATCCAAAATTAAAATAAAAAATAACACCAAAAATATGAAATATTTAGGGATAGATTTCACCAAAAATGTGCAAGTTCTGACTGTAAATTACAAAATATTGCTGAAGGAAATTAAGGTAAATTAAATAAATGAAGAGATGAGCTATGTTCATGGACTGGAAGATGCAGTTTTGTTAAAACATCAATTTCCCCCAAATAGATCTTCACCTTCAAAGCAGTCAAAATCCTATCATGTGCTTTTGTCGAAGCTAACTAGCTGATCGTCAAGTTCATGTGGAAACATGGAAGACCTACAGTACCTGGTCTAAACGGGATAAATAAGAGTGAATCTGGAGGGCAGGTATTACCTGGTTTCAAGACTTATTATAAAACTATCACAAGATAGTGCAGTGTAGACATTAGAGAAGACAACATATGAATGGAATAGAGTAGAAAGTCCAGAAACAGACCCAGAAATATATGGCCAGTTTTCAACGAAGGTGCAAAGAAAATCCAGTGGAGAAAGGAGGGTCTTTTCCACGCATTGGGTGTCCATAGGCACACAAATGGAACTTGGACTCCTATCTCTGACCGTATACTAAACAATAACTCAAAATCATAGACCTAAATATGTAGCCTGAAACTGTAAAATTTCTAGAAGAAAACGGGAGCAAATATTTGTAACCTTGAGTTAGGAAAAGATTTCTTAGCTACAACACCAAAAGCATGAGCCATAAAAGAAAGTGGATAAGTTGGGCTGCATCAAAATTAAGAACTTTTGCTTTTCCAAAGGCCCTGCTAAGAAGGGGAGGGCGAGCCACAGACTGGGAGAAAAGTCTTTGCCAAGCACATACCTGACGAAGGATTTACATCCAGAATATATAGAAACCCCCATAAACCCCAAACAGGAAACCAAACCACTCAATTAAAAAAATGGGCAAAAAATGTGAGTAGACATTTCACCAAAGAAGGCACACTGATTGCAAATAAGCAAGTAAGTTCACATCATCCGTCATTGGGGAAATACCAATTAGAACCACAGCGAGAAGCCACTGTGCACCAATTAGAAAGTCTGGGAAACTTAAAAGACTGGCCATCCCAAGGGTGGACGAGGTTGGGAATGAACAGGAATTTGCATTCCTTGCTGGCGAGAGGATGAATCGATGCCCACTTTAGAAGAACAGTCTGGAAGTTTCTTCAAAAGTTAAACACAGGCCGAGCCCGTGATCTGACTGTCCCACTCTTAGGGGAAGGAAAGCATTGATCTATGGGAAGACTGGTACACAAGTGTTCTAGCAGCTTCATCTGGCAGAGCCCCAGACTGGAAACAAAACAAACAGGCACCAGGAGGTGAAGGGATGGACTGTGGACAGCCATGCCACAGGGGAAGGTGCAGTGAGCCAGGGCGTGCCACGGCTGGAACAGAGCTCAAGAAAATGCGTGAAAAGAAGGCAGGCAGAACAGAGCACCTACTGTGTGATACCCTCTGTACATTCTGCAAGTGCAAACTCATCTGTGGTGACAGGAAGCAGGTCGTGGTTTCAGAGAGACGGCTGGGGTCGGGGCAGACATGGAGCAGAGGCAGGAGAGAGGGGTCCCGGGGCTCGGACAGCCTTGGGGTCGTAGAGCCCTTAACAAGGGACATTGCTAATACTCTGAGTTTTCTCTTGCTATATATATAATTTCCAGAAACTTCCACCCATTTGGTACATTGCTATTTCAAGGAGGTACAAATCCTGAAGGAAGGAATTTGGCAGAACACTGCCTCCCCCATCTACAGAGGGGAAGGGGGTTGCACCGCCTGGCCTCCCGTCCGCCCGTGCCCAGCAGGAGCGCCAGGGGCGGGTGCAGGCTCAGGGTTCTGGGACCACACAGTGAATTCAGAGCCTTACAGTTTTCTGCCAAAGCCAGTCCTGGCCACACCCCTCAACCCCCCCCCCCACCTCCTCTAGCTCTTGCCTAAAAGGCTGCAGTCTGGCTGGGTGGGGGGCACATCCCATTCCAGAGCTCTGTGCCCCCCTGGCACCTCGGAGCCCTGTTTATGCAGCTGGAGAAGGAACTGTGAGGTGTGCTTCCTCCCCGGCAGGTTTAGAACTTGCCTTCCACGTGCAGTGTGGGTCTCCCTGAGCGGGCTCCTGGGGTGGGGGGCCGGGAGCGGGCCATGGCAGTCATTGGAAATGGCAGGGGACTACAGGCAGAACCAAACGTCCAAGCCAGAATCCCCCGGGAGCCAGGACCTCTGCAGCACCAGCCCGAGGTCGGAGCCATCTGGGGGGCCCTGGCATGGATGGCCGATTGTCAGAGTGGGACCCAGGGGTTCCTGGGTGTCCAGAGCAGCAGGAGGCTGGTGGTCTCAGCGCTGCGGTCCTCGCCCATCATCCTGGCAGGGGCCTGCCTGGGCTCCTGGGACTGTGCTCCCCAACCTTCCGTGTGTGACCCCAAAACATGGAAAGCAGCCATGGGGGCCATAGAAAGTGAGGAAGCACGGTTGAGAATGGTCTAATAACAGCCCTCTCCCAAATCGGAAGCTATTTAGGTCGCCCTGGTCGCCATATTTTTCTTCGAAGCACTTAAGGAAATTTGAACTTACATATTCACTTGGGATTTATTGTTGGAGTTGAGTTGCATCCCCCCAAAAAGACGTTCAAATTCCTAGCCCCCAGTACCCGTGGTTGTGGCCTTATTTGGAAAGAGAATCTTTGCTGATGATCAAGTTATGACGAGTTCACTGGATGGGTCCTAATTCAGTATGACTGGTGTCGTTCTAAAACAGGGACATTTGGACGCAGACACACAGGCAGGACCTCGTGGCAAAATGCAGGCAGAGATTGGGGTGATACTTCTCCAAGCCAAGGAACGCCGACAGCAGAAGCCGGGGGACAGCCCGACCCGGGGGCTCCCACGGCTGCAAGTACAGATCTCCGTTTAATCCGCCCACTCCGTGGCACTTCGCCGTGGCAGCCCCAGCACACGGAGCCACGACTGGACACTTGTTTCCCCTCTGGGTTTCCCCTCTGGACTGCATGCTCCACACGGCAGCCCCACGTCTGTCACTGAGAACCCCGGCCTCCCGCCCACACATGACCCACAGTGACAGTTTGCAGACGCAGCGTCCAGAGGACCTCTCCACCAGGTCACCTGTGGACCAGAGGTCTCTTGCTGACCCCTTCTGCCCCCATAGGTTCCTGAGAGTGGGGCTGCTGTCTGTTTGGGGTGCTGGTGAGGAGGGTCTCCAGGCTCAGCGCAGCCCCCCCCAAGCCTGGGGGCTCTGTTTACTGCACTCAGCGCTGTTGAGACTGACGGCCACCCCGAGCGTTCTCCACTCCCAGGAGCCGAATGGAGGATGTCCAGGCAGTCCACTGCTCATAGAAGACCCCCGATCCATTCCTGCCCCTCGCGGTCATCTCACAACCCTGTGAGACCTGCCCCGCGTGTGTGTGCGTGGCTGTGCACGCCCGTGCATGCGTGTGTGCATGAGTGTGCGTGTGCTCGGGCACGAGGAGGTGAGGTGGCCGCTTCTCCGGACTGGAGTGGATGTGGGCCTTGGGTCCCCTGGGCACGCACTGTTGGGTTTCCGCCAAGCCTGTTCCAGAGTGGTAAGAATGGCTCGTGGCTCCGGAAGCTCCTCGTTCTCCTCGTTCTCCCCATGGTGGCACCATGGGTGGGGTGGGGTGCGGAGCTTTGGAGGCCCCAGAAGGTCTTTGGGACACCCAGGCGGGAGTCTGCAAGAAAGAAAAGAGCACCCTCCCCGGCCTTCCCCGGCCCGAGTTCTGCTGCTGCCTTCGCGTCCTGCCACAGCCGAGGCCGGAGAGGAACGACCTGTTCGCAGACTGGTTCGCGGCGTCTGGCTGCCTCTGCTACAGGCTCCGGGTTGAAACCCACCCCAGTGAAAACACGGCTACCCGCTGTTTGAAGCTGGGCTGCTGGTCACTCAGCAACATCCGGGGGCTCGGGCAGTCCGTGAGTGGAATGGGGGCTGCCCCCACTAGAGGGGCTGCCGTGATAGGGCTGCCTGGCCCAAGGAGGTCGGGGTGAGATCTGGTGGCCCCGGTCCCACTGACCACCTGTCCGTAGTGTCACCTCCTGAGGTTTAGCCAGACTGTTGTAAACTGGCCACTCAGGGGCAAGGTCTGGTCTGAAATGCTGTTGGGGCTCAGCACGTGGCTGACGGTGCTCTGAGGGGCGCAGAGTCTGGGGGCTTCGGCTGGTGTGGCGCTGAGGCCAACCTGCCACCTGCTGAGAGCCAGTGCGAGGGTCAGGAGGCCCGCTGTGGTGGTCTAGGTGAGCCAGCAGAGAGGCCCCAGGTGGATAGCCGGGGGAGGGGGCGCACCTGAGGGTCACTGCCAGTCAGCATCCAGATGCGCTCTGACCCCTCAGATGTGTCCCTGACAACCCAGGGGTCACCGTCTCGTTGTGTCCACCCTACAGCCAAACCTTCCCGTACTTGGACTGAAAGGCAGAGAGCAGCCGGGCGGGGTGCTGACCACTCGGGGCAGCTCCGGGTCCCTTTGAAGGTCCAAACAAGTCCCGGGTCTGGCATGGCCGTCAGGACTTTGGAACCAGAAGGAAAGCCCCACCCTGCAGCCAAGGTTTTCCTGCTCTTTGAAAAGATCTTGGTTCCAGGGTCCCACCCTAAGAAGTTTCCGGAATCAGCCCCAGAAGTACTCCTGCCCCAGAAGTACCCAAGGCGGAGGGGGGAACACAAGTGAGAAGGTCGGTGGTTGGTCGGCCACTGGGAAGCTCTGATGACCTAGCCCCGTGGGACCACCACACTGGCCGCTGCTCATGTTCCAGAATGGTGAACGGAGGTGGCCCCGGGTCCCGGGGCAGCGGGAGTACTGGCCCACTGGGCCCTGCCCTGAACTCCGGCCCACTCTGGGTTTGGGACCCATGGGACACACTGGCCCCATACTTGTCAGAGAGAGGCTGGTGCCTGTAACCTGCCTGTACGTGGGCACAGCCCTGCCACTGGGGACACACAGGTCTGCTCTGACCAGCCGTGCGGAGCCTTCTGCACACATGGCGTGAGTACACGGGCCACCCCAGGGGCCCTGTGGCGCTCCGTCCTTGCTGGAGCCACGCGCGTCTCGCTTTCCCATTTGCACAGCGGTGATGGACGCAGAGCTGCCGGGAACCTGTGCTTGGGGGCCGTGGCCACCACACTGTCCCGCTCTGAGCTTGGCCCGTGGGTGAGCAGGTACACCAGGCTGGCCTCCCACCTTCCGCCCACCTTCTGGGGCCCCTGGTCATTTGTGGACATCTCGTGTGGAACACGTGGGGGACCGTGTTCTGGCAGCTTCCATACGTATTGGCCCATGTGAGCCAGCTGCTCTCGGGCTGCAAGCTCGTGTGTGCAAGTGGGTCCAGGGTGGGCCGGCTCGCCACCCTCCGCCCCAGCCCTGCAGTGCTCGGGGGCACCCACATCCGCGGTCACCCGGCCCCTCCCACCTCTGGGGGCTGTTTGAACCTCACCAGAGGCCCCTCTACTCAGCGGCTGATGACAGCCTCTGTCTCTCTGTTCTCCTGCCCCTGGGAACAGCACCGGTGCTGCTGCCAGGGCTTCTCGGTTTGGAGCCCACAGGGAACCATGGGCCTGGGTGGGGGTGTCTTAGGCCTGGCCGCATCATCGTCTGAGCTGTGTCCTTGGCAGGGCACCGAGTGACAGTCTCACAGAGAGATGAAGGCAGGGTGCCTGGCACTTCCCAATGTCACCAGGCTGTCAAGGGGGCCTCCTGAGTCCAGACAGAGACTAGACCCTCTGCTGGGATGGACGCTGGGGGACAGTCCTGCCCAGCCCGGCCCCCACCCAAATCCCACCAGCCCTTGCCCACGCTCGCCTGGTCCTGCAGAAATGGTGAAGGGGAGACTGGAAGGTACGGTGGCCACCAGGCGAGGGCTTGAATTCACACAGCCTGGCCCCAGCTCTGGGAACCTGAAGGCCGTTCCACACGCTTGCACACACGTGTCCAAGCACACACACCCATGTGTACCCACGACGTGTGCTCCATGCACAAGCACATGGGTGCCCTATACATGCGCCCACACTGTGCACACACTCAGGTTGCACCCACACACACCGCGGGGTATCCTTGGCTGTGTAGACACATGTGCACACATGAACCCCGTTACGGACACTGAGGACCCCATCCTGGGGCGGGGGATCGTGGCAGTGGTTCAGCGGTAATGAGCGGCACGCGTTAGGCAGGGGGGCCTTGGCCCCGGGTGGCCAGGCTTGTCCGACTCAGCCTGTGTGTTGCTTTGCCGAGCTGGCGTTCCTACGGGGCAGTTCTGATGGGCTCCCAGCCCGCGGCCTCCCCCTCCTCCCCAACGTCTACCCCCAGGACAGAGCAGCGACCACGCTTTGTTGCTTTTGCTCACTTTTTCTCTATGCCTGTACTTCTATTTAAACTAAGCGTTCTTCCACTATCGCTGACAAAATGCTTAATATCACACCGAAAATCAGTCCTTCCCGCCTCCCTCTGTGGCTCGCCTCCGCCTTGCAGCCCCCCTCTGGCCACGGCGAAGCGCCCGGTCACCGACACACACGTGCGGGCGAGGCTCCGCTCGCGGCAGCCTGCCTTTCGTGCCCTTTTCCACTTACTTTGTCCCCCTGCGGTGGTCACGGCATGTGTGCTGGGACATGAGTGTGAGGGTCTGGCTTATCCTTTTCGCCCACTGCCGGCGTCCTGAGTTTGCATGCGCCACGTGTCTCTCCCTCCGTCCCCTGTGGACGGACATTTAGGCTGCGGACAAGCCCCGTGGGCACCCTCCTGTGTGCCTCCTGCCGGTGACCTGGTGCAGGACTCCTGCTGGGATGTGCGCTCTCTGATTTAGGGACGCCGCCACAGGACCCTCCAACTTGCTGTCCGATCTGTGCCCCGCTGAGCCGTGGGGACGGACGCTCCGGTCCCCAGTCTGGCAGCAGCTGAAGGACTGCCATCTTCTCCGTGGGCAGGAAAGGGCCAGCCTGGCGCTCAGCACACCCTCGGAGCAGGCCACATGGCTGCCGTGGGTGGAGTGTGTGCCCGGGCACCGGGGGCTACGGGACACAGATGTCCAGGGCCATGGGGCTGGATGGGGTGCCTGGGATGGGGACTGTGGAGCAGTCCGAGGGCTCCCAGTCCGCCCCCTCCTGCGTCCCTCACACTGCTCTTCCCAGCCGGGCCCTGGCTGTCCTGAGTCCTGACCGTCCCAGGCAGGAGACATGGGGAAGGACCCTTCCTCACGCTCTAGTGTGTGCCTGGTGGCAGCGGGAAGGCCAGCAAGACCCTGGGTGGGGGGTGCAGTGAGTGAAACCCCTGAGGTGTTGGGTGGAGAGGTTGCCTTTGGTCCCAACCCCCAACCCCCAACCATCAATGCACATGGGGTTTGGGGGGCTGTGGGCAGTGCAGCCACTGCTGGTAAAACCAGGGGGTGGGGGGCCTGGTGCAGGAAGATGCGTGGGGCAGGGTGTGTGTGTGTTTGTATGTGTGTGTGTATGGAGTATGTGGTGTGGGTGTGTGTGGGGGGGGTATGCAGTGTCTGTGTGTGGGGGGGTATGCAGTGTGTGTGTGTGTGTATGTGGTGTGGTGTGTGTGTGAGTGTGAGTGAGTGTAGCTGGGGTGGGAAGGGAGAGGCCCGAGCTCTGTGGACGGCATGGCGGGCAGGATGGCAGGGTTGCGGGCTGGTGAGGAGGCTGGGCCACCTGTCCAGGCAGGCACTCCTGCATCCGTCATGGCAGGTGGCGTCTGTCCCTCTCTCCCACCTTCCGGTTTCACCCTCTGCCCCAGCCTGGCCATGCCCGGAGCTGCCCTTGGGGCTCTGAGGGCAGAGTGACCACAGGGTGAGCACGCGGCCACCAAGAAAAGTGTCTTGTGTTTAGAGGGCAGCCTCCTCTGGACTTGTGGCTGGTCCTCCCAGGGCCTCTGCGGGCAGCTGGCCATTTGCCCTGAGTCCCTTCCTGTGTCCTTTTAGAGACAGGGCCTTGGGTCCCGCCCAGGCCGGCAGCTGGAGCTGAGGGTGCTGGGGTCACAGCCGGGCTCTCCCTCCCTCCCAGGGGCCTTTCCTCCCGCCCGGGACTCTCGTGACCGGGCTCCCCTCCCACGCGGGTGCACCCCAGCAGCTTGGCGCTTTCTATGGCTGATGTATGCGTGGTATTCTCACAAGCGCATACCTCAGTCATGCCAACAACTGCCGATGTAAATCCACTACGTTCAAGCGTTGACCCCGCGGCCTCGAAGGTGACTTCCCAGTAGCAGCTCAGAGTCCAGTTTGTGAGTCTGAGTGACCATGGAACAACGGGACGTGAGCTGCTCCTGGGAGGACCGTGCCGGCCCCGCTGGGGAGGACAGAGGCGCTGGCACTGGGGCCCCAGCCGCCTCTCCTCTGCCCTCTGTCTGGCCCCGGGAGCCAGGATGTCGGGAGAAGGAGGCCAGGCTGCTCCCAGGGAGCCGGCCTACCGCTGCCTGTCGACCCCGTGTCCCAGAAAGCTCCTCTCCCGCTCAGGGCTGCCCTCGTCCAGGGAGCCTGCCACACTTCTGAGGCTCTCAGGAGCTGCTCTGGGGCTGCGGGCCGTCCCAGGAGCTGACGGAGGCTCTGCGACCCGGCAGCATCTCGTCAGGCTCAGCTTCTTCACGGCCAAGGAGGCCCCTCCAAGGTGGCTGAGGCCACGGGCAACACCAGCGAGCCGTGTGGCATGTGATGGGACACCAGGTCGGGGTGAGCACATGCGGGCAGACCGAGCTGTGACTGTCCCCTTGGCCCGGCACGGACAGCAGGGCCTGGAGCTCCCCCAAGACCCCTCGGCCTGTTTCCATCTCAGTAAAACATAAATAACATCAAAGTTACCATCGTAACCATTTCTCAGTGTCCAGGTCAGTGGTGTTGAGCTCACTCATGCTCTCGTGCGGCCGTCCCCACCATCCACCTCCAGAACCTTCCACCTTCCCACACTGAAACTCTGTCCTCATCACACACGGACTCCCCAGCCCCTCCCCCAGTGCCCCGCACCCCCCATTCCATCTCTGGGTCCACCTGCCCCAGGGAGCTCACATACATGCAGTCACACGGTACTTGTCTGTCCGTGTCTGGGTGATGTCCTCAAGGTTCGTCCACGCTGCCGCAGCTGTCAGAACGGGCTTCCTGTCTAAGGCTGAGCAACTACTCTGTGGTCTGGATGTTTGCACCCCCCACGCTTCCGTGCTAACCTCCCAACCCCCAACGTGACGTTTTTTGGGGGTGAGGCCTGTGGGAGGTGATTAGTTCATGATGGGGGCGCATGATGGGCTCAGTGTCCCCCATGTGAGGACACAGAGAAGCCACCAGCTGTGAAGGAGGGGCCTCGCCAGACACCTAATCTGATCTTGGACTCCTGGCCTCCGGCGCGGTGAGAGACCTGGGTGTGTTGTTGACCCACCCTGACTTGTGTGTTACAGCCGCCTGGACTGACTGAGATGTGTATCCATGACATCTCGTTTATCTTCATTCATGGAAACTTCCAGAATAATGTGTGACCACATATCTGGGCTCCGGGGCCTGGCCACGTGAATGCAGAATTAACCGTCAGTGTTTTGCCTCCTTGACAAGTGTGTTCCCGTGTCTTCGTTACTGCGAACTGCTGTTGTGAACAGGAGTTATTTCTTACTTTCCTGGTCAGACTGGTCACCGTTCGTGCACAGAAGCACGGCTGGGTTCTTCAACTTCGCAGAATTAATTTATTTGTCCCGACGGAGGCTGTCCTGTGCGTGTGTGCGCGCGTGTGCAATCTTAAGGGCTTTCGACCCGTAAGAGCATGTCCTCTGTGAGCAGAGGCAACTCGACTCCTTTTCCAGTTCGGAGGCCTGTCATTTCTGCCTGTGGCCTGGCTGCCTCGGTGGGATGCCCAGCACCCGTTGACTAGAGCTGCGGACAACGGGCATCCCTCTCTTGCTCCTTCTCAGGTGCTCACCCTTGAGCACGGCGTTCACCGTGGGTCTGATTGCTCAGCCGCCGGGGTTCTCTGGGCAACATTACTGGGGTATGAAGGATGGCATATCCACCTGAACCTGGGAGGGGGTCCCAAGCAGCCGACCTCCCTCCTCTGTCCCGCTGCACCGTGACCGCCCCCAGCCGGGACCAGAGGCTCCAGGCAGCGGCCGGCCAGCACCTCGGGCCGAGCAGCTGGAGCAGCCAGACATGGGCCATCTCCCAGGTACTCTCTCTCCAGCCAGGTGTCTGTGAGCGCCTGGAGCCACAGTTCCTTCCACTGGGAGCACCGCCAGCGAGGGCCCCATCTT
The DNA here is from genome assembly GCF_023065955.2 of Ursus arctos. Lineage (NCBI taxonomy): Eukaryota > Metazoa > Chordata > Mammalia > Carnivora > Ursidae > Ursus > Ursus arctos. The sequence goes on along the minus strand of NW_026623056.1, from coordinate 92,253,775 downwards.
CTGTGGCAGGACGACGTGCCCGCGGTGGCCCAGGGGGGCCAGCCAGCCCTGCCTGAGAAGGACCCTTGGGTGGGTCACCCCCAGCAGGCAGGCTCCAGGCCAGTGTCTGGGTGTGGGGCTGCAACACAGCAGCCAGGACTGGGGAAGGAGGGCCCTGGGAGCCATTCTGGGGTGGGAAGCAGCAGGGTTGGGGGAGGGGTTATTATCCAGAAGGGCCGCGGGCGCCCCGAATGGGAGTGTTGCTGTTTCATCTCATATTCACCCATTATCAGCCAGCGTTTACGGAGCTGGGGAACCTGGAGGTCGCGTGGTGGCGGGCACCATTCTGTCCCGGGAAGGCTGCGGGGAGCCCCCGGCTGGGTCCCAGAGCCAAGCAGGCAGGGCAGTGCCCAGGGCCCGAGCGGTGGTTGGAATGAGGGCAGCTCACACATCATGTCCCTCATATACATGCCCCAGCCCCCTGTGAGCAAGTTAGGAGGTCGGGGCCTCGGGAGGGGAGCGTGGAGATGGGAGCCCCAGCCCGGCCCTGCCGTCCCCCCCTGCCCACTGTGCATACTAGCTGCTCCGACCCTCAGGGGGAGCCGACCCTCAGGGGGAGCCGGCCCCGTGTTCCGGAAGCCCTGGCCAGTGAGGACGAGAGCTCTGGCCTGGCAGCGGCTCACAATCCCCACACAGCCCTGAGCACCTGCCATCCTGGTGGGGGGGGACACTGCTGAGGTCCCACAGCCACTTGGCTGGAGCCCGGACTCCCGGTGGGGCTGGGCTGCCTCAGGATCCAGGCGCCACCCCCAGGCCTGGGCTCTCGCTCGGTGGGGGGGGGGCAGTGGGTGACGGCTGGGAGGCTGCCGTCTGTGTGTGTGTAAGCTCACGTGTGTGCACACGTGTGGGGGGTGTTCATGCATCTGAGTGTGGGCGCATGCGGCGTGTGCATGGGTGTGGCCTGTGTGCTTGCACGCATGTGTGTGCACGTGTGTGAGGGCGAGGACAGCCCTGGCACCCCCTCTGGCAGCCCCATCCAGGGAGAGGCCACTGGAGTTGGACTTGGACTGGCTTTCAGAGCAGTTTCTGGATTTCAGTAGCTGAACCCCAACCAAGGGAACTAGTGGCAGCTTTGAAGTGATTTAAAATGTCCCATCTGTCGGCTGGCCTCCCAGAGGCCCCGCGGAGACAACGCTGGCTTCGGTCTGGCAGCAGGCTCTGGCTCAGCCCGTGGGGAGCGGCGTCTGCCCGCCTCCCGCTCAGTCTGTCTTCGAGGAGACACGGGAGAGGCCAGACGGGCATCCTGCTTGGGGCCACGGTCTTCTCCTGCAAGAAGTCGTCAGCCCTGCCACCAGTCCGGTCACTGAGGTCCCCGAGAGCCTGCACGTCACCGTGAGCGCCGCTGTCACACAAGGGAGGGCGCAGGGGGCCAGTGAAGTGGGCAGAGGCCTGCGGATGTCCACCTGCCCCCCTGGGCAGGCCAGGCAGGTTGGAGCCTTCTGCGAAGTGGGGGTGTCACCTGGCTCACCACCCAGGGCCATTGGGAGAATTAAATGTGACCTTTGAGTGCCGAGGAGTTCCACTGAGCCACTAATTTCCACCTCCTCCCCACGGCCAGGGTGTGAGCCATGCTCTGCCGGAGCCCTAGTGCCAGCCTCGGTGGGTGTGAACCCCAGGATTCTTTTTTTTTTTTTTTAAGACTTTATTTATTTATTTGACAGAGAGAGACAGCCAGCGAGAGAGGGAACACAAGCAGGGGGAGTGGGAGAGGAAGAAGCAGGCTCCCAGCGGAGGGGCCTGATGCGGGGCTCGATCCCATAACGCCGGGATCACGCCCTGAGCCGAAGGCAGACGCTTAACAACTGAGCCACCCAGGTGCCCCGGATTCTGACCCACTTCTGCTCTCTGCTTGCCACCCAGCCAAGCGGTGGCCGTGTGGCCCGTCCTTCCTGTTCCCTCTCTGTGGTTCCTGACTGTGCCCTCTACTGAACCCTCCTTCCTGAGGTCGAGCTCTGCCCTGAGTGATGCTGTGTGTCCCCATGCCCCTACAGTGGGGACCTGGCTGGGTGACTCAGGCCTTGGGGTCCCCATTCCACATGCTCTGAAGCGAGAGGAAACGTGGAGTCCTTTTCCCACACAGGAAGGTCTGTTGTTTCTGGAATTCTGTACTCTGTGCATGGGAGAGACAGAGAGGGCACAGGGGGTGTCTGGAGAGGAAGGAGGGTCCAGGACAGGCAGAATGTCCTCTGGAGGTAAGGTCAGCCCCTGTGGCCTGGCTCATGACCCCAGCCCTGGTGGGTCACCTGCAGGTGGTCCATCCTGGGCTGAGACAGGACAAGCTGGGTCTTGCTGGTGGTGGTGGTAGTAGTGGTGGTGGTGGGGGGTGTCTGGAGACATCCAAAGAGAGGCAGCAGGACTGGACACCCAGGAGGCATCTCACGGGTCCCTCCAGACCGTCCACCTTGCCCCTCATTCCTCGTCCCTCGAGGTGGGAGTGGAGCTGGCCTTCCCGGGGTGGGGGGCGCTCTGTTCCCTGCTGCCCCGCACCCCAGCTGGGGAGCAACCAGGGCCAAGCCACACCTGCTCATTCTGCCCAGAGGAAGGTCCTGCGGGGATGCCCAAGGTCAGTCCCCAGTGTCTCTCCCAAGCTCCTCTAGCCTCTCTCTGACTCCCCTTTGAGTCAGAGACACATTCGCCATGGGAGGGCGGGCCCGGGAGGGCGGGCCCGGGGTGGTAGGGGTATGGGTAGGGGGCTGGCAAGGGGTGTGATGGCCGCCGGAGTCCCCCGGGCCTGGCCAATGCCGGAGGGACCCCTGATACTCCTGCTGCTGACACGGACCCGGGGACCTTCCACACTCAGCACGCACCGCGGGCCCTGGGGGGCTACACAACCCCTGGCCTCAGTCTTGTATACAACGGGGACACCAGAGGTCAGGAGGCCCGGGTAGGAGTCAGTGAGGGGAAGCTACGAAGGGCAGCTGCTGTTAATATGGGAGCCACGCTTGGTTTAGGGACTTTTTTCAGGGTGCTCTGTTGCCCCCACCCCAGCTGGCATATCGGGAGGTCTGCGGTCAGGCGGGGGTCACGGGATGTGACAAGCAGGAGTGGACAGGCTCAGGGGAGATGGGCCTGAATGGCCCCTCCAAGGGCATTCGGCCGTTCAGGGCACCACAAAGCCACTCCCTGTTGCCTTCCCGCCCCCCTCCCCCCCGCTCTTCGGAGCTGCCCAGTGGGGTCCCCAGGCCTCCACCACCCCTTCCTTCCTGGAACTGGACCCTGCTCTGTCCTTCACTCTGGGTCACCCTCAGACTGGACGTCCCTGGGGACATTCGCCTTAGTTCAGCCACCACTGTCAAGCCCCGTGCCTGACCCCCTCCTACCCTTAAGTCCCATCAGTTCAGCTGCAGGACATCGTCCTCCCACTATTGTGCTGTCTGGAAACGTCTTTGTCCCTCTCCTTCCGCAGGACTTGCCTGGGAAACCTCACCCTTAAATCCGTTGCCTGCACCGGACAGCAGCCCCCGCCCGGCCTCACTCAGCTCCCCAGCCCCCCAGTCCATTCCCAGTCAGTCCCCTGCTTGGCGTCTCATCTCCCTCCACTGACCTGGCAGCAGGGGGCGGTGGAGCTGGACCCGGCTCATCAGCCTCGGGCTCTGGTCTCTTCCTGCAGCCAGGGGACCTGTCCCTGCGTCCCTCTTTGCCCACCCTCCATTACGTCTGTGGCTCCCATCCTTGCTTCTCCGGGGACTTCATGTACCCCCTCTCCAGCCTCTGACGTTTTCTCTAAGTTCTGGGAGAGCCGTCTACAGCTCGTCTGTGTTTGCTTGTCCCCCTCGGGCAGGAGGGGCCCCCCATCGTTGGAGGAAGTGCATGGGCCCAGCCCTCAGCCGACCTCCCCCACATGCCCCTCCCCTACTCCGGGGTATCTGCTTCTTCCGCAGGCTGCTGAACTGTCCCTCCCTCTCCCCACTCCAGGGCTCGTCCACAGGCCTCCCTCTCTCTACACTGGCGACCAGGATCCCTCGTTCCTCCAGACGTGGACTTCAAATCCCGCGTCTATCCACCAACAACCCCCACATTTCTGTCCCCAGCTGGGACCCCCGGCTCGGCTCTCCGTCCCGTCCACCCCCACTTGGGAGTCTCAAGGGTGCCCTCCTCAGGCCCAATCCTCGCCTGGTTTCTCCCCGTTCCTGTAAGCCTGCTCCTGTCCGGCCTCTACTGCCCCCTTTCCTGAATGTTTGAGAAGGGAGGCCCCACCTCCCTGGCCCCCCTACAACCCAGAGCTTTTTGCTTTTAAGTAGACCTTTCTTTCAGATTTACAGAAAAATTGTAAAGACAGTACAGAGTTCCCATGCAGCCTGCACATGGTTGCCCCTGAGACTGACATCACCATGGCCTTTGTGCTGATGACTGAGACAGTGTGGGCACATTGAGCGACGTGGGGTTGGTCACAGCGTGGGACGCTCCGGGCTCCTCTTGGATACTTGCTGCCCTCATCTGAGAATCAGCCATTTCTCGGGAGGCTGGCTCCTTTTCCTGGAGGATGGCTCAAGAAAGCAAAGTCGGGGGGGGGGGGCTGGGCATGCTGGTGGTCCTGGGCGTCCCGGCTTGTAGGCCCCATCAACTGGCGGAGCAAGACAATGCTGCCCCGTGTGCCTACAGACTTCCAGAACTATTTCTCTGTGTACAATCACATCTTGATGAGCCAACATGAGTTCCAACTCTGTCTCTGACCTAACCCCCCCCCCTTGGGTCATTCTGGCCTCTCCCCTTGCTAACCTGTAAACTCAGATAGTATACTGCAGATCGGGGCCTGCTCAGAGCCTCCCAGTACCCGCCACATGCCCAGAGCAAAACCTCAGCGGTGTTTTCTGATGGAATTCACTCTGGCCTGCAAGGATTTGAGCTCTGCAGGGGCTGCCAGCCCTCAGCTCCCTCTCTGTAGCCACACGGTCTTTATTGCTGCGCCTGGAGCACATGGGCTTCTCTTCTGCCTCAGGACCTTTGCACACGATACCCATTTTCTGGATGGCTTTTTCCCAGATTCCCACAAGGTTTATGCCCTCACTTCATTTGGTCCATTTGGCCTCATTTCAGCGTCGAGAGGTAAGGTTTCCTGTCCCGTGTGCCCTCAGCAGCCCACGGGCCCTGCACACTCCCTCATTCTGCCGCATGTCTCTCCTTTGAGGCCCCTGCCAGGGCTGTCATCCTGTTTATTTATCTTTCAATTAATTACTCAGCCCTTCACCTTGGCAGGATGCTAGGGAACCGAATCATTATTTGACAACTGATAAGGGGACAGAATTAAGAATTTATCCTCTCTTTCCTGGCAAACAAAACGTCGATGAGGGAAAATTCTTTCTAAAAAAAGTTAGTTAACACAAATGAAATGAATGGTGGAATTAAGATGTTGCCATTTTGCAACTTCCATTGAAATAGGGATATGGCGCATGGTCCTAGTGGCTCCCGGAGTGAGCAGGTGACCGGGCTGTGAGGGCCCTCACGATGGATCGGGCACACCGACCCCATCCGGACCCCCTTCCGGCTAGTCGCGGAAGAGGGACAGCCAGACGCTGTGCACTGCGAGATGGCACAGAGGCCCCACCCCCACGAGGGTCAAGCAGAACAAGACGGAGCCTCCCAGTGGAACCCCTGGATTCCAGAAGCTCTGAGGGCAGAGGACTGTCCTGGCTCCACTGCGAGGGCCCCTCGGCCACGTCCACATGAAACAGAGCAACCACAGGTGACCTGGCGTGGACCCGATTTTAACAAGCCCTGCGTTGCTGCAAATAAAAGCTCCCCTAAAGCATTCGTGAGACAAAGGGGAACTGTGAGCTCTGATAGGACTAAGGGATTACTCATTTCATTTTGGGTGTGATTATTTGTAAAGAAAGAGCTGTCTTCAGAGATGCTTGTGCAGCGCTGTGGGGGGCCGGTCCGGCGTGGGGGTTTACTCGGGACTAAACCCAAGCTGGGCTGTGCGGGGGTGTGGGCAGGAGCCACTGGCCGTCAGTCACTGGTCGCCGTTGACAGTGGCTGTGGGGGCGACGGGCTCTTCTCTCCACATTAGTCTCTGTCTGACAATTCCTAATAAAAAGCCAACATCAGTCGATCAATCAACAGGGGGGTTATCCGTCCCATCGTCACCGTTGGTTGAGAACGCTATCGTGTCCTGTTGGGTCCCCAGGAAGGATCAACCTAGTATCACTAAATTCTGGAAAAACCTTAAATTAGGCAGAGCTATAAGCTAGGAAGGTTTAAAAACAAGGACAGAAATCAGTACAAACTGAGAGTCAGTGCTGCTGTTTTCGAACCTGTTTTCGGGCACCTGAAGCCGTATCCTGGTGAGGATGACATTTGTCTACGTTTTGTCTGCTGTGCAGGAAGGTTGGTGTGTTCGGCAGCTCCGTTCGCGCTCAGCCAGTACCTCCAGTTGTAACGGTGCGAGGGGATCCACTTCGCTGATCACCAGCCTTGAATGGCTAAGAAAACGACTTCAAAGTTCCCTTTATTTTTATATCAAGTTTGAGAAGTAAGGCAATAAGAAAATACAAGGATGCCGCTTAGCATTCCTGCTTAACGCTTCTCCACGCACTTTTGGGACTGGTCGCTACCCTCTTAATCTTCCTGTTTGTTCCTGGGCGCTGGGCCGCTGGGGTGGGTGCCGCTGGGCCCTGGGCCGGCAGAGGCCGGCCCAGGGGGCAGCGGATGGGACGGGGTGGCGGGGGGTGCGCCTCTCCTGGGTGCTTTCTCCAACCCTGGGGAGTGCACAGGGAGGTGCGGGAAGCCGCCTGGCAGCGGGCCACCTCCCTGTACAGAAAGCTGCGGGGGCCACAGACAGAACGTCCCCAGTGCAGCCCGGAACCCCGCAGGGGCCCCTGCTCCGCCTCTTTTGTTGTTTGTCTAGGTTTTTCTTATTTGAGCTACAGAAACGAGCCTGAGAAAGGAGGGCCCTGTGGCTGTGGGGCTGTGGCAGGGGTGGCCGCATCCAGGTGGGCCGGGTTAGTACCCCCAGCCCCCCTGCCGCCCCCACAGGCTGCCCCCACTTGAACTTCTTCTGGCCTATCCTGGACCTTTTGTTCAAAAACAACTTCATCGAGGTAGAACTTACAACCCATGAAACCCACCTGTCATGGGAGTCATGGGTGAATTTTAGTAAGCTCGCCAAGTCCTGCAGCCACAAGAGTGACCCACGTTTGAGCGTTTCCATCACTGTTTCCTGTAAAAGAGATGGATCTTCGTTTTTGGTCCCCTGAAGGCAGAGCTGGGGACGGAGACTTGGGTACAGGCCGGTTCCTTGGGGGGGACCCCAGGAAGATGAGAGGGAGGGTCTCTGCCGGGGATCGACCTCCCAGGACGACCCTGCAGGGGACCGGGCCCCTGAGGGGGCATGTGCATGCCCGCAGCGCACACGTGGGCCTCTTCCTCATCCGCTTGTCCGGCTGTCCTGGGCAGTCCCCCAGTCAGGTGGCACACGCGTTCCCTGTGCTGACGGCTGCCCTTTGCTCAGCAGCCTGTGGACAGACATTTAGACTCTTTTGGGTTTTCTCTCTCAAACACTGGCTACAACGATGGTCTTTGAAATGTATCCACAGTAAGAAGCGGGGACGGAGGCCTGCAGGGCACGGAGCACCCGTGCGTGTGAGCGCGGAGCCCGGTGTAGACGGGCGTGGGCGAGCTTGTCTGCAGGCAGGTCCCCAACAGTGATGCCAGGGGTTCTCTCGGGGCTGGACCCTGCCAGGGTGGCCCCATGGAGATGAGTCCTGTGTGGCCAGAGGTGCAGATTGCAAGGCTCGGCCTCTCTACAGGTGAAGCCCCAAGATAGGGACACGGTGAGGCCTCGAGATGCTGGTGTGGGGGGTCCATCCGCTCAGCTTCCTCCTGGACAGGTGAGGGCCCCAGCAGAAGCTCAGCTGGGGGAGTCCTCAAATCAGGGAAAGGACCCGTGGGGCAGGGGGTGACCCGTGCACCGGACCAGCTGGCCAGTGGAAGCACGAAGTGCAGACGTTGCCTGAGACCCTCCCTCGACCCAGACCAGGAGGCGCCTCAGCGTCACAGAGCTAGGGCAGGCCAGGCGGCCCTTCTCAGCGGTGCGTGTCCCCACTCAGGGTCCCACCTGTGCTCCTGCTGGGGGCAGGGCCTCCCTGCGGTGCCTCTCGAGCAGGGCCCCTTGCCTCAGGTGGGGTACGGCTCATCCACATCCCTCTGCTCACAGCAGGCCTGGGGGTACAGGCGCGGATGCCGCAGCCCAGGGAGGCTGGCAAGACAGGTGAACTGTGGGTCCTGCCCACTTCCTGTCCCACCCTCGTGTCTCCGCAGTGGACTGGCGTGGGACTCCCTCAGGGTCTCTGGGGCTCTAGGAAGAGTGCAGCCTGGTGTGGGCTGACGCCGCAAGGTGGGGGTGGGTTTTCAGGCTGGACAAGCAGGAGCAGAGTGAAGAAAGAGAAGGCGGCTTGGGGTGAACCTGGTGGTGCCTCTCCCCTGTGGTGGCCGTGGCTGCAGCAGGAAGGGGCGGTGGGGACGGGCTGCAGTGGGACCTGTAAGTGCCCGCGCCAGCCTGGGTGAGGACAGCCCAGGGTGCTTGCTGGCTCTGGACTGGTCAGTCAGCCAGCTCCAAGAAGTCCCTGGCCTGGGGCTGTTGGGCACCCGGGATACGCCTGGCTGGTGAGCGGGCTGCCCACCGAGGGGGGCGGCAGAGCTGGGCACCTGGAGGACGGGCAGGAATGCCCGCAGGTGTGCCCGGAGGGGGAGGTGGAGCCCGCCACGTGGAGGCCTGGGATCAGACGGCCGAGCTCTTTCCCAGGCTTGCCTGTCGGGTGGTGGCTGCCAAGGGTCCAAGCTGTGACGAGCTGCACCAGGTCCCCACTGTCCCACGGGACTTGGAGGGCTGGGGTGGCTTCTGAGCTGCACTTGTCTCCCAGAGTCTAAATCCCCTTCTGTCCCATGTGTGGGCGGGCCAGGGTGCGGCAGGATGGCTGGGCAGGACCGGGAAAGCCGTGTCAGCTTTGGGGACGAGAGAGGACAGGGAATCACACTGGAGCGTAGAGCCAGAAGCTGGAATACCGGAGGCCGGCAGACCACCAGCAGCCCCGCGTCAGCACCCTCCAGGACTGACTGAGACCACGGAACAGGACGGAGAGGAAGGAGCCAAAACCACGGATGCCACCCAAGACGTGGCCAGCACCCACTGTGCGCACCCAGCAGACGCAGGAGGAAGTCATCTGTCATCCTACGCGGGTCCACGGCGGGAGGGAAACAGGGCCTTTCTGGGCTTGTGGGGTGACATCCAGGACACCTCGGAGGCCACCTGACTGAGGAAAGTGAGCAAGACTGCGGGACAAGGCGGGACTGATCACAGCCATACGAAGAGCTTGCTGTTGGTTGGAAGTTAGAACAAAATTTCTAGGCAGCAATCCAAAGCTGTTGATGGCATCGGGGAGCAGCCGTGCCCCACCCGCCTCCCGCCAGCCCGGGTTCCGGGGTCTCTCTGCCTCAGGCCCCCTCCTGCCCTGGACTGAGCTTTCACGAGGACCCCAGGCTTTGACAGACCGGGGCAAGCTCTGCTGCGAGGAGTGACCTTGAGCCTCTGACCTGTGCGGACACGGGGGGGAGGTCCCATGTGGGCAGCATGGCTCCGCAGGGTTGGCGGTAGGCTGGGGGCATGCGTCGGCGGTGCGCAACAGAGGACTCCTTGCATGGCAGGGCTGCCTTGAGGCCTTTTCTTGCCTTTAAAAGCTCAGGAAGGACCCGCTTTAGCCTCTAGTATTGAGTGTGAACACAGCGACCCATTGGAGTCAAGCACCCGGGACCCAGAGTCAGCAGACTCTGCCCCATGGGGCCCCTCGTAGTCCCAAGCGGCCAGGGCTGCTCCCCTGGACTCCAGCCTGCTGACAAACTCAGATGCTCGCTTGGACACCTGGTCAAGATTCAAGCAGCCCACCCCGAGCCTCTCATGGTCCTCGGGGGGACACGCACCGTCCACCCCCTGGCTTGGGCTTTCTCCCTGGGCCACGCTGCCCTTGCAGAGTGGATTCTTTCACCCACCACTTGTGTGAGAAGGCTACACCCCACATGGCAAATCAGCCTGCCCGTCGACCCCACATGCCAGGTCCCAAAGGCTGTGCCATCCATGTCCAGTCTGAGGTTAATGGGGGACATTTCTGCTCGGCTCAGGTGTCCTCTTGTGGATGGTGGTCCACAGAAGCCCAACAGAGGAAGGAATCAGCTCCCAGCCCCTTTGCCAGATGTGGAAGCTCTTCTCCCCATGCTCCCCTAGGCCAGCACCTAGGACAATCGCCCGGGCCTAGAGCACCTGGCATGTGGGTGGGGGGGGGGGTGCGCCTGGGGCGGCCTTCCAGGGTAGGGGCTCAGAGTCCAAGGTGCTGCCGCGGCCCAGCCCTGAGAGCAGGGTGGCGCTCCCACCCCGGGAATGCAGGGCGGCCGTGCACGGGCCAGGGCTTGTCTGAGGGGAGGAGCGTGCCCAGGGTGTGGGCATTTCCGCACGGAGGCTGAGGCTCCTCTCCATGGAAACTGCGTCACCCTCTTATAATCCGGGCCTGGCTCTGGAGACAGTGACTCACAGGGTCAAGCCAGTAGCCCAGCACTTTCACACTTGGTCTGTCCAGGATCTGCCTGAGTCTGGAGCCGATCCCCCCTTCAGGGACCTGGGCCCTGTAGGTGACAGGGCTGGCAAGAGCTCACGCAGATGGCCAGCGGCCAACTCAGGCCTGGGGCCAGCAGCCCTGCCCTACCTGGTGGTGGAACGTGGAGAAGGGAGTTTGGGGCCTGGTGGAGTTTGAGAGTGACTGGAACCCCACCCCTGTCAGTCCTGGGGCTTGGCCAGCGCTCCGGGCCTGGGGGGCTGTGTGTGACTATGTGTATGACCCCTAGGGGTACTCACGGGCTTATCCCTCTAGTGGAAGGGAAAGTCCCTGGTCACGGAACCCCCCGGGCCAATGGGTTTCCTTGCTTGGGAAATGGGGTGATGGTAGAGCTTGCCATGATGTCACACGCCAGGTGTTGGCTCGGCCTGGCACGTGGGGCACTCCCAGCTGTGAGCGGTTCCCATGGAGGCCTTGGGCAGCAGGTGTGGTCTACCTCCCCACGTGGGGTCACTAGCCTGCCCCGTCTGTGGGACTCAACAGTCCCTGACCTGGCCCAGGAGCCTCTCTGAACCCCACCAGGGCGCCGCCGTCACCTCCCCAACCCCTGGATGACTTCTTCCTCCCTCCTGCACACCTTGTCCCCCTGCCCTGACATCAAGTCTCACCTGTGGACTCTGCACCCTAGACCACGGCCCGGAGCTGCGTCACCACCTGCCAGGCCTGCACCCTGACACCCGCGCACCCTTCCCCCGCTTCCTCTGCCTCCAGGGAGCCAGGGACCCGCATTTCCTTCCGAGCTCAGCCCCCGCCTGCTCCTGGGCCACCACGATTTTCAGAGAGTCACACAGGCCTGTTCAAGCCTCGTCCCCCACTGGCCAGGTGTGTGGCCCTGGGCAGGCCGCGGTGATACGGGGACGTGGGGAAACTCCGCGGGAGGCACTGGGCCTCCAAGACAGCCACAGGTTGGCGGGGCTGGAGCCTCCAGGCAAACGAGGAGTCCTGTTTTCGCCCTTTCTGTGGTGTGGTCCTGGGGAAGCTCTGGCGTCTACAGAATCCCGCCTCATGGCCTCCTCGCGGGGCTGCCTTGGGCGGGGATGGAGGGGTGTGCGTGAAGCCCGCAGCCTGGCGCTGAGGCCAGAGCTGCCCTGCTGTCCTCCTGTCCTCCGCCTCCGGGCCCCCCTCTTCACTGTACCTCCCGCACGGAGCTCCTGTATGGTGCTCGCAGGGCTCCCTTCCTCCCTTCCATGCAATGTGCTGTGGCCTCTGCCGCCTCTGGTCTAGGGCTGGCGCTAACCCGTCCCTGCCCTTCGAGAGGGGTACCCCCAGCCCTGGCCTCCTCCTCTGTGAATGAGGCAGATTCCAGAGGGAAAGCTGCAGAAGATTCTCTGCACCACCTGCACCCCGGCCGTCAGCGGCTGATCGGGGGCTGGTGCCGAGGAACGGAGCCACAGGCCAGGCAGGGCCTTGATCTGCGGCCAGAGGCTTCCGGGGGCACCGAGAACGTCTGCTTCATTAGCCCTTCTGGCAACAAGCGGAGCCTGGAGGAGAGGACCGGTTCCCGTTCGCGGACCACTGCCCCGGTCCTGAGGGCCTAGCGGTGCCTCTCGATGCCAAGAGGAAGGGGTGACGTGGCTGTGGCCCCGGGAACCCGTGGTGTCTCCAGGTTTGGCAGCGGGCCTGGGGAGGTGGGGGCGGCGGGATAATCAGAGCAGCAGCCGGGACGGTTCCGCGTGGACAAGCCGGCCTGGCTGTCCCTGAGGACTGGGCCCCTTCTCTGTCCCTCAGGCCCCCGGGGTGGACTGGTGGGGCCATTCCTGGGTAGGGACCATGGCTCCTGCCAGCAACGGGGCCTGACGTCCCGGGCAGGTGGAGGGATTCCACGGAGGAGGCTTTGACGGGTGAGGATGACGCAATCGTGCGTGTCCTCACACTCTTTCTTCTTAGAAAGATTTCCCCATCGTGGGAGTATGAGGTTGAATCATAATATTTTCAAGTGTGACTGTTTTACGGAGGTGCTCTTGTTCTGAGGTTCTAGGACTTTCTTGCCCTTGTAGATCGGCCAGCGCGTTCAGGAGCCAAACATGGGGGCCCGGGGGGCCGGGGGAGGTGCCGTCCCAGAGGCCGGGCGGCTTGGAAGGCCCGAGCTCTGGGGTGCGTCCTCCCTGCCCGTGGCCCTTTCCTGTGGGTTCTCTGGGCCAAGGCCTGGAGGGCTTTCTCCTTGGGCTTCTTATCGGCCCATCGGCTCATTTAGGTAATGACACTTCCTGCCCGTTAATCTTGCCGAAATGAAGTCAGCCCCGCACCGATCTGGCCAGAAGCTTGCAGAAGACTTCCTATTTGGGGAATAAAACAGAGCTGGGCCTCTGGCACGTCCAGGAAGTGGAGAGCCCGGCTTCCGGAGCAGTGGGCCCAAGAACAAACGGGACAGGGCGCCTGAGCGCTGCTGAGTGCCCACGTCAGAGCGCGGCCTTCCCGGGCTGGAAGTGGCCGGCCAGGTCCGAGTGCTGACATCCTGGCCCCATAGACCCTGCCAGCAGGAAACCGGGGTGGGGGTGGGGGTTGGGCCAGTGCTTTTCTGGGGGACTAGGCCCCGGCTAAGGCTCCCCTGACCACCCCAGACGTGTCCGGGTGCTCTCGGCCTTGTAAGTCTGCTGGAAGCTCCCTTGCGGCGAGCCTAGGCCACGGACTCCCAGCTGACACCTTGCTTTTCAGCCCCGTGAGCTCCCAGAACCCCGCTGCTGAGCTCGGCTCACAGGCTCCTGTCCCAGGCTCCACAGGCTCCCCATCCCCCCGGGCCTGGGCAATCTCACACTTTGGTGGGAGCCAAGAAGCAGAACCGGGAGAAGCCAGGATCTCTGCCTCCCTCCGCCTCCAGCTGCGGCTCTCTGCAGCGGGAGCTTCGGCACAGGGCCTTGGGCCTGGGGCGCTGGAGCACCTCCTCCTTCTGTCCCTCCAGCCTGGGGCACGGTGGGTCCCTGAGCACTTGGCACCCTGCGCTCGCTGAGGGCCACCTGGAGCCACCCTCGTTAATGCCCAAGGAGCCCCTGGCAATGACACAGACAACTGGAGTCCACCCAGTTTCCCCTCTCTCCAGGCAGGGTAGTCCTTGAACGTGTCTATAGTGTCCCCAAGGCCCCCACGGGTGGACCCCACCTCCTCCCCCCGCGACTCACCTCCCAAACTGTCTTGGAATCCTGCCTCAGCATCTGCTTCTGGGGGACCCATCCCAGCCAGCCTCCCACTCTTGCCTCATCATCCCCTGCTGGGCCTCTCAGGGGTCCCCCCGCCCCAGACCCCTCAAGCATCATGGTCCAGGGCAGATGGTGGCCCTGCCTCTTGGCCAAGCCACTGCTTGCTCTCTGATCCTGAGATTGGGGGCAGGGGAGGAAGGAGGAGCTAGAAAGGAGGGTGCATCGGGAGGTGGGGGCAGGCTGGGTGCTTTGGCCAGTGCTGCAGGGAGCTGGGGTAGACCCCTGGCCTGGGTGGCAGGCTTTCCCTTTGCCAGCTTCCCTGGGACATCAGAGCCTGCTGGTTGCACAAAGGACTCCTTACATAAGTGGCGTGAAGATACATGAAAAGCCCCGGGCAAGTCAAAACAACCCTAAATGGGCGGGGATCCCAGATGGACAAACACCGGGGAACGTGGTGAGTAACTGGTCGGAAAGCCCCGGCTGGCAGGAAGGGGACTCTGGGTGGGGTGGCCCTGGAGGAGAAAGTGGTTGGGCAGAGGGGATGGACGCGGAGGCCACTGCTCTGAGGCTCCCGGTGGCCGCCCCAGCCCTGTTCCAGCGCTGGCCTCGGCCTCCTACTGCGGGCACACAGTGCGCCCGCGGCTGACAGGCCGTCATAACCAGGTGGGGGAGGTCCGCGTGGGCCCCTCTCTTCACACCTGGAGTTGGGGCTCATGGGGATCCCGGGACATCCCATCCTGAGTTCCTTAACTTGGTCACCTCTGCAAAGACCCCTTTATCCAAATAAGGCCTCATTCATAGGTTCCAGGGGTCAGGACACGAACAGAGTTTGGGGGACCACCATTCACCCCACTCCCGTTGGCAGGGAAAGGGACCCCTGAGTCTCCTGGCTCTGTGAGATGGGGAGCCCCCTGGAGGCGTCCAGACTCGGTGAAACCAACTCGGGTCAGGACAGCCTCTCCGAGCAGGGCTGCTGCCCTAGGAGCCCTATCTCAGACACCGACCACCCCTCCTTGAGCTCCTTCCCAGCCAGGCTCCCCTCTGCCCCCCACCCACGCCTCAAGGGGGCATCTCCCAACCACCCCACCCCCGAGAACACCTCCAGCACTTGCACTCCCCCTTGTCCCCCCAACTTCTCTGGATGGGGGCTGAGCCTGCCGGCCCTGGCCCCAGTGCCTGGGTGGGAACACAGGGGTATGCAGGCCTCTTCTGAGTCTCAGAGGCAGTGAGGATGGGGCAGCGCGGGGTGGGGGATAGAAAGGAGGTGGGAGGGGCTGGACTCCCCCAAATCCTAGGAGCTTAATGCAGACTGTAGCTGCCCCGCCCCCAGCTCTAGTCCCCCAGCACCCCCGCAGGCAGCCCACCTCCAGCGCCTCCAGCCCATGTGGTCCCCTGGTGCTTACAGGGACCCCGGAGAGCACAGACCCTGGAAACCCAGCAAAGAGGGTGCTGTTTGTTTTACTCTTAGGTCCTCTGAGGGGGCTGCCCCGGTGCTCTTCCTGCCTTCACCTGCACTCTGCTCCCTGGGGACAACTGGGTGCTTGAGGTCCCCAGGGCCCCCACTCTAGGCTGTCCCAGGACAGGAGATGCAGAAAAATAGCTCCATCTCTCTAAGCCACAGGCCTCTTTTTTGGGAAGCGGAGCTCCATCTTCCGGCTTCCTGGGACACAGCCCCCAGACAGGCGGGGGTTTGCGGCTTGTCCACGCTGGCCGCACCCTGCCCTCGGCTGCTGTGTGCTCCTGTGAGCTCCTGTCTCTTGCTGCCTCTCTGGGGAACCTGGTGGGGTGCAGAGCTCATGCTCCACTGGCCTCACACTGTCCCTTTTCAGAGCAGTATTTTTACCCAGGGTGGTGCCCACGGTCAGCCAGCCCCTGCTTACCAAGAGGCCCTAGGGTAGCCGCCTGCGGGTGGGTAGTGCCCAGGCCTAGCCTCAGGCGTGCTGGACCCCTTCCCACCCCACCAGCAGAAGCCCCCCCACCCGGTCCCAATGTCCTTCTCCGGCTGGAAGGGAGTCTGACATTTCACCCCCAGCAAATGGCCAGACAACGAACATTCTCATGGAGCCAAAAATGACTCAGGACGGAAAGTGGGGGTGCTCACGGGAGCTCTGGGCCACCTGTGCTTTCCAGCTCTGTGGTGGGAACCCCTCTTGTCTCCACCGCAGTGGAGGGGTGCGAGACACCAGGATGCTGCTCCCCCAATGCCGGAATGAGAGGGAGCCCACCCGGGGTGACAGTACACCCCAGGGCGGTGGCCAGAGACCCATGGGCCCTTAAACGGCACCGCCGCGAGTTTCCCAGGGTCCTGAGAGCCCGCTGTGGTCCTAGTCTAGACCTCCCGCTGGTATGGATCCTCTCGCAGAAGGTACCTGCCGCCGAGCTGACCCCTCCCCCCCACGTCGTGCTCCTCTGGATGACGTGATGGCTGATTCGCTCTGGAACGGTTTTCCATAAAAACATGAGGGTTGTTACTTTGTACTCCGGAAGGCGTGTGACACGATGGGCCCGTGGACGCTCTCGCGCTCAGTCTGGCGTTTTGCTCATCCTCTCTGGCTCTGTCCCTCCGCTCCCTTTTCCTGCGTCTTACTTCAACTTCTCGTCGCGCTCCGTTTGAACGTAGCCATTGGCTCTTTGGCTTTACCTCCGTGTGTCTTTTGTAGCGGTGGCTTCGCGCCCGTGACGCGCCCCCCATGCTCTGCTCAGCTTTTGTGTTGCCGCCTTCGATAACCCGTGGGAGCCCCCGGCCACCTCGCCCTCCTCTTTCGGGACGCCGTCCCGCTGCCTCCGCCTCCGTGTTGTGTGAGCAGATGTTTGCTCTTGTTTACTTTCTGCCTGGTTTCTTTTCCATTAAGTCTTTTTCAGAGAGTAGCTCTAGGTTTGCAGAGAAATTGAGCAGGAAGTCCAGGGAGGCGCCTCCGTCCCCCCTCCCTGCTCACAACTGCTGCATCATGACTATTAACTGAAACGCGCAGCTTACGGTAGGGCTCACTCTCGGTGTGGACACGGAGTAGCTGCGCTGCCCTGAAACTCTGCCCTCCCCCCAGCCCCCAGCCACCTGTTTTCTGTCTGCCGTTCTGCCTTTTTCCAGAACATCTGCGCGGGAAGCACACAGTATGCAGCCTTTCCAGGCTGACTTTTTCTACTTAGCGATCTGCCTTTCAGGTTCCTCTGTATCTTCTCGTGGCCTCTGTGGTCTGGAGGCGAAAGAGAGGCTCATTCCAATTGCTCTTTCCAATATGTAATGCATCCCTTTTCTCTCGGGTTCATGAGACCCTGGGGGTTTTTTGGGCAGATCGTGACGTCACTGGGCACGGTTTTCTTTGACTTTAGCCTGTTTTGGATTTGCTGAGCTTCTTAAAACTGTGCATATGTCTTTCCCCCAATTTGGGGCATTTTCTGCTATTATCACTTCAAATATTTTCCCTCACCATTGTTTCCCTCTCTCCTCCGAGACTCTCGTGGCAGGAACAGTGGACCTCTTGCTACCATGCCAAGAGTCCCTAAGCTTCTGTTCATTTCCTTTTCCAGGCTGATTTTTCCTCTGTTGCATAGGTTGGAAGTTTTCTATGAATCTCTCTTTGGTTCAGTCCCCTTTCTTGCCACTGCCAGCCTGCTCCTAAGCCCACCTAAAGATTTTTTTTTTTAATTTCAGATATTTTATTATTCAGTTCTAAAGTTTCTATTTAGTTGTTTTTTGTAGTTTCTATTTCTCTACAGAGAATTTCTGTATTTCCGTCACTTCAAGTGTATTTTCCTTTACCACGTGGAACATAGTGGCAGCAGGTGCGTCGGAGTCTTACCGAGTGACTCCAGCTTCGGGTCATGTGGGGCGCCTGTGGATTCACACTCTCTTGAGCATTTTCGTGGCTCCTTGTATGTCAAGTAATTTTGGATTCCTCAGATTGTCCTGAATATTTTCAATATTATGTTGTGTAGCCTCTGGGTCTTGTTAAAATCCTCTGGGAAATGTTGACTTTGTTTTTCATTTTGGGTCCCGCTGGGTCAGACCACGGTTGTGTGTCACCTGCTGCATTTCCAGTGCAGTTCAGCTCTCGGAGCCTTTTCCAGGCTGCAGTGGGTTGTGTTCCTCAGCTCTTCTCTGTCCTGGGTTTGTCCCAGCAGGACCCCTTTTTCCGCTTCATCTGTCCAGAACGATGGAGTCACCATCAGAGTCGTAGCTGCTTGCACCCCCACTGTCGTGAGGCCCTGACACGCAGCGGGCTTCCCCCTCCTTCACCGGCCCCAGAAGTGCACGCCTGAGTGTACAAAGTCATTGCCACTGGTGTGGCTGCTACGAGATTTTCAGCCTGTTATCCCTCCGTTCCTTCTGATAGGAAGAAATGTAATCTTAATCCAACCCGGGAAAACAGTGTCATCCCTAGCTTAAATCATTACACTGGGGATTATCTTCTCCCCTGACTCACTGGGGAAGAGGGATAGGATGGTCAGTGGGTGCCTCTGGTGGGTGTCTGGGCTGCCTGGCCGTAGCTGTGGGTGGTGGGAGCTGCCAAGTTTCAGCCTCCCAAACACCAGCCCTAGAGGCAACTCCTTGGGCAGGGCTGCAGCGGGGAGGGGTCTGAGTCCAGTCACAGAGCTGCCCCGAGGCCACAAACGCCCTCGTCGTACTCCCTGTGGGTCTCTGCCCCTCCCAGAGCACCGCGGAGTCCGGAGAGGAGCGGGCGGCCAGGGGACGAGCTCACGTGTCCAGCTGAGCTCGGCCCCGCTCACCTGTCAGGCTGGGTGCACGGGACCTGCAGGTGTCCCACTGCCAACTTCTCCCGGTGGGTTCCATCCCTCACTCTGGGACAGTTATGGGGTTTGGCCCGGCCCATCATTTGCCCTGAATCTGGGGGGCAGTACTGTGACAGGAACAGGTGATCTGCCTGTCCTGCCATCCAAGATTTGCATATGTTTTCATATAAATCATATCAATAGTGGTGAAGTCACTACATGACCACCCTCCATCCCTGCCCAAGTCCTCCCACACAATGGGAGCTCCAGACAGATGCAGCGTGTCTGCATGGCTTCATGTCCTACTGGGCATGTTGGGGTTCACACAGGGCTGGCTCGCGTCCCCGGCCCACAAGGGCCACACTCCTGCCAGCTGATCTCTTGGGAGCGTCGAGGATGTTCTTGCCATTGTGGGCACTAAACACAGGCTGGGGGTGGGATGGGGATTCAGAAGCTGCTCTCCAGCCAGCGGTAAGAAGCCGACCCCACGGCCGAACGTGGAAAAACATCAACTGCAGAGCTGTCTCCGTCTCCTGCCTTGGGAGGGGATGTGGCAGCGCCATGCTGCAGGAGCCGCGGACCGAATCCAGCTGGCAGGTCTGCCCACGCACGGGAGTGGGCAAGGGCAGGTGTGGCTGGTGGCCGCAGAAGACAGTCTTGGAGCTGGAACGGGGGAGGGCAGCTCAGGCGGCTGCAGCAGGGGGAGTTCAAGGAGTGGCGCAGCCCCGGGATGTCACGGGAGGACGGTGTCGCCGCTCGAGAAGGGGGAGGACGGTGTCGCCGCTCGAGAAGGGGGTGCAGGTCCGGCTGCGCCTTCCGGGTCCTTACCTGGCCTGCAGGCATGTTTTCAAACCGGGTGGTGAGGAAGTGGCATCTGTGGGAGACCTCTGAGGCCATGGGCCTTGATCTGGAGGCGAAGCCTCAAGCTTTCCTCTTGGCAGAGCAAAACTCAGAGGAGCACCAGCCGCCAGCACAATGGGAGGAAACCTGTTTCCTTTTACTTTCTTAGGGGAAAAAACGTACGGTTCTGAACAAATGCATAGAAGAGACCTCTCCACTTTGAACCTGGGCCCACAGGGGCCTGGCATCCTTGGGAGGACCCAGAGCTGGCCTCGCTGTGCCGGCAGCACTGTGCAGCCTGGAGCTCGCTGCCCGAATCAGGGAACCACAGAGCTCTCTGGGACCCCTCTTGCTCGGGGCCTGGGGGTTCTGGCCTCCCACGCCCAGGGCAGCAAGGGGCCCGGCCCTTCCGACTCTATGGCCCTCGTGGGTCCAGGCCTGCGTGGCCTGGACAGCCGGGTGGGCTGCCTGTCCCACTGTGCACCCTGGCTCAGGTGGGTCTGTGCCCACGGGAGCCCCAGGACGAGGGGGACTCTGTGCTCTTGTGCCCTGTTTGCATGGGTCACGCCCACCAAAGTGTACTTTGCCCAGAGCCTCAGGAGACTCACATGCTGTTGAGTGGAAAAGCTCCAGACACACACTAGACTGTGACCGAGCCTGGGTGTGGTGTGCACGGCCACGCACCATCACATGTGCACACGTGCTCATGCACGAGCACACACAGACCACAGTGTGAACACACGTGCTCACACAGGAATCCATGCAATCACACACCAGTGAACTCACACACATAGTTGTGCGTGTTGCATACATGACCACATGCCACACACACTCACACATGAACCCACACATCATCACACCTACACACCGGCTCGCGCATGAACACACCACAGTGTGCACACGTGTGCTCACACGTGTACCCATGGTCACACACACTCACACGCGGTAGCATGTGTTGCACACTCACACATGAACTCACACACGGTCACACGTACTCACATACTCATGCATGGACAACACACCACACACGTGTTTGCACACCACAGACCCTCCACTTTGCACGGAGAGCAGGGAACAAGGTAGAACCTGTCCCGGCTAGTGTTCAAGTGCACGTCTGAAGCTGCTTCTGACGGTCTCGGCGGCAGACACAGCGGCCTCGCTATGTCGGGAACAAGCAAAGATGGTAAGTCCGTGTGCAAGTAGATAAAGCCATGCTTCCGTCAAGTGAGGTTTGCTGGGATGAGGTTCTCGGGAAGCCATTTCTGAGAAGACGAACACAATCCTCACCGCGGGAGCGGGAGGGCTCGGGGACGCGGGGATGCGTGTCCGGTATCTCAGGGGACGTGCAGTCCACGGGCTTGCACCTAGAACGGGAACTCCGGTGACGCAGAGCCCTGAGAAACGCACTCACTGGTTCATTGACTCTTACTCTTTTCTGTGGTCCCCTGGTGGCAGGTACTGGGGGGGGGGGCAGTGACATTAAGGGTGATGTGACCGTGGGGAAGAGCCATCTGGGGGGACAGACGGGAAAGAAGCAAGGGCTCGCCAAGGCCTCGGGTTCTGAATGGCACAGGAGCCGTGTGAAGAGGTGCAGGACCAGGCCTGCCAGCGGGCCCCCTCCCTGCGTCCCGGGAGGTCCCTCCGTTCCCCCCGACTTGGGCTCCTCTGCTGCCAGTGTGTGTTCTGAGTGGGGCCCCTTCCCGCCAGCAGCAGCATCGCCCTGAGTGCTGCCCCCCTTCCGGGGTGCCTCTTCCCCCCGCTTGGGGGTGGGCCCGCAGCAGGGGACGGGGCTGTCGGGTCAGTGGGCCTGGGGTCTTGGGGATGATGATGCAGATGTCAGAAGTCTGTCCCTGCTCGTCTGTCTTCGACCACAGATGACCGCCACCGTCCCAGCTCGGGCCCTTCTCCACCGTCCATCTCTCTGCAGGCCTGGACCCTGGGTGGGCGCACACGCCGCCTGCTCCTTCCCCCACCCTGGCTGCTGAGTCAGGCCCACCTGTTTGGGGGGTCTTCCAGGGTCCATGCCCTGCTGGGGGCAGCAATCTCGTTTTGGGACAAGTCCTCCCCTGCCCACATCACTGGAGCTCCTGCCGTTTCCGATTGCTTAACCAAGCAGACCCCAGGGGCTCAGTGTCCCTGATCCTGCTTTCCGGGGTGGTTCTTGTCCAGCAGGGGCCGTCGGCCGGCCTGTGGCAGATTAGAGGAGAGGCTGGTAGCCAGCACCCTGGAGTGCTCAGTCCTGTCTCGCGCCCCGGTAGCCCGGGTCCCACACAGCACGTGTGCACACGCACATCACACGTACACATGCAGACACAGCACACACTCCAGCCCTTTCTCATGCTCCCTCCTCTGTGCCTTTCTGGACTCTGTCCACCTCCAAGGTCTCCCTATGATGTGTCCCCATTGGGACAGGAGGGAGGTGAGGACACATGGGAGGGAAGAGATCACTGGAACGTGGTCCTGGGCTCCAGAGGGAATGAGCCTGAGAGATGGGGCTGGAAGGAGGGGTGGTGCCTGGGCGTGACCCTGTCTGGGGCCCCACGGGCAGGCAGGACGAGGTCAGCAGGCTGAGCAGTGGGGTGGGGAGGCTTGTTCGGGTGGATGTTGGCTTCTCTAGGAACCAGCGTGGAGTTGGCGAGAGTGCCGGAAGCAGGTGCCGGGGCCCTGGGGGTGGGACCCCCAGGAGGATGTCACAGTGCAAAGATGCGTTTTGGATGAGAGGCTGGAGGGAGGCTGGAGGCACTGGGGCCTGCTGTGACAAGGAGGAGCTTGGAGGAAAACCCCTCCCCCAGTCCTGTGGAGGGAGTGAGGAGAGGACCCCCCATGGTGGGAGGTTGCAAAGGAGCCAGGTCTCAGGAGGCCGGGGGCCAGTTCCAGCAGGAGGCGGGGACACGGGGAGGCTCTGTGGGCCTCTGCTGATGCCTGTTTGCTCAGAGGATGCAGGGGAGGTTATGGGGTGGAGGGTGGGAGGTGGATTGGGGGCGCAGAGCCATGCGGGGAGGGACATGGCTGCCCCGGGAGCCAGAGGCTTCTTGGGCACTGAGGGTGGGAACATGGGGCATGTGGGCCTCGGAGATGGCTCTCCAGGTCTCAGCGCCGACTGAGGGAGATGAGGGGTGAGTGAGTGTGCGTGTGATGTGTGTGCGTGCGTGTGCACACGTGTGGTGCGTGGGGTGGGGGTTGCGGCTCCTGTGGATGGAGGCACGGAGATGGGCCTCCAGCTCTCCCGTATCCCATGTCCAAGTTCAGGCACACGGGGTTTCCCAGGGGCTGGAAACTTGGAGTTTGGCCCTGAAATAAATGCTTTGAGAAGAGGGAAAACATTGGCAATCTCAAAAAAACTTTTAATGCAAGGGATTTAGCTAAGAAAAAAAACAATATTAACTTCAAGGAGCCGTCCTGAGGTCAGGATATGGTCAGCATGTGTTTCTGGCCCTGAGCAATCGGACCAGAGCTCTGGAATGTTCCGGACACCTGAAACGTCAGCCCGGTTTTCTGTTTTCTTCCTGGGCCAGGGAGCAGATTTAAGAAAGTTTTCAGCAGGGTCTGAAATGCAAAGGGTGTGTTCCTGACTCGGGGTGAGCCCGCTGCTCCCCGACACACTCCCCCCGGTGCAGAGGTGTCCCTGGAGCGGGGGAACGGCACTCTGCAGGGCGGAGCTCCCGTGGTGCTGGCCTCCGTCCCCACATCTGCACAGGGGCCAGAGCTGTCTGCCTGGGGCTCTCTAACTTGCTCCCCCGGCTCTTGCCTGGGCCGATGAGTTAAACAGAGCCCCAGCCCCACAACTCACAGTGCCTGTTGCCGCGCTGCAGTGGGGGCGCCAGCAGCCGCCGCTACAGGGGAGCTGGGGGGGACCGCGGCCACGTCCTTCCCTGCCAGCTCGTCCGCTTCCGGAGCCGGGAGCCCAAGGTCCCACAGAACCAAGTGATTCCTGGAAGATCAGACCACACGGGGGTTAAGCAAACCCACCAGCGTTCTTCTTGTGTTTGGATATTTCCCAAGATCGATCACGTGTGCACTTCGTGATTTGCGATCTGACAGGACATCAAAGAAAGTGCGTCCTTTGGGTGAAATCTGTGATTCCTGCCATTTCTAAAAACTTTGAAACGTTCGGTCCTGGAAAAGGGAGCACCAGGCACTTCCCCCGTGGCCTCCTGAGGGAGCGCCAAGCGGAAAATCAGAGAAGCCAGGCCCCTCTGTGGGTGGAGTTAAGAAGGTGTGTCGGGGACACCTCGCTGGGGGCCGTTTAGACTGGCTGTCAGAGAGCTTTAGTCCCCAGCCCTCTGTTGGTGGGTCATTTCTGAAGGATACAGCTGGAAATACAAGCCTGGCGTTTCTGTCCTGTTGGGGACCTGGCGCCCAGCCCCCAAAGGCCCCCAGCAGCTCCTGGGAAGACTGTGACCTGTGGAAGAACATCAGAGGGAAGAGCATCCCCGCCAATCCTGTTTGTGATCCCCTCCCCTCCCTTTCCCTTCTTTCCCCTTCTCTCCCCTCCCCCGCCCCCTCTCCAGGCTCCTCTAGAGCCACCCCTGGACCTCATTTCATCAGAAAAATACGTCAGTAGGTAGCACCGCAGAATACCTACTATGGACCCTGGGAAACAAACTGAGGGCGTCAGAGGGGAGGGGGTGGGGGACGGGCGAGGCTGGTGATGGTATAAGGAGGGCACGTGGCGCACGGAACCCTGGGTGTTGTACGCAAACAATGAGTCATGGAACACTGCATCAAAATCTAATGCTGTGCTGCGTGGTGACTAACATAACATCATAATTTTAAAAAATACCTACTATTTAGATGGTTTCTTTGAATACAAGGTCCATGGCTTGACGGGGCTCTGAAGGCTCTTGACCGCTTGGTTTCCCCTCCCCCCTCTGCCCTCCCCTCCCCCTCCCTTGCCCTGGCTGGTTGGCGACACGTGGCCGTTTCTCCAGTAGAATGTCCTGCGTTCTGGATTTTGCTGATTGCAGGCCGGAGTGCATGTAACATGTTCCTCTGTCCCTGAGTTTTCTGTAAGCCGTAGACCAGTTTCCGGTAAAGCTGGTGCTTGGACGTACTCCCGTGTGGTGAGGACGGCGTCCACACAGGTGGGGCGCTCCGCCAGCGGACACCTGTGCCCCCGGCTCTGGGGCACGGAGCGCAGGCAGCGGACTCAGCCCCGTGACCACAGGGGTTCCCGTCGTCTTCCTCCTGACGACCTGAGCTGCCTTCGGGGACCACTGCCTCGCTCCATTACTTCATTGGGTTTGGTTTTTGTTTTTGTTTTGAGAGAGAGAGAGAAAGAGAGGGTGAGGGGAAGGGCAGAGGGAGAGGGAGAGAGAATATCAAGCAGGCTCCAGGCCCAGAGCACAGCTGGATGGGGGGAGGGGGAGCTTGAGCTCATGACCCTGAGATCACGACCTGAGCTAAAATCGAGGGTCTGGCACTTCACCGACTGAGCCCCCCGGGCGCCCCTGGGCTTTTCTCTGTGGAGGTATTACACCAGTTTCAGGGGTACCACGTAGGGACGCGATATCTGCACACTGGTGGGAAACCTGCAGGGCACATCTAGCCAGCAGTCTCGTAACGGGCCCGCGGCCAGCCCCACCTGCTACCGGGGCGCGGCAGGAGCTGGGTCAGGAAGAGGCCGGCCCCTCAGGGGCCGCAGGGGGACACACAGCAACTGCCCTGCCGCCACCCACCGGACCACAGGACGTCCTTCACTTTCTTGGGCCTCAGGCTGTGGGCAAGGGGCAGCCGGCTTGTATCCGTGTCCACAAGAAACAGGAGTTCTTGCAGTGAGGGGTGAGCGGAGGTCCTCACCCTGGGATGCAGGAGAGAGCAAAGCCATGCCCCGGGACCCCCACACATCACCTTCTCTCCCCCGCTGGGGAAGAAGCCGGCCCCCAGCACCCTCGGGGAGTCCAGAACACGGCAGCTCGGATCATTTCTTTGTAGGGCCTCCTTCCGTCCTGGCAGCCTGGTTGAGAAACAGCTGGATGAAGGCATGGTCTGGGGAGGGTAGAGCAGGAATGTGGATCGTTTGCTTAGAAAAATGAATTTACTCAGAAAGATGGGCCTTAGGCAAACAAGAGGGGGGTTTCTGACCCAGGCCCTACTATCGAGAGCCGGCCCGGGGGTGGCTGTGGGTGTGGCGGCACTGGGCACGGCTCGGCTCAGTCACCAGGACAGGGCCCTGACCCCCAGCTCGCTGCTGGCCCGGGGCTCCCGCGGGCGGGCCAGGCACACGGCGCCTCCACTCAGAACTCGCGGCCCTAGCTGGCTGCCCGGGAGGCCCTGAACAGCGCGTCACAGAAGGGCCGAGCTGTCGGAGCCTCAGTTTTCCGTGCCCCAGATGTCAACGTCCTGGCACCATGAAGCCATGCGGTGATTTGTCGAAGCAAAGGTGTCCCCGGGACACGTGCCCGCCTGCCAGGACTGCGGCCACGTGGCTCGTTAGACCGTCAGGCTGCTCCAGGCTGGCGCCTCAGCTGTATGGAGCCCAAGCTCCCAGGGTGGGCCGTGTCTGTGGGGGTGAAGGAGGTTCTTGGGGGTCAGCGAGTAGCCTACGGGAGCTGGATGTGTTCAGAGGGGCCGGGCCTCAGCCTGATTCTCCTCTTCCTCCTTTCAAATTAATAAACTTAATTCTTGTTATAGTAATTTTCCCTTTGCAGAGAATTTGGTGGGAAAGTATAGATTCCCACTCTCCTTTCTCCCGAGGCTCCCATCTCGCGTCAGTGAGCTACGCTCCCTACAATCCATGAGCCGATATCAATGCGCTCTGACTAACTACAGCCCATGGCTCACGCACGGTTCATTCTTCGGGGTGTATTGACAAATGTGGATGACATGTGTGCCCCCCTCCATAATCGTAGAGAGGAGCCCTGTCCTCAAATCCCCTGGGCTCCACCTATCCACCCTCCCTTGCCCACCCCACAGCTCCTGATATGTTTGCTGTCTCTATCATTTTGCCTTTTCCAGAATGTCAGAGAGCTGGAATCACGCACACGCAGCCCACCTGACTCTTTTCAAAGGATGTGGCATGGGAGATTTTAGAGCCGGCAAGGGTGTGGCAAGCCGGGCCTCGTCCTTGGATTTCTTCTCTTGCACTTGAGTCTGTACAAACCGGTCCTGAATTTCAGGCTGTGGAGTTAGTGCACGGGATGATTTTCTTCCTATGATTCAAGGAGGGCCACAGCTGGAAAGGCCTCAGTCTCCTAGGATAGATAGGGAAAGGGTGAGAGGAGGCAGCTTCTCCAGAGCCGGCAGCTTCTCCAGGGCCAGCAGCTCCTCCAGGGCCAGCAGCTCCTCTGGGGTCTGCAGCTTCTCCAGGATCAGCAGCTCCTCCAGGGCCAGCAGCTTCTCCAGGGCCAGCAGCTCCTCCAGGGTCTGCAGCTCCTCCAGGGCCTGCAGCTTCTCCAGGGTCTGCAGCTTCTCCAGTGGCCAGCAGCTCCTCCAGGACCAGCAGCTCCTCCAGGGTCTGCAGCTTCTCCAGTGGCCTGCAGCTTCTCCAGGGTCTGCAGCTCCTCCAGGATCAGCAGCTCCTCCAGGGCCAGCAGCTTCTCCAGGGCCAGCAGCTCCTCCAGGGATTGCAGCTCCTCCAGGACCAGCAGCTCCTCCAGGGTCTGCAGCTTCTCCAGTGGCCAGCAGACATGGACTTGACCAGCAATGCAGAATTCCTCCTCCCTGTGACCTCCCGCCCTTGCCCAGAAAGCTGCTCTGGGCCGCCCATGATGCTCACCCCCTGGGAAGTCTCCACCCTGGGCACAAGGTGGCCACCCAGCATCTCCAGCCACTCCCCACACTGGGCTATTCAAGCAAACAGAAGCCCAGTAGCCTACCTGGGTGACCCCAGATGGTTTGGGCTTGCTGGTCCAGCTGAGTCTACACCCTGTGTGCTCCTCCCCTCGACTGGGGGCAGTGGGCTCCCCAGTATCCCACCAATGCTGTTGCCGCCACGGACAGCAACATCTACACCAACACCAATGCCAACACGTCTATACTGTCACCACCACCAGCAACATCTCACCAACATCACCACCACCATTACTACACTGCCATTAAGACCACCGGTGCCACAACCCTCAGTTCTGGCGAGGAAAGCCCGGGATATGGAAGTGCCCAGCATTCATCCACTTATTTGATTCACGGGGTCTCCCTCCGATCTGCAAGGCGTCATGGCCAACAGCTGGGGCTACCGCAGAGCTCTGCTGCAGACGGGCACCTTATCAGACTGACCCCCGGGTTGGCAGCTCGGGTTGGCCTTGGGTAATGCTTTGAGCGCAGGCTCCGTACCAAGCCCTTCCAAAGCCACGTGCCTGGCAGAGGGGCCTTGTGGAGGCTGCCTGATGGGACCTGGGCTTTCAGTCCAGGGACACGGCAGCCAGGGTCTTCCGGCAGAGCCGGGAGCGCACGCTGTCATTGTGGTGGCACAGTGCGGGGAGGTTCCCTTGGACCCATGGCTCACTTCTGAATGAGGGACAGCTAGGCCTGTAAGCAGCTGCTAAGGCTCTCAGGCCCTGGAACGCTCATCTTGGGACAAGGACTCAGAGAACAGGTGGCTTCTTAAGGGGATGATCCCAGGGAACAGGGGTGAGGGAAGGGCTGAGGGGCAGCGATAAAGCCAGGAGAAGGGGGCGTTGCTGAGTTGCTGCGGCTGAGGGCACCCCAGGCTGCATTTATCCATCACTGGTCAGGTGGCCCCTGGTTGCCTCGGCAGACAGAACACTGTGCTGTGTTCCGAGAGGCGAGAGGCGACAAGCGTCCAGCACAAGGAACCTGCAGCCTGCAAGGCACTGTCCCTGGGGCCACAGCCAGACCCAGTCTGCTGCTGCTCCCCTCCAGTCCCGGGGTCCCTGCCGGCGGCCGCCATGCACAGGGAACTTGCTTCTGGGAGAGGCCACCCCGTCTTCAGCGGGAGCTGTGGGGTGACCTGCCCCTTGCGGGGGCAGCCACCTCTTCCCCTCTCCCGCAGCCGGGGGAGCGGTCAGGGGGTGCGGAGGGCTGCCACTCAGGGGCCAGCTGTCCCTCGAGATGCCCCTGCCTTTGAGCAGCCCCTCCGGAAAGCAAAGAGCAGTGACAATCCAGGGAATTGGGTCGCAGTCCCCTGAGGATGAAGTCAGGTGGTGAGTGTCCTTCAGTGTCGGCCTTGGTCCCCAGGAGAGCGCCCACGGGCCCTGCTCCCCGCCTGAGCGTCTCAGCAACTGGGAGTGCCGTCCCCAGCTCCGGCTGCATGTGCCCTCTCCCCCTGGTGGAAGGGGACTCGGCCTCGGCTCTCATTAGGAGCTCGGGAAGGGGTGACGGGCTGATGAAATTGTGGTCTGAGTGGGTTGGAGGGCGGCCCTGGGGTTTGTCCAGCTCCCGAATGAACACGGGCCCAGCACGTCCGGCAGAGCAGGAGGGACGGGCTGTTTCTGAAAGTGGTGGGCTGTCGGGAGCCCGGGGCTGGCTGGCTCCTCCTGGAATGCGTCCTGACCAGGCCTCAGGCTCCATGCCGGGGGCGGGCTAGGTGGGAGTGCAGGTCTTGTTGGACATGCCCTGGGCTGTGTGCGGGCCTGAGCTCGCGTCTGCCGCCTCACCTCCCAGGTCCCCAGGCTCAGCTTGAGGCCAGGGCAGGCAGCCATCTGGGGGTCCCAGGCAAGGTGTCCCACAGCCCTGGCCCCAGGGGAGAGGAGGTGGGCCCTGGGTCCTGAGTGCTGCCCTGTCAGAGCCCTCTCCAGAACGGCCCTGGGGCCTGTGGGACAAGTGACTCAACCTCTCTGTGCCTCAGTCTCCTCCTCCTTGAAACGAGCTGGCAGGGGGCCCACTGGTAGGGGGTAGGGGGTGTGGGGTGCACCTGCAGGCCCGGGCTCAGCAGGGTGAAGCTTCTTGCTGAGCTTCAGGAGACCCTGGCTTTCCTGGCCCTTCAGTTTCCAACTTCTGATTTCCGCTGCCAGACAAACAAAGCAACTGATGCCTTCTGTCTTGCAGAACTGTCATCAGACCGGCTTCCTCCCTTAGCATGGGCCAGCTACAGTGTGCACGTGAGGGCCTCATGGGGTGGGGGCGGGGGCTGGGCCCTGCACCCAAGCTTGGGGTGTGTAAGAATAGGGCACATCGACAAAACAGGGCCGCGTCTGTTCCCAGCGCTGCGAGAGAGCAGAATGGGAGGGGCCCCTCTGAGCACAGACCTGGCCAGGCAGCACCCTGCTGGTCTCCCCCGGGACCCCCGCTGCCTACATGGGGACCATGCGCACCAGGCGACAGAATGCAGAACCCAGAGACACGTACCCAGAGATATGTTCATCGATCCTCAGCAACGGCGCCGAGAATACACAGCAGGGGACGGACAGTCTCTTCAATAAATGGTGTTGGGAAAACTGGACAGTCGCATGCAGGAGGGTGAAGTTAGGCCCGTGTGCACAAAAATCAGCTCAGAATGGATCAGAGATACGAGCGTAAGACCGGAACCTAACTCCCGGGACAAGCGGGCATCGACAGAGAGCAATGATCTGGCTTCAAAAGCACGGGGGACAAAAGCAGAGGCAGACAAGCGGGGTCCCGGGATCCCAGCACAGGAAAACACCACCGCTGGCAGAGTGAAGACGCCCCGATGGGACGGGGGGCATACTTCAGCCCCCGAGTGGGTTGGCGTTCAGAGCGCAGAAGGAACTCCTACAGCTCACTAGCAAAAAACCCAATCATCTGCTTGAAAGCCTGGCTTCGGACTTGCACAGACATTTCCCCAAAGAAGACGTGCGAATGACCACCAGCTGTACGGAAAGGTCACCGGCACCGACTGTCAGGGGCCGCGTCCTGGACGCCCAGGCTCTGCGGGCGGTCACGCTGCCCATGTCCAAATGCTGCTTGGCGGCTTCGTGCTTCGTGTCTCGGGTGGTGAATCATTTACAGCTCTGCGCCTCAGTTTCCCCATCTGTCAACGCGAGGGATCCTTGCCCTGCCTTCGAGGGAGTGGTGTGTGTGATGCTGTGGGGGGGCTGGGGCCAGGCTGGCTCTCCTTATGGCCGGACGCTGTGCCCGCTCACCTGCACGGCACACGGGGAGCTAGACTGTTCCACAGTCCGTGCGCTGGACCTCGGCACAGCTGGCCATCCGTGGCTCTGGTCAGGGCCCCTCCCCATGGCCTTCTGCTCTTGCTCTGGCTGGTCCTAAACTCCACCTTCCGTGAGGACACCTGCTGTGCCGCTGTCCGACGGTCAGTCTGTCTGGCTCTTTATCGGGCATCCACTTAGCAACACGCTTGCACGGCTGGCTGATGGTCCCTCCCACGCCGAGCACCGGCTTTCCTGTGCCCATTTTATAGAGGATGAGGCACGGTGATCGCCCGAGGTCACAACAGCGAGGCAGACTTTTGGGTGTAAGATCTAAAAGGGGTTCTGGACCTTGCTACGTCACAGGTGATCGCAGGGGCGATGCGGGGACCCGGGTGCGATCGCTGCAGCCCCCTGTAGAACACACCAGAGTCCTGCACACAGTGGGGTCTTCCAAGCTCCCGCCACCTAGAAGCACAGGGCCTGCTGCCCCCCACGCAGGGACGCTGTGGAGCAGGGTGGCTGGCCCCCGAACACGCCTGGCTCCCACCCCAGCAGGCGGCCAGGCTACTGAAAAGGGGTCTCGCGTTTGCATTCTTGATGTGAGGGTCTCCCTAAAATGGGGCCCACCAGTTCAGGGGTTCCTTCGGGGAGCGCTGTGTTTTTGAAGGGAAGACTCCTCCCCACACCAACCAACCGAACTTCACCCTCAATTTCCCAAACGTGAACCGCAGGAAGAGGCACGGCTTCCCGTGTGGACACCAGGAGTCCCAGCACCCGACGTCTCGTAGCTTTTGCCCTTGTGTCAGCTTGGCTGAGTTATTGAAGGCCTGGAGGGGACAAGGAAGACACGTCTGTCCACAGCCACAGGGAGGAGGAGGAGGCTGGCTCGGTGGAGCCCCGGCCCCGTGACCTGGAGGAGCCCCATATTCACATCTGGCAGCTCCGGGCTGGGCAATGGGGGGAGGGGTGTGGAGTCAGGTCCCAATGAAGTGTCCTTGGTGCCCACGCCTGGGTCAGTGTCTACTCAAGGCTGTGGGCTGGACGCCTCCTCCCTCCGGCTGAGAGGCTATGGGGATTGGCTGTCCTGTGCCCAGGAGGGCCGGGGATGCCTGGGACACTGGTCCCCGGAGCTCATGGGGGGAGCAGTTTGGGGAAGGGTCCCCCTTCCAGGGGGTGCAGAAAAGGACTTGACGAGAGGCACTTAGGAGGTAGGGGGGTGGTGAATCACGGTGCCGGGTGGCTGGCCCCGCATTCTGAGCTCAGGGAAGGAGAGGCAGCCAGATGCCACGAGCCAGGTGTGTCTGGGACATGGCAGGATGCGGGCACAGGTGGTGGGCCCGGGTGTGATGAGATCCCAGGCCTGGGAACACCTCTCCAGTCCAGTCTCCCTGGTGGTTGTGACCCTGGAGTGGCCCGTGGGCTGACACATCTCAGTCCTGGCAGCCCTCCCAGCTGGTGGCTGGGCCTGTGTCCTTGTGTCTCTTCCCGGGATGCATGGCACGTGGCTCCTCATAGCCCGTGCATGGACGGATGTTGGGTGGACACCTGCGGGCGCCAGCCCAACCTCCACCACCGTGCACGGCCTTCCCAGGGCAGCATCTGAGAGAGAAGGTAAATCGGTCCAGGCGGGGTGCAGGCCCCTCCCCACGCAGGGGGCTCGCCTGCTGGTCCCGGCCTCTCCTGCTGCCGTGGGGCTGGCCGATGCCTGGCTGCTGCCCTGGCTGGGCCCCCGCAGGCCCCCTGAGTGATGGAGGAGGCACGGCCGGGACCCAGCTCCTGAGCTCTCCTCTCGCGGGGCTATCGCTGAGCACGTCGGGACCCTAGGCCCCTCAAGGACAGGCTGGCTTGTGTCCCCACCCCACCCACGCACACTCCTGGCCAATGCACCCCGAAGGGAGGACCCACCAGCCTCCAGGAGCCAGGGGCGCCCACAGCCAAGGGGACGAGGCGTGGACGCAGCCCCGGGACACAAACATCGATAATTCAGCTTTTCAGAACTCCAGCGGTCTTTAAAATGTCTCTCTTTTGCTTTTAATTCAGAGTCTTAATGGAAGCCCAGGTGTTCCAAGGACCATTTAATATTTAAACAGTTGTCTCCACTTTGAAGGTTAGTCCAGAGCTTGGGGGTGCGAGGCTGGGCCACGGAGCGGGAAGGGAGGCAGGGCCAGGGCCAGGGTGTAGGGGGACACCTGCCAGGCACCTGGGAGGGGACTCAGGAGATGGAAGAGGAAGGGGCCCCACTAACTGCTCATGGGACCTGGGACCCAGGAAGAACCTTGTCTGCACCTCAGTGTCTCCATCTGTGAAGTGGGTCCATGAATGTGTTCTTCAACCCAGGGAGTGGAATAACCCCATACATGGGGGGTGGGGGGATGTGAGTGGTGCCGGGAGGAGGGGCCGATGGTGAATAGCCTCTGTAAACTGAAGTGGCTGTGGCCTCTGGGAGTGGCTGGTGGTGTTGCCAAGGGAAGCCCGAAGCCCCCTGACCAGTGAGGACAAGGCTGCACCCCTTCCCAGCCTCCCCTCACTGCACATCTGCCCGTGGCCCTGAAGCCCGCAGGCCCTTCTGTCCTGAGTGTCCTGGCTCTCCCCTGCCTGCCAGCACCCCAAATGCTCAAGGGCTCACGGGAAAGCATGACTTTTAGAATCAAGAACAAATTCGGTTTATTTTTTGTTACCAGCTATTTGTTGTAAATCTCAAATATGGGGGTACCTGGGGGGCTGTCGGTTGAGCATCCAACTCGTGGCTTCAGCTCAG
Organism: Ursus arctos; assembly: GCF_023065955.2. Lineage (NCBI taxonomy): Eukaryota > Metazoa > Chordata > Mammalia > Carnivora > Ursidae > Ursus > Ursus arctos. Next base: position 92,220,663 of record NW_026623056.1, on the reverse strand, counting down.
GTCATGATCTCAGGGTCCTGGGATCGAGCCCCGTGTCGGGCTCCCTGCTCAGCAGGGAGTCTGCTTCTCTCTTTCCCCGTCTGCCCCTCCCCCATCGCTGTCTCTCAAAAAAGGAAATCTCATGAATATAAACTAACCCTTAAAAGCATATGTGTTATTTTTTCATTTGAGAGAGGACCCCTGAAGATTTCCCCGTCAACACACACTCAGAAGGCAGAGGCTGGAGGTCGGCACCCTTGCGGGAAGGCCCTCACCGTGACCTGGCCTGCGTGCACCTCGGGCCTGCTTCCAGACTTAGGACTGAAAAGCAGGGGTTCATTCCGTGCAAAGAGCCATCACTTAGCCGGGGTTTTAGGGGGAAGGGAATGTCAGGAGGCAGGCCAGCTGCCTGGTTGGGGTGTCGACATTGTGGGGTTCAAACGGGGCCGAGCTCCCCATCTCCCAGCGGAGCCTCTGGAGAGCGTCCACGGCCATGAGGTGGGGGTCTCAGAACTCGGTCAGAGATGGGCGCTGTGTGTGTGTGTGTGTGTGTGTGTGTGCGCGTGCACACACGTGTGTGCGGGGGTCCTGCCCAAGCCGGGCAGCATTGCGTGAAGCACCCCCAAGCCCCCTTCCTCTCAGAGCGGAGCCGGGCTCCCCCGAGCCCAGGAATGCCAAGACGGCCAGCAGACGCCAGAAACTGGGAGCACCTGGAACAGTGCTCGGAGGAGCCAGCCTGCCGATGCCCTGCGCCCGGGCCTCTGGGAGAGAATACATTTCCGTTATTGACGCCGCCCGTCTGTGCTGCTTTGTCAAGGCGGCCCCAGGACCCTCGTCCGGAGCCCGCTCAACCCCCCTCGTGGAGCACGCCTCTGTCAGGCTCACAGCCCCAACAGGTCCTCCCCACCGCCCCACCCCCAGACTCCAGATTCTCTGCCGGAGCCGCATCCGGGAGCCGAGAAGCGCGGCCCCGCTGCTCCCGCGTGCACTGAGCAAATGGCTGACATCAGGCTCAGGGCCATTCCCAGGAGCTCTGCATCTCTAACTGGGAACCCTGACGGGAAAATTGCGATTGATGAGACTGGGGAGGAGAAGGTCACCAGGGAACGGCTATTAACACCTTCCGTCTGGCGGCACTCGGCGGCCGCGGCTCTGAACTTGGTTCTGCTCGTCTCCCCAGGGTGCTCGAACAACTGGCAAGCCGGGGAGCCCCTGGGGCCCCTCCACTCCCTCTGTGCTGAGCTGCCACCCTGGGGCCTGTGTCCCCCTCTGTGCCCCCACAGGAATAGTCAGCAGGCAGGCCACCCAGCCCTGGTGTGTCCCTGGGGCCTCTGCCACGGTCCTGAGCAACGGGGAGGATGGGGCCGTCGGGCCTCCTGGTAAGAGGGCACTGCCTCGCCGGGGACTCACGATACCAGGGGGCGGCAATGGCCCCTTTGCACCAGCAGGGATGTGGCACGGGGCCACGGCCCTGGCCACTCCTGGGGGGGCTCGCCTGGTTTCAAGAGCAGCGACTCCACCCACCTCAGTGTGTGGAGTGGTGCTCTTTTCAAACCCCTGCGCCCCAAGCAGGCCAGCTGCGGCCAACGTGTCCCTTTGCACCCAGCAGCGGGGCTCGAGACCCGGTCACAGTCTGGGGCCAAAACCCCGTGGCCCGTGCTCTCTCCACCCAATTCAGCGTGTTCTACAAGAGGGGCCGAGTCTCTGGGAGGGGACACTTGTCCTGAGAGGCAGGCCAGGGCCAGGCGGGTCTCCTGGGACCCTTCATGATTGGAGGTGGCCTGGAATACACGCCTGGTGTGTGTGCCCATCACGGATTCTCAGCTCAGCTTCACACGGTTTGTGTTTAGGGCCCTGGAATGGTGTCTACCACGCTCCCAGGGCTCACGTGTCCCCGTTGAAGGACATGCCTGAGCATGGACAAAATAGCAGCTTACCTGTTCTCTCGAGCTTTTGCTGTCCCTGCCTCTGCCTCTGGTCCCTGGGACCCCCTTTCCTTCCAGCCATGATGCTGGGCCCCGGGGTCAGGGAGGTGAGGGCCCAGGGTGGCCTGTGGGGAGAGAGCCGCTGGGTCATGACGGGCCGTGCTGCAGTCACTCAGAACTAGGCCCAGGTGTGTTCTCTCCTGGGCTGAAGGCTCCTGGAGGACACGGGGTGTCTGGGTTCTCTCCCGGACACCCCCCACCTCTAGCACAGCGCTTGGCATGTGGTGGACGTGCTCAAGCCCTGACCTTCACTCCGGGTCTGCGGCACGGTGTGGACGGGGCTAGCACCCCTGCAGAGACCTCCGTCCCCTCAAAGCCGGACCAGCCAAGCCCTTGCGTCCCAAGGCCTCTTCCTTCCTTACACTTCGATAATGGACACGGCTTTCTCCCTGCTCCCCACTGGGAAGATGCTTCCATAAAGAAAAGGGTCAAGACCCAGCAGGCTTCCCTGGCCGAGGAGGCAGGTTCCGGGCATACTCGCAGACAGGGAATGGGCTCTGCCTCAGGAAGTTCGCCTGGGAGCTCACTGCACCAGCCTCCACCGGCAGCCTGGGGAGGGAGGCTTTCCTGGGCAGGAGAGTGGAACTCAGGGGAGTTGGCACGGCAGGGTCGGGGCTGTGCACAGGTGCTTTCCCAGGGCTTTCTGGGAAGGGCAGAGCGAGGCCCCAGGGCTCTCGAGGCAGCCCGTCCTCCTCCCCAGCTCCGGCCCGGCTTCGCAGTGGCTGTGTGAGCAAGGAGAGCATGGCCCCTGAGTGTGATCTCAGCGCAAGCCCCAGACCGAGGGCGGACGGCAGAGGAGGGAAGGAGGGAGGTGGGGGACACAGTTGTGCCAGGGAGGAGGGGTGTCGGGGAGGGGCTGCTCAGTCTTGTGAAACTTCATCCTGGCCAGGCCAGGGGCTGAACTTGGGGTGGGAGACTGGACGGCGCCACTCCAGACAGACAGATGGACAGACAGGCTTTGAACCCCACTGGGCCACACTCAGCAGGACCCCCAACACTCACAGTGACATGTGGGGGGGAAGCAACTCTTAGATCTTGTCATGAAGCCAGATAACTGCACCCCTCCCCTTGCAGGGGTGGAGGGGAGGTCAGCTGAGGGAGCAAACGTGTCCCTCAATGGGGGTTGGGCGCCATGGAAGGGATGGAGGCGTGCAGAGAAGGAGCAGCAGAGGCCAGACCGGCAGGACAGCAGCCGCCCCCCCAAGGCCCCCGGGGGCAGCCGGAAGCAGACCTCCCACCTGCACAGGCCATGTCAGGAGGCGCTTTCTTCAAAGCCAGGACCTTGCCCCTGTGAGGCTGCTGTCACCACAGCGAGTGGGGCCCATGCACCCCTGGCACTGGGGACGGCAGAGTGTGGGCTTGGCCTTGGGGACCTGAGCCCTCATGCGACCATCTGGACGCCACGCACAGGGGCCCTCATGGAAGTGGCAAGTCTGGAACCAGCCTGGCTGGCCTGGAGGGGGGCCCGTTGACCTCTTCTTCAGGAGCGGGGTCCCCTGAACTCCATAAAGGGCCTACTTTCTAATTTCCTTAAGCCCCTGGGCCCCTGAGGTGTCCCAGCCAAGCGTGGGTCCCGCGTAGCTCAGGGACCTCCCTGCTGGGATGGGACCCCATGACGGCCAGCCCGGGCTGGGGGCTCGACCACGTGGCCTCTTCTCCCCGAGGAGACTCGGATGCGGTCTGTCGGCCCCTGCACCCCACAGAGGACGCCCCCTCACAGGGCTGCTGTGATTTATCTTGAGAAAGAAGGAGGCTGTGGACCCTCATTCCATGTGCCGGCCGCCTCGCCGCCCCTGCACCTTGGGGCCCTGGCCCAACACTGTCACCCCCCACCTCCCCTGCTGTGCCATCCCGGCCATGCCCGGGGCTGCTCACACTGGCAGCACCTGCGTCCGCTCTGTGGGGAGCCCTCGAGAGTCATCAGCCGCGCTTTCCAGTTAGAATCTTCCTTGATTTCAGATATGTGCTGTCTTCACCAGAGCGTGGAGGGGACTTTTTCAGTGGAAAGGGGAGCTTATTTGGTGAATGGCCAAAGCAGTCGTGCACGGTCCGCCCCCCGGTGCCGGGGTGCGCCCTAGGAGCCAAGTGCGGTCCTGCGGGTGTCAGCGCTCAGGGGAAGTGCTTTCCTTCCCAGGCCGCTGCTGTGGACCATGAGCCGGCCGCGGGCTGGGCAGCCATGACCCTTCCCACCTACAGACGTCTCAGGCGACTGAACACAGAGCTGATGACGAGGCCAGCAGTGATCAGGCCACGTTTGACCATTTAAGGAACCCCAGACTGCTTGGGAAGCCCTGAATTAGAAAGGCATCCAGACCTGCGGGGAAGATAAGCCCCAGGCTGCTGCCTGTCCTGCTCCGCGCGCGCCAGGGGGGTCCCGGGGAGTCTCTTATCAGCACACAGACATTGAGGGCTTGCGGCCTGGTCTGGGCTATTCACAGATGGAAAAACCCGTGGTTCTGCCAAAGGCCAGGCTTTGCTTGCTTGCCCAGGGATGGGTGAGCCAGTTTTAGTAAAACATCACTACCTCCCCGTTTGTAAAGTAGGCGCACTGCCCAGCCCACCGGCCGCCCAACTTTACTGTCCTTACAACTCAGAGGCAGGTCCTACGGCTTCCCCAGTTTTACAGATGGGGGAGCGGAGTCTGGGGGGTGAGGATCGGTGGGTTCTCAGCTGGCCGGGACACAGCAGGGCCTCTGGCCCGGCGGGCTCACCGTGGGGGTGGAGCCCCTCACGCGCGGCCCTGTCTCTCCCATCACCCCTCGAGCATCCTGTGGCTCCCGGGTCCCCGTCTCCCTCCGCTTCTCTGCTCCATAACTTTTCACTGTCCCCATCATCTTGCCCACCTGGCCCCCATTCTGAGGTTCTGCGCGGACGGGAACCTGGGTGGGGGGCGGGGGACATTGTTCAGCCTACTGGACTTTGTGATAAAAAAACTCACCCGAAAACTCGATAGGCCTCAAATGGCACGTCAGCTCGAAGTCAAGCAGAATGACACACTCTATTTTACACACATGGTAAAAATACCCCCAGAGTAGGAGTGTGGTAAACGTCAGCAGCGTGTAGCTGCCCCTGGGGAGGCAGCAGGTGGACAGGAGGAGGGGCGAGGGGTGCAGCGGAGGGAGGGGTGCTGTGCTCCAGCTTGCCTGGCCCAGGGGAGGCCCAGACACACTCTCCTGGTAACTGACGGGGAGGGGGCTCTGGCTGCACGGCCTCCCAGACTCGCCACCCAAGGGAGCCCGAGTCAGGAGCCCAACACTGACCCAGCAGACCCATGTGACCAGAGCGCCCCCCACCACGCTGCAGGGGTCAGGTTCCTGGGGGAGGGCGTGCCTCTGCTGGGAGGGGCGCCGCAGGCTCTCCTGCCCTCCTGTGGGCTGATCCCCCAGAGCAAGTGCCCGTAGCAGGTGGCAGAGGCGCTGAGAGGCTGGTGTGCGGCTTCCACCTGGGGTCATCTGCTTCCCAAATCTCCCGGGGCCCCGGAAAGGGAGCCGCCAGCCCCTTGAGGTCAGATCTGCTGAGCGGAAACCCAAGCCACCCCCCACCCGCCCTGGCTCCCTGCACAGCTAGCAAGGTGTGTCCTGCCGGGACGTCCCAGGGAGACACAAACAGGGCGAAGTCCAGTCTGCGTCAGCCCGTTGCCTGTGCCGCTCCTTCTGATGTCTGTTTGCGGGAACACGGACCGTCCTCTGCTGGGAGTGGGATGGCCTTGTCTGCACTGGGGTCAGGGGTCCACTGGGGCAACTTCGTGACCCATCATGACCCCAGCTAGGAATCTTGACCCCTCCTACCTGAGCCCGCTGCTCTCTGCTCTTGAAGATTGTGGAAAACCCTTAGAAAGGGGCACCTCCAGGCGGTTCTTTTTCTCTTTTTCTTTAGAAAGAGCAATAGAGAGAAAGAGCATGTGTGTGCATGTGGGGGTGGGGGCGGGGGGCGGGAGGCAGAGGGAGAGGGAGAGAGAACCTCACACAGACTCCCCACTGAGCACAGAGCCTGACACGGGGCTCGATCTCATGACCCTGAGAGCATGACCTGGGACGAAGTCAAGAGTCGGACTCCTAACCCACGGAGCCACCCAGGCGCCCCAGACTTGCTCTCCTTGAAGAGAGACTCCCATGTTTGTCCTGCCTCTGCGGAGGCCTGGGCTGTGGGTGTCCGTCTCCCCCCGAGCAGCCTCGCTCAGGCAGGCAGACGCTTGGGGCTCCCATCCCTTCCCGCTATCGCAGCTGCCTTCCTGTTCTGGCACATTCTGGGAGATGGTCCCCGAGAGTCAGCTGGGCAATGTGGTGCGGAGCCAGCCAGTGGGGACTGAGGGAGAGAGCAGGGCTGAGTCTTCCAACCCGGGGATTCCGGGAGGTCAGGGAGGGTCCGGAGTGGCACAGAGTCTGAAGCGGCAGGGGCCGGATTCCAGCGTGGGCACAGCGCCCAGGCGCTCTCCGGAGGACAGAGCTCTGCGGATTAGGGCGCTGAGTCACGGCCGGCAGCGGGGGTGGAAGAGGCAGGGCAGGATGGCAGGTGACGAGCTCCTGGTGGTCCAGGGGCGGCATGGAACGAAGGGAATGTGCAGGGATTACGGGATCTGGGGCAGCGGAAGCGTTGGCTGTGTGGCTCTGGCAGCCCTTCTACCAGAATGTGCGGGAACATAAGCAGAGGGGCAATGCCACGTGGGACCGAGGGTGGAAATGAGAAATACAAGCACCCCAAGCCAGACCGAGGCTCCGGCAGCGAGTGCAGAGGGGGCCGGGCTAGCCCAGACGATGCTACCCATCTCACTGGTCCTGGGGTCCGTCCTGAGGCAGGTGTCCCCTTCGCGGGGGTCTAGGGGTGCTCAGCAGCTCCAGGGTGTGGGATCTCCATGAAACAGCCCTGCCCCATGCCCGACTCCTCTCTGCGAACACCTGAAGCGGCCCCTCAAGGGCCCGGCCTCCGATGTCATTGATGAGGGGGGGACATGGGCCATAGGGCCCAGGGCTAGGGGAGCCAGCAAGGGCACAGATCCCACCAGGTCCCATGGAGGGCAATGCAGGGCCCTCTGAGGCCTGGAGCTCACGTCTCCGTGTCCCTTGGGGGCAAGGGGCCTGGAGCCATGACACTCTCGAGCACTCAGCCGAGGGGGAAGGCTGCTCCCAGGGGCTGGGAAATTGCCAGGGGAGGCCTAACTGCTCTCTGTGCACACAGGGTTTTAAAATCTAGCTTTTGTTTGTTGTTCATCTGGTGAGGCCAACAGACCGGAGAGTTTGTGGCACACCATGTTGGGGAAGCACCAGACCGGGTCGGGAGGGGGCGGGATGGGGGCAGGAGCCTCCCCGTGGTTTCCAAGGGAAGGGATGGGTGAGGCAGGGTCAGCGGGCTGAAGACTGGCTCGTTTGCATAATTTCGGCAGACTGGAGGGACACGGGGCTGTCCCTGGTCGTGTGGCTCCCGGCCCAGGGTGACTGGGGTGGGGGATGGTCTGGGGGTGTGGGCTCTGCGCAGGAAGAGACACTCCAGCAGGGCCAGCGGGCCCTAGATGTCAGAGCACACAGAAACAGAAGGCACGGTGGTCACACACCGGGCTGTGTGGGGAGCGGGAGCAGGGCAGTGGTCCTGGGGCCGAGGCCTCCACGTGTCCTGCACAGAGCGTGGCCAGAGTCACATTTCCAGGTGGCCCCAGTGATCCTGTGCGTGCGCATGGGGGAAGGCCATCAGACCTGTCCCTGTTGCCACATGGGACACTCGGGAGGGCACCGTGGGGGCCCCGTCTGGCTCCGTCCTGCCCCCCAGAGGGCCCTCCACACACTTTTGATGAAGAGGATATGGACGGAAGCCGACGGCCCAGCATATAAGGCATGCAGCATGAATCCGCCCCGGGGGCTCGGATCCCGCCAGGGGCCCCAGAAGCGGCGTCCAGGATGCTGGCAGGCTGCGGCCCGGCGGGGGCCTCCTTGGTGACAGCCGCTCCCCCAGCCTCGGCCTGACCGCCGCGCCTCCAACAGGCTCCCGCGTGCAGGGCCGGGCTGGGTCAGGGCTGGAAGGGGCCCAGGACCTCTCCAGCAGGCGGGGGATCCACGTTTGGGGCCACACCACCCGTCGTCGGCCCAGCCACATCTGGAGCCCAGCGGGCCCACCACGGAGGGGACAGTGGACGGGTCTCATCTGAGTCGGCCTGATGCACTTCGTCAGTGTTCCCATGCTCACAGAGCCCTCAGCCACATCTGACACACAGATGGCAAAGCGTGGAAGCCATCGGTGGCACTTGGGCCCCTAACAGATGCTGTGGGGGTGGAGCCTGGCTGTGCCCCCCCACCCCAGCCACGTACAAAGTCCTGGGGCTCTGAACGGCGTTTCCTCACATGAAACGGCAATGACAGTAAGGGTCCTCGGGGGGATGAATGAGAGGAAGATGTGGGGACGTGCCTGGTGTAGAGCTGATGTGGCGGGGACAAACACCACCGCCCACAGGTGCTCCCTCACCTCAGCGTGCCTGCTGAGCAGGGAGGGCTGGGGGCCGGGGCTGTCCGGCCTCATGGGGCACTCGCCAGGCCCTAGGCCAGAGCACGCCCTGAGGCTGCCCCACATGGGGGAAGGGAGCAGCTCGGCTGGCAGGAGGGGGGCAGCCTCTGAGTCAGGGCCACTGCGGGCCACCCTGGACCACACTGGACTACCCTAGCCATGGGGCGGGGGGCATCTTGGGCCCCCTTGGCCACACCAGGCCACCCTGGTCACATCGGGCTACTCTAGACCATGCTGGGCCACCCTGGGTCACCCTGGGTCACATCGGGCTACTCTGGACCATGCTGGGCCACCCTGGGTCACCCTGGTCACATCGGGCTACTCTGGACCATGCTGGGCCACCCTGGGTCACCCTGGGTCACATCGGGCTACTCTGAACCACGATGGGCCACTCTGGGCTTCTTCCCAACACCATGCCTCCTGACCGCAGCGGGGTCTGGGCCTAGGGGCCTTGAGCTCGTGCAGCCCGTGACAGGACAACTATGTTGAGATGGACATTTCGTGCCACACCTCGCCTGATGTTGCCCAGGTCGTGCTTCGGGTGGGCGGCAGGAAACAGCGCAGGCGGAAGCAGTGGACTGATTTGCTGCCACAGGAGCCGAGTGCCCTGCTGACATCAGCCCCCCACTCCTCGGTAATCGATGAGAAACCTGATATAATCACAGCAAATCCCCAGGGTTTACGTATCACTCTGCACTTGGAGAGAACTTTCTGGAAATGCAGCACACACACACACACCCCTCCCCAGTCCGACGTCCCTGCAAAGTGGGCCTTGGGTGCTCTTCTCGGCGCTGTGTGGAAGGAGCAGGTCTGGAGAGGAGGTGGACAGAGGCAGGTCAGGAGGAAGCCGGGAGCCCCCAGACCTGCCGCGGGGCTGGGGAGCGTGGTACAGCTAGGGCTGTGCCCTCCTCCCTGCCTGGCTACCCTTTGCCCACCTGGGCTCTAGCCACAGCCG